>NW_012149819.1:107436-145061 GCF_000956105.1 Propithecus coquereli
CATCATCATCATCATCATCACCACCACCTGTGTGTGCAGCCATCTTTCATAAGTTTCAGGACTATAGACAGCAGTGGTTCTAAATTTAAATTACACTTCATTGTTGACACTCTCTCAACGACAAAACAGAAGCTATTTGTCACACTACCATCAATGTGTGGAAAGAACCATAAGCACAATATTATATATTCCAGGCATCCTTTACTATTAACAATCAGCTCAATCAGCTTTTCCATTCTTAAGTTATGATAGTTATAGAGAAAAGAGATTGAAATATGAACATCCTTCACATTAATTTCAAGAACAAGAAAATTCTTTTAGCTCTCCACTCATGTCACAGCTATGCACAGTAAATGTGAAAAAAAAGTCAGCCAAGAGCCTTTTAAATTTTGTCTCATATTTATTCTCAGGACATAGATTTAGGCTATAATTCAAAAAATGTATTTTATTTCTCATACTACACTTATGTTTATATTCATCATAAAATTGCAACTGACAGGAGATGGTAGGTTACATTTCAAAGGTCAATTTGTTTGAAATATACCATGTATTATTATTTATTATAGTCACTATTCTGTGCAATAGATCATTAAAGTCTTTTCCTCCTCTCTAACCGAGCTTTTTATCTTTTGATCAGCATCTCTGCTTTCTCCATACACTCCTCCTCCCCCCAGCCTCTGGTAACCATCACTCTACTCTCTACTTCTATGAGTTCAACTTTTTTTTTGATTCCACATATAAGTGAGATCATACTTTATTTGTCTTTCTGTGCCTAGATTATTTCACTCAGCATAATGTCCTCCAGGTTCATCTATATTGTTGCAAATGACAGAGTTTCTTCCTTTTATAAGGCTGAATAGTATTCCATTATAAATATATACCATGTTTTCTTTATCAATTCATCTGATGATAGACACCAGGGTTGCTTCCATATCTTGGTTATTGTGAATAATACTGCAATGAGCATGGCAGTACAGATCTCTCCTCAGCATACTGATTTCATTTCCTTTAGCTATATATCCAGAAGTGGGCTTACTGGATCATATGGTAGTTCTGTAATACTTTCATTTTTTTTTACAAACCTCCATATTGTTTTTCATCATGGCTGTATTAATTTGCATCCCCCCCAACAGTGTACAAAGGTTTCCTTTTCTCAACACTCTAGCCAATACTTGTTACCTTTTGTCTTTTTGACAGTAGCTATACTAACAGATGTGAGGTGACATCTCATTGTGGTTTTAATTTGAATTTCCTGGATGATCAGTGCTGACCATTTGTATGTATTCTTTTGAGAAGTGTCTATTTAGTTCCTATGCCCATTTTTTTGATAGGTTATTTGTTTTTTTGCTGTTGAGTTGTTTGAGTTCTTCATATGTTTTGGATATTAGCCCTTTATCAGATTTGTGGTCTGCAAATATATTCTACCAATCCATCGGTTGTCTCTTTAAAAATCAATATTTTAATTCTAATTAAATTGAGTTTAGAAGTTGTACAAATGCAAAATTATATCTTTGTTTTGACTTTTTTTGCATTTACTCTCTTGTTTTGTTTTTTCTCCTTTTTGTAATATATATCTGCAATCCTTACATCTTGTTTTGGGGCTGAGAGGAAAACTTTATTAAGTCATCCATGGCGGAACCAGAGTAACCAACAACATCAAAATGCCTTACCACAGGATAGATAGAAAAACCACAGAAAAAAAATTATTCAATCCTTCCCAATGATCACAATTATTTTAAACATAATTTTAACTGAACTTTCCACAAACAATATATTCTCTATATTTTCTAAGGGTCCACTGGGGGAGCCAGAGTCTATATAATATGCTCAGTCCCTAATCTTAAAATAGTTGTCTTGAAATAATTCCACAAAAGATATTTTCATTTTTTAACTCCCATAGCAATTCATCCATTCCTTATATGGCATTTGCCACTCTCTACCTTGTGCTTCAATAATCTGAGTCATTGTCTTCCCTTCCACTAAATCTTGTGGTGGCAAGTAGCCATGGATATGGAAAATAAACATCACTACCATGGATATGGTGGCCATGGATATGGAAAGTAAACAATTGCATTTATTAAACTTTTACTATGCTCAAAAAATCAGCACATATATTATGTAGTGTAAGTCTTTTCTAAACCTTTGACTAAGTATTAATATTATTTTTATTATATAGATGAGAAAAACTGAAGCCCAGAGAAATAAAAGTACATTACACTGTGTTTACCTGATTTCAATGCCCCAACTCCCCAACTCTCCATTGAAGGCAGAGATCAGATTCATTTCTAAATCCCCCACACAACTGAGCATGAATCTTTACTCATAGAAATTCTTAATAAATGAAAGAAGATAAACATTTTCTTGAGAATACTCTTGCTTTATACATCATATAATATTTGCCACCCGTGTTAAAAAATTATTTTCATACATGGCTATGCTGTACTAACACATGCGCACATACGAATTTTTTAAAAATATTATCCAGAGTACGTGATGAACAAGGTTAAAGCACACTAACAATGCTGGAATATCTAAGAGAGTCAGAACTTTAAATATTTCACTATGTATTCAACCTATATACATATGTAAACAAATAAACAAATAGTCTTTATTCTTACAGATTATAATTCACTTATTCTCTAAAATACACTGGGCTCAGTTGGATTGAACTGGGAAGTTCAATTAGTCAACAAGGATTACTTTTACACCTGCTATGTGGTCTACACTACTCAGAGACTAATAAAAGACTTTTTAACATGTACATTGCCACGAAACACCACCTTGTAACATGTTTACCGAACAGTTGATTGCACGGGCCTTTAAAATACACAGATTATGTTCAAAGGAGTAAAAGCCACAGAATTAATAACTTATTTTAGTAAAATGGGTCTATTGTACAACAAACATTTCAAATGCATTATAATAAATCATACTTGATGCCAGCTGCCATGTGTGAGCTGCCTCTCGGGAGATGCATAGGGCAAGTCCAGAAGGAGGCCCCTGGTCCATAGCCAGCAAAGAACTGAGCTCCCCCGTACAACAGCCTGTGAAGAGCTGAAGCCTTCCTACGGCCACACCAGCGAGCTTCAAAGGGGCTCCTCCCCTAGTTATGCCTTCAGATAAGACTGAAGCCACGGCCAACACTTTAATTGCAACATGTAAGAAACTTCAAGGCAGAAAACCCAAATGGATGTGCTACAATTCCTACATAGAAACTATCAGATGATAAATGTTCTTTCTTTAAAACCAATAGGATTTGATGTAATTTTTTTGCTCACTAAAAGATAACTTATAAAGTCAGTAATAGAAAAAAACCTAACAGGAACAAAAATACATATCCTTCTTCAAACATTGACTCATAAAACTGCAAAATACACACACACACACCAACCCCCCACACATACACAGTATATTGATCAAGAACATAAATTCTGGAATCAGGATGCTGGATTTAATTATTAGCCCTGCCAATTATAGTTGTCCTACCTGGTAAAAATGTTTTAACCCCTCTTCTGTTTCCTCATCTGAAAAATGGGAAAGCAGTAACATTTTTGGTACTACGTTGTAGTGACGTCAATGTGCTTAGAACATGCCCTCATACATTGTAATTGCAGTAAAAGTGTAAGCCATTCCCAATATTTTGGAAGCTGGCATTGTGCCTGACATATAACTATTGCTAATAAACATGTTTCCTCCATCTTCAAATTTGATCAACCTAACTTGATTGATTTCTAACAAGTAGTTCTGAACCTAAAGTATATCCCATTGTCTAAACTCATTATATCCTGAGTAAAATTCTGAAATGAACAGTGTTTTAATGAAAAGTCAGCTCGCATCAATTAAGACCTTAATTATCTAGACAATCCTAATATTATCTAGACAATCTTGAGTGTTATCTAGACAATCTGAGCAGCTGGCTGATTTTTTGAATCACTAGCAAATAAGAAAGATCAGAGAGGCCTTTCCACAGAATCAATTAAACAAAAGAAAGGAGAGAGAAGATTCATATGAAAACACTCATAAGGAAACATGCTTTAAAGTCTATATGCAGCAACCCTCTTTAGGAACAGAAAGAGAAGAATCAGGTCAATGAACATTCTATCTGTTGTATACTGACACTTTTACCTAAATTTTTTGTAAAATGTGCAAAGTAAGATATGCTTTTCATTGACTTTCTCCCCCATAATTTTCATTGTTTCCTCTTCTTAATAAGCAAACAAGAATTGTACTGCACATACATCAGCCCAGATGAATGGAGACCCAGCAAAAGGTGGAAATGCTTTAGGACTTGGCAAAGCATCCATAGGGACCAGGCTCTTGGTAGACTCTTATCTAAACTTCGTGGGTGTGTGAATTTTAAGCCTCAAGTTTTGTGAGAAAAGACTGAGGCACCACATTCTTGGTATTCCTCTCCAGTGGGACCAAAAATACCCATGGAGAAAGTTTCTCATGCGCTCTTTGCCAACATATTACACTCCAGTCTCCCACAGTATTCCCTTCTGCAGTGAATTCTAATTTGCTTCAAAAAAATAAACCTAGTACTTACATGGAAAGAAACCCTCTCTGCTCAATGACACCAAGGGGCAGAATCAAAATGATGTTTAATAATCAATAACGTGCAGCATGTTTCCACGCGCTGTGGCTGCTTATGGCCATGGGATCTCCACCTGCATGTGAGAGCAGTCTAGAGGGACTTGAACAGCTCAAGTCAACAATGCCTGCAGCTGCCACTTGCCTTTCCTATAATGTTTCAAGGAAAAAGAAAAAGAAAAGAAAAAATTCATAGCTTAGAAGATAAAATCTTTGGCAATTTGATTCTTATTGTAGTAAATAGCTTCTGAGTAGAGGATTCTTTTTTCAAGTTTCTTACTGAATGGCTTCTGCAGGCATATCTCACAGGTTCTATAGGCAGCAACTACCTTATTTCTAGGTCAGCAGAGATTCTCTACATATATACAGAGAAAGGCAGCATCCAAGCCCTAGCATCTGTCTGTCATTAGGCAGAGCTATGCTTAAAGCCACAAAGATAGTAAATGGCTCTCATCCCCAGAACCTAAAAGAAATTAGAGCCAGCCTAGTGAAAATTGGATAGTCATCTAAAAGAAATTTAATACATTGTGCTGATTATTTAATGTCTTTTGGTGTGATTTTATGAGAAATAAGTATATTAGGGGAAATACTGAAAGTAATTTTATAGAAAAATGCTTATATTATTTAGTCTATTAATATGAGGATTAGGAAGAAGTGGATAAGGGAAACTTTAGCAATTGCTGATGAGATTAATGCAAAACTTAAAGAAACAAATTATAACCAATTTTCCATTTTTTATGATTAGAAAGGCAAATAACTAAAAACAATGGGCTCTTCTCTTAGAGAACAAGATCGACTTTGTCCAGTAAGTTGAGGTGCATTACAGAGCCCTGTTATCCAATAAAATAGTCTCCACCAACTGGCAGGGCACCAGAAATGCTACAAATCTAACCTTGTCTTCAGTTAAAGCATTCTAAGATTCCCGTATTTTAAAAAAAGAATTTGACTTTAAACAGCATAGTACATTTTATCAGGTTATTTTATAAAAGACTCCTGAAAAAATGGGATTAAGGATAGCACAGGTCTGGTTTGCAAGTGCATAGGACTTCCTTGTCCAGGTAAAATGGACCATGTGGAAGAATGCCCTGGAAATCTTTGGGCATGGGATTTCTCAGTTAAATACAAAGAAATTATTTTAATTAATTCATTTGATCTCTTACTTTGTGATATTTTTTCAGAAAGCTGCTGAAAAAACGCTAGAAACTAACTTGATTTTAATATCACTTATTCTTTTGCCCATGGTTTAGAATGAGTAATAGACTGGCCAAGATTATTTTAGCATAAATAAAATGATTTGAAAAAACATCCCTATAAAATATATGACGTGGAAATTTTGTTCCTCACAAAGACAAGTGACAGCTATTACATTTTCCCAAAACTACTACTGTTAAACAACTCTTTTAAGAGCAAATTGGGGCCATCTCAGAAATGGTGCCTCTCCTTGAACTTCAGCCGTAGGTAAGTATGATGCTTTAGGTTTCCCCAAAGGACTAGTTGGAATTGTATGTGCCCAAATGGGAAAGCTACTTGCCAAACTGCCAAAAGATCTCTGCTTTCAAAATGGGATGTTGCATACACTGTTCACTCTCTGTCCACATGAATAAAGTTTGTAATCCCACATGTCATTTGGATGGAACAGGTCACCAAATGATAAAACCAATGAGGTTTCTCTAAACATGTTGGCATTAGTATATCACTTCTGATTGCATTTGTTGTTGGCTTTACATCATTGTGTCCACTCTTCATACTGTGATTGCTTAAAGCCCAAACCTACGATAAATTTGGACAATTACTAGACTACTTTCACATTTCCTGTGTTAGCAAATGTCCTCCTTACCACACTATTTCACACACATACCTGTTCTTAAAATGGGAAAAGCTAAAAGAAAACAACTCTTGTTAGACATGACCCAGGTCAGGAGGCTTCCTGGTTTTTATTGCCACTTCAAAGCCAAACCAGATAAACTGGCTTAAGGTACTGCTTTGGCACTGAATGGAATTCGATACAGCTGTCTGAGTTGCACAAGTTTTGAGATCATAGGAATTTTGTTTGAAAGATCCATATATGGCAGAGTCCCTGTGCTCTCTGTTCATTTGTGCCAAGAATTCCTTTCCTGTCCCCTGACCCAGCAGATTTAAGGCTTCCAATGGTTCTGATAGTTTCATCACTCATCTTTTTGGAAAGTCACGTGAGAGTTGTTAGCTCTGATACTTAATTTAAACTGTTTATGTTTCCTTTCCAGTATGCTCCAACCAGCATCCTGGACCGCAAGTGGAGCCCAGCAATTGGAAAGTTGCAAATGCCTGGATGCCACGTTTTCCATCTCCTTTAGATATCCTTGACTCATGCATCCTGTCTGGGCTAATGTTGGTTTTTGATTGCAGTGTGTCTGGAGTCTCAACAAGTGCCCAAGCTACCCTCAAAGGGTCATTCCTTTTTTCAAGTAACACTTGTGCTTCCCTTGACCTCTCTGTCCCTCTCTGATTCCACTTAGGAGTCTGCTTAGAGACACTTCTCAGCAGAAAAGTTTTCCTTTGCTTCAAGCCACTCTGTCCTATTGATTTGTCTAGTGTCTTAAAGACAATTTGAATAGGAAAAATCTAAGCCTTAGATGAGCAGATAATTTTCCAGATCAGACAAGCTATAGTAAAACTTCAAAGGGAAATATTTTATTCCTAAAGAGAATAGGAAACTCATCTGAGTTATTTATATTATACTTAAGAAATGACCCAAGTTGAAAACAAATGTGACATGTGAAACGGAATACCACTGAAGTCTCTGGTTGCAACTACAATGATGTCTAAGGCTTTCCATTTCTCTGTCCAGCTTTAATAATAAATATGGTGTCCAAGAATCATCCTCTGAAAATGAAGGAAGAGATCAGTTCAATTAAGATCACTGGAAAGAAGTGGGGAACTGGAAGAAATATATTGATCTTTTTCTTTTGAATATCTCAAATATAATGCCAATTTAAAATAAAATAAAACAAAAAATGAAACATATAGGCTTAATATGAAAGGTTATAAATATCCAAATGCCAAAATATTTAGGTGCCGTTATCATTACTTGCCATTATTTTTTAAGCTGATTATTTCTGCAAACTGCTTTGTTCACATTTAGACTATTACCCTGAATTTTCAGTCAAAATTCCTCATATGAATATTGTGCACTCATACTGATGTTTTTAATTGATCTAACATTAATAAAACTACAAGTTAAAGAGACTTAAGGCTTGTAATTTTTTTCTTATGTTCAGAGAAATATATTTAAGAAAGTTGAGTCCATATAAATAGTCTGCCCAATAACCAAAACTTGACACAAACTAAATATTTGCAAATGTTTCAAAAATTCAGAGGAATCATTTTGTTTGTTTTGTTTTTCTCCAATTTTCCATGGGCTCCAGCACTTCCTGTCTCAACTTGTGACAGAAGAAGAAACCACCAAAGCTCAGCAGGAAAGGCTGTTTCTGGTCTCTAGTTTAATAAGCCAGCCAGAAATCAGAAGGTATTAGCAACTTCATATGCTGTCCCAACTGGAAAACACAGATGTGATCAACTGTTACATGTGTAATAATCACCTTCTTTGAAGTTTGACCATAATCAGCATTCAACAAAAACAAAAATAAAAAAAAAAATCAACATTTAAAAAGTAGGGCTGATGAGCCCTATGATGGTAAGTTGATTTTGATCACTACTACTAGTAGAACCAAAATAGTTGGCTAGATGCCCCCTCCTCCACTCCCGTATGTTCAAATGGTCCACATAGACTGTCATTTGAATGCTAGTTGACAGTAAATAATAAATCTATCCCTTAACTACCAAATATAACCTAATTAAACTATTTAATCATCTTCATTTAACTAACTTAAAATCAGCATAAAGTTAATTGAAGTCAACTTCATTTAAGCTATTAGGATTTAATACTGCAATAATATTTCACCAACATATAGTTTTCTTTTAAAACTTCACATATTTAAATATTTACCATTTTACTTTTCCTAATCCTGTCATAATTTGAAAAATATTCACAAGAACTTCCTTTCAGAAAGATGAGGACATTTCTCAATTTTGCTCACTCATTTCTTCTGAGTTTGGGACCCACAACTTGTCCAAATTATGAAAAACTTCAGTAAAACTGAAACACAGTAGAACAACACTTAAGAGATAAAGTTGTGTCACTACATTACTGAAATGTATTCATAATTCTTACTCCAGCCAAATAACCTCATTCTTGACTGTTCAAAGTCCTCCAAAAAAAATGGATTTTTAAAAGAATGGAATATTTAAATTCAAGTGTTCATATTGCTCACACACGGACACAAAAAAACATTTTGGTTTTTCAACTCAACAAGTTTTCTCTTCCTATTAAGAAATTCTATATTAACTAGAAATGAAAAAAATTATATAACAAAAGATATGGGATCATGTTACCAAAATTCACTGTCAAAGTATTAGTTAATCAAGCTAGTCAGCAGGGAAGAACACCTCCACCATCATCACCATCAACAACATTCCATCAAGTAACTAAATGTCTTAGAATCAAGCATTTCTTCTGGTTTCCTAACTAAATGGTTCCTGACAACATTATTCTGTGACCCATTCCACCAAAATATTGCTTACTGTACACATCTTATAGAACATAGCACTCTAGGAGATGTGATTGAAAGTGTATGTTAGAAAAGAACCACTGTACCAAGACAACTTAGCCACCCATTTGCTGCAGTATTTGAAATACCACCACTTCTGAACCATTTCTTTCCATGTCTTTCTTTGGGGATCCTTCCACAATTCCAGCAAATTAAACTGAGTCACACAAAAGCAGATTGCATCTGTTTTCCTTCCAGGAGAGATCCAGAGTGCTCAGAGATCAGCTGAGTTGAGAATGCAAAGAAACAAATACTGAACGGAGTTGAAAGGGTGCAGATGGAACAGTGAGATCTGCTGCCATCAGTACAGTTAATGTGGTAGGGCGGAGTCTGCCCACAATGATAAATTATTTCTTCTGCTCCTTATATTCTCTTCTGTAGTTTATCTTTTCCCTGTTCAATCTCTATGCCCGAACTGTTTGCCCTCAACTGTAATTGCTTCTATTGCTCTTTTACGAGTCATAGTAGATTCAGCTAAGTCTACCTTGGAAAATTCTACTCGAAAGAGAACACCTGATAATGTGATATCTCAGTGAATCACTGTTTCTCTTCCCAGAATTCCTATCCATATTTGGACTCTGTAGTCATGGCAGATCCATTTTTCTTGTATTAAGAACATAGTAAAATCTTTCACGTATTACAATTATTCTATGGTTAAATCATTCCTTTCTTAGAAAAATGTCTGCTTAGAAAATGATATATTTGATATACTACTTTGGAAAATTTAAGGGCTGTGAGAGATGATTAGCAGGCTTTTCCCTAGCTCATCATGAAAGTGAAGGGGGAAAAAACCCAGTGAAAAAAATGTGCTTGGATGAAGAATTTAACATCCCAGTGGAAATTCTGTAAAGCTCAAGACATACCGAATGATGTTTAACAGGCCCTCACCTACCTCTGCAAAGGAAAAGGAAAAGAAAAAATGGGGATGGGCACATGCATTTGATCTGTGATGCAATGCTTAAAAGTCCTACAAAGAGGTCCTTTTGATCCTCTCTCCTACAGTAGCTGAGCTAGGAGGGATAGTGCCTTTGTAATCTGCTGTGCCTAAGTCCATCAGCTCTGCAAGGACCAAGAACTGGATTCTAAATCTAGGAAGCCAAAAGGAATACACTAGATTCTGAGTTTTAATGATCCTTTTTCATAGCCAGGGTAGAAATCTTCCACCATACTTCACACATATTTTCCCTTATTTATGTGATTTCTGGGAGCACTTTGGCTACTTAAATTATTTATATAGTGAGATTGCTCAGAGAACAAGAACACTTTCACTCCTTGTATCTGATTTTAGCAGAACTGCTTCCCAAAGACAAACTCATAAGGTTTCAAACCAAAAATATACAAATAAAGGACAGCTCCCATTAAAGAATAAAGGAAACAGGGAAAAGTTTCTATGGTATGAAGTTACCTGAGACTGAAAGAGTTTAGCACTAGCAATCAGAGAAGATAGTCATCCTTCAGATTTCAGAACACCAAAGTAATGACATTTACACATGCACATGTGTTAACATGGTGAGAGGCAGATGTGAAGCAGTTTTACCACTTCCTGTTTCACTTGATAGAAATTACATTCCTCATTTGAAGCTGTCCAACATCTTTGAAATATAATATCCTTATGTACTGGATATTTTTCATGTTATGAGTCCTACCTTCCCAAGGAATAAAACAGAAAACATATATCCTCAGACTGCTTTGTAGCACATGACCTAGATTCTACCAATCAGACGTACCAGGTGATGCATACATTCAAGAGTGAAATAGTAGATAAAGATATTGATCTTCCAATAAGTGTTTTTGGAGATATACCGTTCTCCAAGGTCCGCAGGGGCAGAGCTTCTGGTGTCCAGACAAAATTTTCATAGATGTAGCAGTGCTGTTTTCATTAGAGAAGCCTCTGTACTGTGGTTGAGTATTGAACCTGTTTATGCATCTTTGAAATCCGACTCTCTGGTCATCTGGAAATAACCTCTAATAAAGCATTTTTTTCTGCTTAGATTATTCAGAATGGATTCTGTTGTTTGGAACTAAGGACATTAACCAATATACCATCCCCGAGGAGTTTCATTCCACCTTAGCTGAACTTTAATTTATTTTGATGCAATATGTAAGCATCTGTCCTTCCCAGTTATGTTTTTCAATGTTTATATTTATAGTGACAAGAGAAGAAAGCATCATTTTCCTCCTTTAATAAAATTGATAAATTTTTGATAAAAGTTGAGCTAACAAAAGTGAGCTAACAGCCATTATTATTTCTCTCTTGGATATTACAACATGAGACATAATGACTAAAGAATGATAGCAATTAAGCAAGCATTACGAGGTACATGAATGCTATAAACTAACTATAAAGAGCCACATGTTACCAAGATATCTAGGGGATGATATCTGGGGTTAGAGTGTTCCAAAATAGACCCCAATCATCTGTAATTCAACACACCCATCTGTAATTCCTTCCATTTGTGTGTGGGCAGGACCTAATGACATGCTTCTAAGAAACAGAATACAGAAAAGTGATGAACTATCACTTCTGAGATTAGGTTATAAAAGTCTGTGACTCCATCTTACATGTACTCTCTCTGTCTCTTCTCGTTTTCTTGCTCTGATGAAGCAAACTGCCATACGTGAGCTGCCTTGTGGAGAGGCTCACTTAGCAAAGGACTAAGTGGGGGCCCCTGGCCAATAGCCAGTGAGGAACTGAGACCTCCAGTCCAACAGCTCAGGAAGAATTGAATCCTGTCTGTAACCACGTGAGCAAGCTTAGAGGTGGATGCTTTCCCAGTGGAGCCTTGAGATGATCCATATCAACACACTTGCTTCACCACCCAAGAGACTCTGAGTTCCCAGCTAAGCCACAGCCAGATTCCTGATCCACCGGACACTGTGAGCTCATTAATGTTGGTTTAAGCCACTACGTTTTGGTGTAATTTGTCATGTAGTAATAGTAGCTAATACTAAGTGAAAGAATTATCTTTTGAGATAGATTTTTGGAATTAATTAAGGCCTTTAGTAGCCTACCTAAAGAAAAATAAGAAGCCTTTGTTTGGCTTTTCTTTTATTAAAATGGTGCAGTCAAGTTAAGGAGATCTGAATACTCGCGTGGTGTGTTATAGCTGATTGGCAGAAAAATTTTATGGGGAAAAGGAGCCCCTGGAGTGAAGTACCTGTCATTGGGAGAAAGAAATTTGGGGAAAGAGTAGAAATGCTTAAAGATGATTTGACAGAACGATAGTTTACTAGGCAGTGTGAATTGTAAACATCTTTTTCTCCTCATGAAACTTTTAGTAAACTCTACATTATTTTTTGACCATTTGAGTTAAGTTTGAGTTGGGTAGAAAGTGAGATACTAAGACCTGCTTAGAGTAGTTCGAAACTACTGGACTCAGGTTAAAATAAACTAACAACATCCCTTTCACTAGTGAGACATGATTACATAAACTAGATGTCTAGGAAGTTCAAATGGGAAAGAAAAATGAATCAAAGGCATCCTTTGAAAAGTAAAGTGCCTGTATTGGTCATTACAATGCAATCAAGAGCATTTTAGTGGCCGAAGGAGTGAAGAAGATTAGTTTGTACTTTCAAAAGGAATTATGAGAAATATTTTAGAGGACAACCTGCTACCATCTATATAACTCACTCAGTTATTTAATGGCTTACATCAGAAAATAAAAGGAGGATGGTAACTACTCTTTGTATGACATAGAGATAAGAATATGAATTATAAATCCTTTTTTCATATATTTATCTACCATAAAATCCCATACTTTCTAGTGGACTCAAAAAAACATCTAGCTTATTTCTTCCTGTCTTGTGCTGGATGAATATCCAATTAACCCTGATAGTTCTCTATTACAACCCCTTTCATATCTCTGTAAAAGGTCATTTTACAATTCTCTATTAGCAGATTTCAGAGCCAAATATTTCTGACATAATTCTCAAAAAATGTATCCTATTTTACCTCAGTAATTGAATATCCCATACGCAAGACCTAAAATTGATGCTAGAGCTGAGAACTTTGTCAGAGGTGTCTACTTGTGCTTCTTTCCTAATTGCAATTCTGTACATCTTTCCTGGAACTTAAATGCCCCCTTTTATCCTTGCCCTCTTCCTGCCTGATTCCTAGTTAATTCCATTTTCTCTGTTCCTCGGTTGCCTTCCTTTTGTCATCCAAATTTACTGATCGCTTACTTTGTTGCAAGCACTCTTTAACCCATAGGAATTACGGAGAAGTACACAACTTGCCTGAGCAGTAAACGGTTCAGTATAATGAAGTAGCAAAAAGTCTGGTGAACGTAGCAATTTTGAGAAGTAGAACCATCCGCGAAGACTGATCCAGACAAGATTAGCAGGGCCTGAGTCACGTGCCTACCCGAAGAATCTGACCCAGAACAAACTCGGCCAGAAGCACTAAGCCTGAGAGTAGGGGAGGAGGCAGTTCCTATCTACCCTAAAGAAGAAAGATGATCAATCTGAGCACAATACTCAGTACGTATTTACCTCAAACACAAACAATCCCTCTTCTAAGTCTCATGCCATTTGTCTGTATTTTACCATCCATTATTCTTTCTTCTCAAATTCTGAGTTCCTTCCCCATAGGGGATTTAGTCACCTGACTTACAAAATAAATTTTACCACAACCAAAAATCTTTAGCACCATGAGGTCCGCCTATCACCCACTAAGCCATGAAGTCCTCCCTGACTGCAGCAATGTCCACTCCAGTTAAGGAAACTGCCACGAAAGCTGTGTCTGGGAGGTCACCATTTTCAGGTTTGCTCTGGCACCAGAGTATTAACTCCTTCTATCTCACCACAGTCACGTTCAACACTCGCTTCAAAACTCACCTCTTCCAGCATGCCTGCCCTGTCCCCTTAGGCTGCACTAAGATCTTCTTCCTCTAATGTCCCGCATCCCCACAGCCGCACAGTGTTAGCATGTGCCACGCTGTACTTAGGCACAGTGTCTATAACGCAGTGATGGCTCAGGTCATATTTGTTGAACTAAACCTATTCTTCCTTGTCTGGAACTCCAATGTTTCCATCAGATCTGTAGTCAACCTCCAAAATTGTTCATCACACCTAGAGCCCCCTCTGGTAGGCTTTCTTTACTGAACTCTCATATTTTAATGCACATCACTCAGTCTCTTTCTATTCCCTTCAACAATATTTCATATGTGGATTGCAGTAGTCATCTCCAGCTCTTCTGTGTCCTCGATATTGTCCTGTGATCCTCTCCTAGTCACTAATCATATCATGTTCCTCTTTGCCAGAGGCTATTCCAACTCTCCTTTCCTTTTTTCAATGCTCTATCAAAAATGAATTTCAGCTCATACACAAATGTTTTCAGTCTCCTATAACACAAGCAAAATAGAAAGTCTCTCAATTTCCTATATTTCACACACACAAACACACATCCCCAACTATAAACACCTCTACATTCATACCCATCCTTTACAGATTGTTTGGGTGCCTGTCTTTCACTGAAGCTGTAAACTCTTAAAAACAGAACTACCATATAATCCAACAATTTCACTACTGAATATAAATCCAAAGGAAATGAAACTGGTATGTGGAAGAGATATCTGTACTCTGAAGTTTATTGCAGTATTATTCACAATAGCCAACATGTGAAATCAAACTAAATTTCCATCAATGGATGAATGGATAAATTGTGGTGCATATGCACAATGGAATACTATTCAATCATAAAATATGAATGAAATGCTTTCATTTGTATCAGCATGGATGAACCTGGAAGACATTATTTTAAGCAAAATAAGCCAAGCACAGAGGGGCAAATAACACATGATCTTACTCATATGTGAAATTTTTAAAAGTTGATCTCATAGAATTAGAGAATAGAAAAAAATGGCTATCAGAGGCTGTAGGGCTTGGGAAAGGTTGGTTAACGGGTACAAAGTTATAGTTAGATAAGAGGAATCAGTTCTGGTGTTCTATTGCAAAGTAGGGTGACTATTGTTAACAATAACGTATTATATATTCCAAAATAGCTAAAAAAGAGAATTCTGAATGCTCTGGCCACAAAGAAGTCATAAATATTTGAGGTGAACGATACGCTAATCACCCTGATTTGATGGTTACACAATGTTATCATGTATTGAACCATCACACTGTATCCCCATACACATGTATAATAATTATGTTTCAGTTAAAAACAAAATAAAACTTTAAAAAAATGGAGGGTGGGAATAAAGGCAGGAACTATTTTTGTTTGTTTGTTTGTTTGTAGGCCTAGTGATAAAAATTGTGTTTGGGGCATAGTATTAATCAATATTTTTTAAATCCTTTGCTCTCCTAATGAGAATCAAGGAGATAAAAAGGAAAAGAAGAACCAAGAGGATAGTTAACATTTATTTATTATTTTTATATGCTAACCAATACACTATATGGTTTTCCATTATAATGTGGATACTCTTAATTTTCCCTTTTAACAAAGGAGACAATAAAATTTGGGGAAGTTATGGGATTGCTACCCAGTTCCCAAGCAGCAGGTCTAACATTGAGCCTAGATACATTGATGCAGGAAATCCTGCTCTTACTCACCACTTATTAAATGCTTCTGGAGAGAACATAGGATGCTAGCATTTTACATTTAGTGTATGCAAAGCTTCAAGCAGGAGTTAAGAGTGGAGAACACAGGGAAGAAAATAGACTTTACGAATTGTAGCAAATCATCTTTTTTGAAGAAGAGTAAGAAGTAAAGTTGAAGAGGTGACTTGAGACAAGATTACAAATGATGAAATAACTGTACTGGCATTGGAGAGGCATTGTGAAATATTAATTCTAAAAATTCAACTATATATTATATCTATAATATTTAAGGTGTTCTGATAAGCATTATGGAAAGAGAGTAGATTAAAATATACAGAAACCTTAAGAACTAGGAGTTTAAAAGGAAGACAAAACTTAATCATAAATATCTATAATAGAAGATAAAATGTGATTATTGTAAAATTAAAGTTTATAGGACTCCAGAAAAAAAGACTTCTAAAGATGCTAGGGAGACACTTTATAAAGGATGACATTTTATAGACGTTAAAAACTAAAGTAGATCTGGGATTAGAAGGAAGCTCATTCCAGGTGGGGGGAAAAAAAACAGCACAGCAAAAGTGTTTCACCAGGTGAAACAGCCTGGTTAAAAACTAACACTCCATCTCCTATGCATAATCCCTTTATGCATCAGAGAATGGAATACACTAAATGTTTGTTAGCTGGAAAATCGTATCATCATAACTGTGGTTGAAAATACTAATTTGACAGCATTGTGTGGTGTGAAATAGAAACCTGATGACGTGGTAGAAGGTGTTTATGAATAAATTACAATTGATGGAGCTTACCAACTAACTGGATTTATCATGAAAGTTAGAAGAGAAAAAAATAAAAAATTACTTCAGCATTCCAGCATAGTTGTCTAATAAAAGAGTATTTTAGGAAGATTAAACTTGATGAAGGGTACAGAGTGATCATAAAGAGGCTAAGAATGAATACGGCAAAATGAATTAATGGAAAGACGTTAAGCACAACTTGGTAAGAGTTGGGTGGCAGTAGGAAGAGAGGTAAACATTTAAAATATATTTCAAAACAGAATGATGAAGAATTGGTGTTGTACCAAATATAAGACTCGGAATATTAAGGGGAATCAAAGTCAGCTCTAAGGTTCTAAACTGGAGAAATTTGTAGTCCACTGATAGCAGTAAAAAATTTAAGAGCAAAAGTTTCCTTTAAAATGAGAAAACGTTAAGTTGAAATTTGCAAGTCAAGTTACACAATGGAGCCACAATTAAGAACCTGGATCAAGCATTCCTGAAGTTACTTTCCCACTCAAACACTTTGTTTTTCAAGATTGTACCATATAAGAAGACACGTAGAGCCAACCGTTTCAGACTTTCAGCTGCTGGAAAGCTTCCAGACATTTGATAGTTCTAAATATTTTGAAAAACCACTAGCTTATGACTTTAGTCTTGTTGCATGCTACTATAGCAGCACTAGAGAGACTAAAGAATAGTATTGGTCTAATTTTTCTGTGCTTTAATTCTTTGGTTGTATAGGAATGAGAAATTTTAGTCGAGCTGAAATGGATTCTCAAGTTATTCTTCAGTGTTACATTTGGTTATCGGTATGAAGACACAGCAATAATAAATCTAAAAACCATCTTTGGTCACATGAAAGTTACTTACTGACTTCAAAAAAAATTGTCAGATGACTGTGATCTTACTGTTTCAGTAGTATGAATCAACACAGACAGTTATACAAAGGGCAGATCACCTCAGGTTGTTTAAGGAATAAGCCAAATAAAACTATCAAATACCAGGTTATTATAAAAATAATTAGAGAAAATAATACAGAGTTAAATATAAGTAGGAAAAAGTTTCCCTGTAGAAATATTTTTAAAAATTAGGCTATTCCAATTCTGGAGCCATAATTAAATGGCCTCAGAAAGCTTCAAGATGTTGTCTAGTGTATGCCCTAACCTCCAAAAGAAACTATATCTAAACTCATGAAGGCTAAAGCCGTCCAACAAAATTACTTGCTCATAGAAATTACAAAGAAACAATTGTCTCAGTGATACAGTGACATTAATGGTAAATAAATGTAAAGTAAAATAAAGTAAAATAGGTATCAGAGAAGGTAGATACACAGCCTATGTTCAGAAAATCAAGAAATAAATATATTCCTCTCTCACAGACATTCTTTCACACTATAATCAGTTGTCTGGTGGCCCTACCAATCACAGCCCAGTCAAAGGCATCTCTTGTGGACTGAACGTTTGTGTCCCCCAAAGTACACAAAGGAAGTGATTAAGTCCTGAGGGCAGAGCCCTCATGAATGGAATTAGTGCCTTTATAAGAGAGACCTAAAAAGCTCTCTTGCTTTTTCCACCATGAAAGGACACAGCAAGAAGATATTTAAAAAATTAAAGACTATGTATTAAATTGGTGAGTTCTGTGTTGTATGTTTATCCACAATTAACATGACATAAATAACAAGACAGACATAAAGAGATTGGTCAATTTGGGTCAAAAATACTTTATTATTAGAAACAATATTTTTTCAAGCAATAAAAGTACTTAGCCTGAATAAAATAAATAGATCTTCATATTAAGGTCCATGTGATTGCACACAGGCTCATGCAAGAGAATGATTTGTGAACTAAACATTTGAAATCTTAACTTGAAGAGAGAATTAGCTCAAGATCTGTATAACAGTTCAAACTTTGCAGAAGAAACCAGGAAATTTAACCACTGTTTCATTCATTTGAGAAATCTCTTCAGAATCTGCCTAAGGGGTGAAACAGACTAAACTGAAATGTGGTGGAGTACTCCGTCCCCAGACATACCCGTCTCAGATTACACAGAGCAACTGCTGTAGACTTCACCACAAAAAAAGACAGAGCCCTCTAAAACACACTGTGAAGGACAACCTGCTCGCATTCCTGCTAGATTAAACAATATGTTTCTGCATATGACCAGATGACTTTTTTCGATAACATCAAACCCCAAATCCAAAAACTTTCAGCAGCCAGACGTTTAGTTCAAAATCTTCCCTACTTGTTGCCAACACAGCAGCTGCCAGGAGCCCAAATCTGACCAACGGAGCATTTTCCATTATCCTACCACAAAGAGGGTGAGGAAAGGAGATCGCTCCTCTCCGTGACTATCTGATTTGGCCCAGATTTGGAGGAAAGTTGGGGGAAGAGGAAAGGGAAAAGAACAAAATATTTTGGCCACTCTAGGATAATGGGAAAGTCCCTAAATAGCCCTCTGAGTTCTAAAAGATTTCTCATCTTTGTTTGGGGTAAGAGAGCTGCCAAAATATATGTAATTTTATTTTTAGTCTAATTCTTTGGAAAGAATTGTATTTCACTAACTTCCACAAGTTCACTGAAAGGTTAAAGAGTAAACATATGGCTTATGAGCATGCTAGCCTGCTTATTAGAAGAAGTGAATGGGATGAAATGGATGATTTATTTCTCACTTTTCTAAAACTAAGAGGAAAACACAAAACACTGAAATCCATCTAGGCAAAAAAAAAAAAAAAAACAGATTAAATGTAAGCTAAGACAACCCAAATAATTCAAATTTGTATATGCCAACAGGATTGCCTTTTATCGTCTCTTTTGGTTTATTAAAAAAGAAAGAGAAGCAGGGATTATGGCACTAGAAACATTCTACAGAAATATTCAAAATCTCTAGCTATGGGCTGGGCGCGGTGGCTCACGCCTGTAATCCTAGCACTCTGGGAGGCTGAGGCGGGCTGATCGTTTGAGCTCAGGAGTTCAAGACCAGCCTGAGCAAGAGTGAGACCCCGTTCCTACTAAAAAAATAAAAAGAAATTAGCTAGACAACTAAAAATATACATATATAGAGAGAGATATATATAGATGTATATATATATTTGCCAGGCATGGTGGCACATGCCTGTAGTCCCAGCTACTCGGGAGGCTGAGGCAGGAGGATCGCTTGAGCCCAGGAGTTTGAGGTTGCTGTGAGCTAGGCCGATGCTACGGCACTCACTCTAGCCCGGGCAACACGAACTCTGTTTCAAAAAAAAAAAAAAAAAAATCTCTAGCTATGTGTTTGGCTACTGCTCAGAATCTGGATTAACATTGTGAGCAGCACAATAAAGTTCTAGACCTCACATAGCTATGACAGCCTCTACATATAAAGACTTTTCAGAAACCTGGAAACCCCTCACCCCTGCAGTGAGATTTTGTCAGGACCCAGGTCGTTGCTAACAAGCCCCAGAAGAAAGAGTAATGTCGCCGTAAACATTCAATAGCAGATGACCCAGCAACTACCATTTGCTAACATCGTGCTAAACCCTGGGAAATCCCCATCCCCTGGGAAATTGTCTCCTGATGGATCTTTAATAATGAAGTGCAATGTAACAATGACCATGAGTAGTAGATCCACAACTTTTGCAGGAATTGAGATAGAAACAATTTACAATTCACAATTCCTGGAAAAAATGGTGTCGTGAGCTATGAGAACAAGACACCATAGAGATTTACACAGGAAGACTAAGGAGAAATGTAAGGTGAGTATCCCTTATTCAAAATGCTTGGGACCAGAAACATTTTGGATTTCAGCTTATTTTGGATTTTGGAATATTTGCATATAAATAATAAGGTATCTTGGGGATGGGACCAAATTCTAAACACGCAATTCGTTTGTGCTTCATATATACCTTATATACATACCCTGGAGGTAATGTATAATATTTCTTTTTTCTTTTTTGAGACAAGGTCTTGCTTGCTCTGTCACCCAGGCTGGAGTGCAGTGGTGACATCATAGCTCACTGCAATCTCAAACTCCTGGGCTCAAGTGATCCTCCTGCCTCAGTCTCCCAAGTAGATGGGACTATAGGCACGTCTCGCCAAACCCAGCTAATTTTTTTCTATTTATTTTTAGAGATGTGGTCTTGCTATGGTGCTCAGGCTGGTCTTGAACTCCTGGCCTCAAGCAATCCTCCCACCTTGGCCTCACAGAATGCTAGGATTATAGGCATTAGCCACAGTGCCTGGCTTTATATAGTGTCTTTAACACTTGTGCATGAAACAAAGTTTTGACTTCATTTTGACTACAACCCATCAAGAGATCAGGTGCAGAATTTTCCACTTGTGGCATCACGTCAGTGTTCAAAAAGTTTCAGATTTTGTAGCATTTCAGAATTTGGATTTTCAGATTAGGAACGCTCAACCTGTAGTTACCTAGAAAAGAAAACAGCATATTTAAAGGTGTAGAAGCTTCAAAGAAAGCACAGTTAAGAATCTGTGAGTCAAATAAAATAAGCAAAATAATTCATGTTGGTAAGGAAACTGCAAAACAGGATGCAAATTTTTCCATCCCCGTTTGCACATCCATTTGCAATGTGACTTTGCAAAAGGTCGATTCTGTTTCTTTACTTATTAAATCTGAGCTTGACCATGTGATTTGTTTTGTCCAAGGAGGCATTATCAATTGTGACTTACGCAGAGATTTCAGAAGTACTTGGACATTTCGCACAGAAATAAGCCATAGGGAGTCTGCGGGCAGCACATCACCCTCACACCTGCTGGCAGCCAGTACCAACCACCCGTCATGAGAGTGACGACGACATGGGAGACTAACCAGTTCTGAGTTGATCAGCCAGGTGACTGCAGCCATACAAATGAGCCCAGGTAAAACTGGCATAAATTTCTGATTCATAGAACGGTTAGTTAAGAAAATATTGTTTGCTGAAGACACTAAGTTCTGGGTTTGGTTGGTTACACTACAAAAGCTGACTGATAGTTGTGATGTTATTAAAGAGTGTATCAGTCAGGGTTTTTGAATGCAGAAAATAAAAAAAGGCATGACTGACTTTAGCTAGTTCAACAAGGAAATATCTCATTAAATAAAATGATATTAAACAGCTCACTCTCTAGGAGGGCCAGATGATTACAGGAAGAGTGCATGCAGCCAGAAACAAAGTCCAAATTGCCCCCAGAAACCTTTTCCTGGATACACCACTGAGTCCACCAGAGGGTCCAGCCACACAAAATTTCCTCTCCCACTTTGAACACTGACCACTAGACCCCTGTAACTTTTGGAGATACCATGTCACCACCTCCTCCTCATCATGACAGATCCCACACATCACCTCTTTATTCACATCACTAGTTCCCAGATTAAAGTCTCCAGCAGGTTTGAGTGATTTGCAGTCAGGAAATACGCCTGCGATCCAGTAATGGAGCAGGTGTTGCCGTGAATTTGTGGCTTTAATCTTATGAAAAAATGAGTCTATAAAGTAAGCAATGCTCTAAAAGTAGAAAGAATGTTTACAGGTAACAAGTAACAAAAGATAATTTGTAAACATCGCTTAAAGCCTACTTTTTCGTATTTGCACCTTGCTTTCCTACTGAAACATGCAAATGACAAGAACTATATTCTTCCTAATACAATGCAACCATTGCTCACCAAACTTCTGTACGCTTTCCTCAGAGGGAAACAGTGCAAGGTTCCACCAGTACAGCAAAGAGCTGCAAGTCCAGGATTTCTGAATGATCATTAGCCCATGCTCATTACCTCCAAGATCACGGCTCCTCTATTCTGTCATGAGCCTCTCTTGTTACTAGATATGCTGTAAACTAGGGGTCAGGATACAATGTTTCCCATCATTAAAATACCCTATATAAAACAAAAAGAACAAGGGGGGATATTTACTAGAATACTCAAATGTATGCAGGACACATGAAAGAAGAAAACATGTATAAATACCACAAGTAGCCACAAGGGAACATTTAGAATTTGTAACATTTCTCCTCCTTTATCTAAATGATGTTTCTTTTACTCCCACCCAGCTGCTCAGTTGATTGGGGTTCTTTATCCATCGAGGTAACCCAAACGTTTATTCATCAGAGATCTGAGTCTAAAGGTTCTATAGGCTATAATCTTTTTTTGTTGCTGTTTTTACATTTTTGCAAATCTCTTTAATGTTTGGCTTAAAATCTTTCACTAATTTTTAGCATTGGACATGACAGTCTCATGGTACCTGTCTTCCAACCCTACTCTTCCCTGCCCCCATTGGATAGCAACCATGCTAATAATAGGTGAAAGAAGGGCCTTTGAGGGAACAAATTTAGCAGGAAATAATCAAGTATTATAGGACAAAGACAATCCACTATTCCTACTTCCATGAATTTAGGATTCCTTTTTTCAGAGCCTAGACCAGAGATCAGCAAACTTTTCCTTAAAGGTCAAGATAGTAAATATTTAAAGCTAAGAGACAAAATCCAAGATAAATAATATGGGTATTTATATGACCATTTAAATTGATACAATTTAAAAACATAAAAACCAATCTTAGCTCATGAATCATAAAAAATAAAACAAAACAAAATAAAAAAAACAGGCCACTAACCAGATTTGGCTCCCAGGGGGATAATTTGCTGATCCCTAGTCTAGATTATAGCATGTATTTGGGGCATATCAAATTATTTTTGCATTGCTCACCACTAAGTCCAGATTCCAATGAAGGAACTATGCAAACAGTTAGAAAAACTTTCCACTACTGGTACGTTCACCTATATCAGTAACTTCAATCTACTCTAAGAATCTATTCCCACACATCAGCTCTAGGTTCTTGTTCATATAAATTAGCAAAGCCATGTAATCCTTACGTGTATAAACCTTCTCCTTCTAGGATTGATTTTGTAAATACTTCAACCCAGCCCAGGACACTGACTCTAGTTACAGATCTGGAGACACTTGGGTGTGGTGTCATCAAAAGAATCTTCTTTACACTTTTAAGGTAATAGCTCCTGGAAAAGTCATTCTAGGTTCATCAAGCAGGGCAGAAGCTGTCTCATTAGACAGAAGAGGAATGACAGCTTCCTGCAGCAAAACCACTTTAGCCATTTTAGCAGAAAAGAAATCTATTAAGGGCTATTAGCTTGTTGCTGTCCCAGGAAATCTTGGAACCTACATAGCAAACCACAAGGCCCAAAGATCCCAAATTCACTGGAGACATTGCTTCCCTTGAGATAGCCCTATTGCCAGCACCACACAGAGATGCACAAGCAACCAAACTCTCCTCGCCAGAGCCAGACCATGGATGCTACTACTGAAACTTTTGCCACTACAGCATCTGGAAACTGGGTGTCCCTATCCCCATCAATACCAGATGCTCATGCTTGTTCATGCCACTGTGTCCCTAGTTTCCACGTTCTGAGGTTACACAAATAATCAGATTGACAGAGTCATGCATGTATCTTACACCCCCAGTTATAAAAAAGAATATTAGAAAAGTTGTGTTCTGGCTTCTACCTTAAGGAACAGACTCAAGTTGCCTGGTGCCACTGGAAAGGCAAATAAAATAACCAAGTTTCACAGATATGAAGGAACTTATTCATGAGCATTCAGCAAAGACATGGCAACACTGAAATTCTAACTAAGCTCTCTGTTCCCTGAGCTCAAGCTCTTTACCACCATGTGATAGAGCCAGAGTGTACAGACGGTAATCAAACACAGGAGTGTATAAAAAATTGCTAGGATGTTGTGTAAAAGAGAGACAAGAAGACAACTCAACAGCGAATCATTCATAAGCCCATATTTTAAAATGTGGGCAAAGAGACACCTGTGAGGGGTAAGAGAGTTAAATTGAAAATTAGGAAAGAATGGGTGTCAATGATCTTGAGTGAAGGAAGAAACTCAAGAAAAAAAAAAGATTGCAAGAGGTGTTAATGATAACTCAGGAGTCAAGAGAGGAAAGAATAGCTGTATGTATTTCCATCCATCTCGAGGAGTCACCAATTAAAGGGTTTTAGACAACCTCCACCAAAAAGTGAAGTCATAGGGACAGCTAGGTTCAGTTGGTTGGGAAGAGAACATAAAATGAATAGGTATAGTCAAATACTGCACCTTGCCCTATCAAGGGATAAAGTAAGAATAAAGAAGAATCTTTAGAGATGGACAGAGATGTTGGGATCTACATTTTGATCCACCAATCCCATCACTGGGTATCTACCCAAGGGAAAAGAAGTCATTATATCGAAAAGATACCTGTGCTCACATGTTTATCACAGGACAATCCACAATTACAAAGATAAGGAAATCAAGCTAAGTACCCAACAATTGATGAGTGAATGAAAAAAATGTGGTATTATAGAGCATAAAATACTACTCATCCATAAGAAAGAACAAAATAGTATCATTTGCAGCAACTTGGTTGGAACTGGAGGCCATTATCCTAAGTGAAGTAATCCACGAATGGAAATCCAATACTGCACGTTCTCACTTTTAAGTGAGAGCTAAGCTATGGGTACGCAGGGTCTTACAGAGTGGTATAACGGACACTGGAGACTAAGAAGGTGAGAGAGAAGCAGGGGCTGCGGTGAAAAATTGCTTATTGGATGCAACGTACACTATTCTCATGACGATACACTAAAAGCCCAGACTTCACTACTATGCAATTCATCCATTTGACCAAAAACCACTTGTACCCCTAAATCTATTGAAATTAAAAAAAAAGAAATTCCAGGTGCAAAGAGACAAATAACAACGGTGGTTCAGTGATAGGGTTCTAACTTGTACAACTGGATAGATAGATATTCATAACAAGCACTGAGATATGAAACCTGAAGGGGGGCCGGGTTTTAAGGAAAAGTCCCTGAGTTGAGTTTTAGGCACATTGAGTTTTAATTACCTCAAATTGAGATGTTTCAAAAGCAGTTGATTCCAATAGTCCACAGGAGGATTTGGGCAAGAGGGAAACATGTTGGATTCATTTGTGGTGTAAAGGAGGAGATTGGCATAAAAAAGATTTACCTATGGAGAGAGAATATAGAATGAAAAAAGAAAATGGCTAGAGAATAGAATATTTAAAGGACAGAGAAAGGAGGAAGAAACCTTTCTGAGAGAATATCGAAAAGAAGCAGCCAAGAGATCAGAGGAAAGCAGGGTTGTGTCAGTGAAACCAAAGAAAATGATGATTTTAAGAAAGAGGAGTTACTTAAGATTTTCAAATGCTTCTTAGAAGCCAGGTAACATATGGACAGAGAAATAACTATTGTCATTAGGGGCATGGAGTCCTGAGGGTTTTTACAGAGAACTTTTCATAAGATAATGGAGCAGAAGCCAGGTTGAAGTGTTTGGTGTGAGAACTGAAACATATAGAAAAGGAGGAGTTGAAAAAAGACAACTTTCTTTGAGAAGTTAAACAGCGAACACCAGAGAAGAAAAAATGAAATAGTTCTTGATCTGTTCTAAAGAAGTCTTGTCCAATGCCTTTTATGAAGTTTATACAATTAAAATAATAAAATTTAATAGAGCATTTAAAATCGGACGATTTCACATAACAATCAAGCTGTCCTTGAAATGTCCACTGACCTGGCAGCACAGATTTATATTCTGTCTCTCATTTGCCAAAAGAGAAATCATGCCTGGAGAATTTAAGTGACTCGTCCAATACCACAGCTAGGCAAGGACTCCGTGGAACCTACAACTGCAGAGTTCAAGTCCTATGTCTTTTGCATAATTCCATTCTATTTCTCATTCCTGCTCCTCAGGAACACAAGTGTGCATTCCAATGCAATTCTGGAATGATTGGAGACGCCCAGTTCACACTTTTCTTCGTACTACCCTGACCTGGAACCAATTTGCTCCCTCAGATGTGCAGGGTGAAATCAAAGCCTGACAGTCAGGGGTTCTCTGTCTCTGCTTCAGCAGCTTCTGGGGCTGAAAGAATGTTCCCTCTGGATTTGTTCAAAAGAAAACTGCAGGAATCCCTGGAGAAATTTCTCTCAGAATCAATTACTGCAGGGAACACAAGCATTGTCAGCCATGACTCACTAAATGATGAAAGTCAGAAATAGTCAAGAATCCAATAAGAAATAAAATTCTTGGCCAGGCTCATGTTTTATACTCACAGTGGCTGCTCTCCAAATGTCTGGTCTCTGGGTTGGAAATAAATTTCCTTAATTCTGTGACGGTTCTCCGTTCAGGGGGAGCTACTGTTCCAGAGATCAATAAAACTCAACAGGACGACTATTCTCTCTGCCTTTGTCAGGGAAACTCTTATTTACTATTGTTTTTTAGGTGTATTTATGGTTTTTTTTTTTTTAATTCAATGAAGCTATATTTTACTCTAATATTTATGTGATTTTTACTGGCTACAAGATAATCATGTATTAATAATTAATGTTATTAGTTTGAAAATAAAATGTTACTTTTCACAAACATCATAACTTAATTTTTTAAAAAATTTATCGTTTTCTATACTGTGAGCTCTGGACACAAAAAGAAGAATTTTAAAATATCCTTCTTCAGAATGAGACCAATGCTTCTTTATTTTTCTCCTTTTTTTTTCCATCCTCTATCCACCTCTTTGCCACATGTCTGGAAAATACAGAAAAAATTACCTTGATGTCTACTTAAAGACTCTTAAAAAATATCTTGGCAATGATAAATATTTATTTAAAATGCCATCAGTTTGAAATTTTCTGTCGTGTTAATAAAAACTTAAAGGGTTTAAATTGACAGAAACATATTTAACCAGAAATTAAATAAATCCATAGACTTGAAGAAAAATGTCTTATTTTATCTCGAAAGCAAGCTAGGATGTGTGCCTTCCTGAAAGAAAGATATCTAAGTATTATCATACAAGAAAATGTTTCCCCCAGAAAGAAAAATGACATTTAAAAAATTTAAATTAGCATGATTTGGTAGTTGATAAACTAATAAACTATAAACCATTAAAACTTTTTAATTGGATTTATATTTTATGATGTCTCTTTTAAAGCAATGAAAATAAAAATGCTTTTATTTCACATTCTGCAGTTTTACATTTTCTCTAAAAACTTCCACATCAAATAGTTTATGCCAATGTAATAAAATATGTTTCTTCTAGGAAATCAAAAGTATTGTATTTGCGTATATTTAAGCAAATAAATGTAATCCTTAATAATTAGGCATCCCAAGGGCTTATACAACACACCTAAGAGTCAAATGGTGTATATGACTCTTCGCTTGTTTGTGAACTTCTTGGACAGGATGCAGAAATCACAATGGTTCCTGCGGCAGCCTGGGTTCCCCAAGAGGCTGACTCTGAGATGGGTTTAGTATGCAGAAGATTTATGAAAGGATGCCCTCAGAATCAACACCAGTGAAAGGAAAGTAAGGAAGGAGTGGACAGGGAAGGTGGTGGCTGTGGTACAGTCTCCACATAGGCCTCAGCCAACACTATGTGGAGTTCTAAGGCTGAGATGACCCTCAGAGTTCTCCTGCCTGGAACAGGAGGCCCAGGGGTTTACAGCCTGTGTCTATCAGTCATCAGGCTTAGTGCTCCCTGGAAAGGGGGTGTGCTGTTGGGCCCTTCAAACAGAAGCAGTTATTCAAGTACACCTACCTCCCCTATCCCAATTTATATACTTATATTTCATTATTGTCTTTTATCACAACTATAACACCAAAAATTATAGGAAGAGAAATATAACAAGTATCTGTTGATGGGTGATATTAAGAAAAAACTTATTATGAAGGTCAGAAAACTATCCTATTCTGATGCCCACCCTGACCTCCCCACCCCACCATGCTTATTGATCATTCAAATCCACTGTAAGTGCTGGCTCTTCCTTGACCCACAGATGAAAACATGAGCAATCTGTTATACTATCCACTCTCCTTCATAAAATCAAAAAATCTTCTAGTCACTTATAGTCACTGTTACAGATCAATTTCCTTTCACAAATCAATATATTAAGATCCGTGCCTTTTTTTTTTCAAATACCCAGAATTTAATTTAGGGGTGAAACTCTCACCTTTCCAGGGTTTTATCTCTTTCTGATTTGCTGCCTGCTGGGTGAACATCTTTTTTTCATTCGACTGACTTCTCTCCCTCACCCCACCCCCATGATATTTGTGGCTTCTGATGTCTCCTGTTGTTGGGAGGGAGGAGCAAGGAGATGGATTGGGGAACAATTTGGTTAATAAGGAGGAATGAAAGAGGAATGTGTCTTTTCAGTTGATTTCCAAAGTCTCACTGGTCTTTGTGAAGCTACTCTCAGGAGGTTTGAGGTAAAAAGGACATTCTCCCTTTCCCATGGGAATTCATAGCTCCCCACAGATTCATATGCTCCAAGGAAAGACATACCCTCCAATATCCTTGGCCCTTTCAACTCCAGCTGGTGTACTCTAAAAATCAGTGAAAGGTTAGAGGTTCCAAATCAGTTTTCTTCACCTCTTTTTCAAATTTTGCATTGATGATCCAGGGTATCATGTAGGGATGTGGTAATATTTGTCATAACGTTTTTCTTGGTAATCTTTAGGCCTCGTCCAACAATGAGGCCACAAGAATTCCATTTTAACAAACGTGTCTATGACATTATATATTCAAAATGTAGATGCACAAGCCATACATATTAGTCAGCCAGGCTCTTGTGAGACTTAAATTAAATATATTCTAGTATTAATACGTGACTGCAAAAGAGTCCCCCACTGAACTCCCTTGTAGGCCATGCTTGGCTGTATGTCTAGTGCTACCGTAAAACCTGTCTTTATCCACTTAGGTTGTTGAGCTAATTTACAGAACTTGATTGTCAAATCGGACTCACAGGAATCAGAGATTTTACCTGATGTCAAGCTTTACTAAATAATTTTAAGGATGCAGTCAAGAAAATGGCTGAGACTAATCAAGGAGCTATCTGAGCCATCACTGGCAGCTCCCCAGACTCTGGTTTAGAATAATAAGTTCTCTAAGTGAGGTTTATTTAGTTCCTCATACAGCTAGAATATTCCAAATATTAAGCAACTTCAAGGACTGGCAGAGCTTACATTACCCAGGAAGCCAAGCCTGATGCAACCTGGGTTCTATTTTTCTAGACAATCCTTCACTAGGGGTACCCTACTAAATGCAGTGAAGAGTTAAGGTGTTTCTTACTAGCAAATAACGTTAGTTTATTACTCAGAGGTCAAGTAGACAAGGATATCTGAAGGGACCACCTACCTTCTTTTCTTTCCCTGAGTCAAGTTCCCACCACCCATTAAAGGGACTAAGAGGATCTCAGACCATCCACTTTAACTCTTTCCTCCCAGTCACTTCTTATAGAATACACTATTGGGAAAAAACAGTGTTAGTTTACCTACTGGGCATAATTTATATACTAGTGTAATGCAACTTAAACAGAGATTCATGGGGATTATATAAACATAAATGACTCATAACCTGATTACAAGGCTCTATTTCAAAATTAAAACTATGAAGTTCTTGAGGAAAATAAATTGAGCAAAAAAAGGTATTTATTGGCTCATATTACTTAAAAGTCTCAGACAATATCCCAAGGCCCATTTTTCTGCTCTTTTTCCTTGAGTTGACTCCATTTTCAGAGTCTATGCAGCAGCCCCCGAAGTTGCCGGTTTACAGCCAGACCAAGAGACTCAGTCTAGCAGAAAGAAAGGGTCCACTTTCCAGCTAGCTCAAACCAAAGGCCCAGAACTGGATCTAATTGACTGTGAAAGTGTCACTTGGGTCATGAGCTCATCCCTGAACCAGTAACTGGCCAGTAGAATTGGATATCCCAGCTGTTCCTAGGTTACATATTCCATTCCAGGAGTGCAGGGGAGGGTGCAGCATATTGGATAAAAATGGTGATGGATCATTAATTCAAGGTAAATAAGGTACTGTTGCCATAAAAAGATGGAGAAGAGGCTGGGATCTCAAAACAGCAAATGCTCACCACGTCCTCAGACAAGAATTGGAGTAAAGGTCAAAATGGATCAAGGTTAAGACAAACAGATTTTTAAATTATACCACAGTTTTGATATATACCACAGACTTTGCCACATATGGAGTTTGTGAGAAGTTGTAAACAATGTTGATGAGTCAAATAAACTTGAAAAATATTTGGCAATTTGGCAGAAAAAGTAAAGGGAATAAAAAGGGACAACCAGGAAACTCACATATTTCTGAGACCCTGCCTTAAACTTCCTCTAATATCTGTGCCTTAGAATTTCTACTACTACTTCCTTTTTCTATCTTTTCACACTCTCTCATCCACTATTTAGTATATTTTGGAGGCACTATCTGTAGCCTAGAAACAACTACAGACTTTTCAAGAGGAGTTTTACAATTATGTAAATATGCATTAAACCATTAGTCTGACCTTAGACCTATACACTCTCTCTCATTTCTCTCTGAATGTTTTTAAAGAAAATAAGAATAAAAATCATATTCTATCCTTCATTTTCTTTTTTGTTTACTTCAACACAGTCAGAGACCCATTTCTTGAGAATGTTATTCATGTTCTTTTAAGTGAATTTTATTACGCAAGGTTAAAGATACATTTGAAAGATAAAAATCTATTCAAGGATAAAACTTTATTCAAAGTAAATTCTGTAAAAATATTTAGTGGAAAAGTCAGATAATTCATTTTCCAAAAGATTTGTTTTGTGCTGTGTAATCTGTAAAGAAGTTAAAAAAATACAAAGAAAAAGAAAAAGAAAAAACCTGACCCTGACAAAGTACCAGAGAAGATAGGTAGCAAGTATACTTTAGTATTAGCAAACTTAACTTAGAGCGATCATATTTCAGATACAAATACATGGCCAAGGAGAAGGTATCAGCTGAAAAGTCCCAGTAGTTGGCATTTACTGTGGCAAATGACTGCAGGCCAGAATCTGAGCTTCAGTGTGCTGACAAAATTGGGAAGCAGATAATAGACTCAGAAAATCAAGCTCATAAAATACTGATCAATATGACTCATGGCTACGGTCCCCGAAGGCAGTCTCTGTTCTAATCCCATGCCAAATTTAGAGCTAGACTCAGTATTTCTTTGCTTTCGCCCTAAGGATCTACTTGTACCAATATTTGAATTATTAAAGTAGATGTTATTGGATATTTTAGAAGAGAATTGGAAGAGGAGGTTTTACTTTGCCCGCCTACAAATGCTTTCTGCAAAACATCTCCAGCAAGCATTCAATTGCCACAAAATCTCTCTTTACCATGACTGGCCAAGAAGCCGCCTCTTCCCTCTGATTCCTCCTCTCTGGCCATTGTAGTGTTAAGGATCTAGTATGTGCTGCCTTGACATCTGTTGAAATACACCAGGCTTTGAAAAGCCTAACCACACATTCCCCTCTCAACTCTATGGATAAGGTCCCCTTCCCAAACAGCCCTCCTTATCAACAGGACCAGGTGCAGCTCCTGTTTATCCCCAAGTAGCAGGTTTCAGTTCCCTGCCAGTGGAATTATTCAAACAAGCTAATCACATCCTCCCACAGGAGCCAAGGATACTCCAACCTGTTGATACTACGGTACTACAAAGCAGATTGCCTCCCACAGCTTTTGGTTTTTCACTCTATTCTTGAAGGCAACCCCCATGTGGTCCTACCCAGTGTGCGCGACTAATAAATTACTGTCAAACTCATCTGTCCAGTGTCAAATGTGGTTTGTCCAGCCATCCCCGTAACTCTGAGACAGGAAAGTAGAAGGTGATTAAGGCACCATCCCTTCAGTCCATCTGCCTCACGTATTCTGATTTTTATTGCTTCTTAAGCACGTTAGACGTCTCCTCTCCCTAATTTCCAAATGTTCGTTCCATTTGTGTACCACTTCAAGAATGGGGAAAGCCTTCACAGTGAAGAAGATTCTGTGAGACCAACAATGAGAAAAGGTTCCTTCAGCCACCAGAATCCATCCTGCCTTCAACTCCAGTGAAGATGTTAAACAGAATCTTATTATTATTTTACTACATGTCTATAAAGCTGAAGTTCCATTTACAGTGTGAAATACAGCAGCCAGGAGACTAAGCGTTCATACCATTTCGCCAGTATTTTCCCTCCTCTATGCAGATCTAAAGGAAAGCCAGATTATAGTCAGGATTTCAGGTAAAAGAGAATCAGAAAAATATAGATTACTTGTACAAATTAAATATTCAATAGAAATAGATATATGCTTCCTACAACAGTTCTGAGTTGTCTTTTAACGCATTATCTCATTCAGTCTCCACAAAAACAAGCCATCAGGTATATAGAGTTATCTGTGTGACACAGGTCAGAACACTGAGGCACAGTGCTGGGTAATTTGCCCTCGGTCACACAGTGACAAATGATGAAGCCAGAATTTGAAACTAGAAGAGAACTTAAAGATTATGTTCTCCTTTCCTGCCTCTTTACTAATATATGGCAGGAACTAGATAATGCCCTGGGGGTACCATAAAACTGATCCTTATTTATTAGAAATTCCCCTCTGATTCTGTCTTCCCCACCATCTAGTAACCCCTTCGAGGGTACAGTGCCTCCTTCAGAATGTGGCGCATAGTAGGTGTCTATACATATTCCATGGTATGTATGGATGACTACAGGAATGAACATTCAAAACTTCCATTCATCTCTATAAGCATGCTAAGAATAGAGCTTGTGTTGACTTTGTGATTTAACTTAGAGTTTTGGTTTTTCCTTGATCCTATTCCTGTACAGTCTGGGATAAACACTCATTTTATCCATGTAAAAATGTATAAATTCTCCTTAGCATTTTACCAACTTGTTTATTATGTCCTTTCATATTCACAGCAACCTTCACTTCAGCATGACAGTGACTATTCTCCTTATTTTGAAAATGAACCGTCCTGGGCTCAGAGGGCACACAGGCGTGTGATGAGGATGTAATGGAGCCGAACCCAAGGAATTTGGGTCTCCTGGTTCCTAGACCGGCACTCATTCACACGTTTATCAATCACTTCTTGAAACTATGTCTTCACATACGGGAAGTCATTGAGATTATTTTTATATGTTCTAAAAAATCTTTTAACTTTTTACAATCAAATACCAAGAAAAACAACCTATTCTACATGGAACATTAGAAAAGCCTGGGACATTTAATTCTATGCATATGTGGCAAATCATTACATATGCATACTAAATCTCCTGTCATTTGCACAGCAGATGAAATCATGGGTGTAACTTGCCCAACAATGGTTCAACAAATGCAACAAAATCCAAAACATCCCACAGCATACCTATGGGGGTGTTTGCAAAGAAAAGTATCTTTTTCATCTGAAAAACACAACTTGTATCTTCAAAATATGTCTTCTGTTGGACTGCTCACCTCCTGCACTAAATCAGGTTATTGTGACCTCACAACTCAGAGTTCTTTTATTCCTGACTTTTCTCAGAAATTGCCTATGGCAGAGAAATAAGAAAAAAAAAATTCATATTTTCTTGGCTATGAAATACTGTGATCTTGGCCCTTATAATATTCTGATATGTTTATCCCTTTTTCTCATTCTTTATATGAAGGTGTTTCTTTATAACCCTAATTAAAAATAATGCATTTGATAATATAATCATAAGTTACCTTATATTAATAGAAAACTAACCCAGGAACATATGGAAACATATTGACTCTTCACAGTAATTTAGAACACTTTATCTCAATCACTCCTTGACGATTTTAATTCATTTGTGCATACTGAAAAATCTGGCTTTTTGCTGCATTTCCTTTTGGCCGACAGAAGAACAGGGAGAAATTTTTGAGGTCATGTTGCCCATTCCATCTGCATAGAAAGCTTTTCTTTGCCAACAAGAACAGTGTTGATTGAATTAAGATCATTATTGTTACCAGAAAAAAAAAAGTCTACATCTGTTCTATTGTAAAAGAGGAGATAGAAAACCTATTCATTTCTTCTCATTCTAATAACAATCTCTTCAATAAATTTAGTCCTCACTGAGACTTTACAAATAACATTGAAGCAATATGAGACCTATTATAATGCTAGAACATAACATTTTATTTATTGATTGATTTACTCATTCATTTAGTTTGGAGATCGGGAAGACCATGGGAGGAGTGGGATAGGTGGAGAAATCAATAGCTTGATTACCTACATTTAGATGGCCAAGGGAAAATGTCTCATGGCAGTTGGATGAAGCAGTCTGGAGTTTAAGGCAAAGCCTGGGCTGGGACATACATTTGAGTCATTAGCATATAGATAGCACTTTAAGCCAGGGAATTGGGTAAGTTCACGGAAGGAGTGAGGGTAGACAGCAGAAACAAAACGTAACTTTGAGCATCACGGCCTTTATTAACGTGTGTGGAGCCAGAGCTCCACAAATATGACTTTCAAATAGATTTAAATGACCTATTATTTTAGAATTAGCACATAACAAATCAAACCTAGCATCAACTTGACATAATTCTCTCCTCCCTACATGTGTCTGTAATACAGGTTGCAAAAATTCTCAATAGTAGGGATTTCTATTCATGGAAGCTTTTTTTTCACAAATTAAGGGGTTGATTGTGATGATGTCAGACAAACAAAGAATGGTAAATGGTGGAAAAATTATACAGGGCCAAACCATATAATTACCTCCAATAACCCTTCCCTTATTGGTAACTGCCCCAAACCATCTCATCTTTGTGATTCTTCCACATAACCAATCGTTTCCTTTCACTTAAGACTCCGTCTTTAGTTCTAATCAGATTGGACAGATCTACTTACAAACTCTACAGGTGTGTGTATGTAAGTGTGTTTTTATACATTTCCACTTCAATATGAAATTCTCAAATTTTATTTTTACTTTGTTCAGAAGCATTGTTTTTATAGAAATAAAACTGTGACTAAACACACACAGCACACAGAAAACCTAATATTTCGGGATAGATCTTTAAGAGAAGTGATATCTGGTCTAACATAGAGACAGAAATAGAGATAGGATAGAGATAGAGACAGAGATAGATACATATAGATATAGACAGATTTTACAAATAATATTAAAGCAATATTAGGCCTATTATATAACACTAGAATTTAACCAATGTACTCTGCATATTATTATATTATTAATATTTTATATTTGTCATACATTATATTACACATAATATATAGGATATTATATATTATACTTTTATACATGTATTTTAAGTTTAGATTGTAATATATTTCAAGTAAGAACCATGTACAAAACTGCTGTTTTAACAAGACTTTTTCTTCTTGCACTGATTTGCCCCACTAGCAAAATTTCAGCATTCTTGAATATTTGGATAATTAGATAAGGAATCATTTTTTTTATCACTTTTTAGCCACATGTTGAGCCTCACAGATGTAGTAGGAAAAAAAAACCCTAGAGTATCTTGATAAGAAATCAGTTTCAAAACCGATAATTCCAGCTTTATATACTTTACGCAATGATCATTTATATTCCATCCATCCCCTCGATACTGGAAATGATCTGCCAACAACAGCTGTTATATAGATGAATGTGTACCACTTGACACCAGTTTGGCAGATGTGTGTACTTACTGCAGCTGTCAAGCTGTAATAGAAGGGGCAGCAAAATTCTACCAAAGCTGTGTGTACAAGAAACTAAAAATATTTTGCACTGTACACACATTAGAAAAAGAAATCATAAATTCAAGGGACACAAATGAAGTAAGTTGGTTGTTTTACAACATGTGGACTAAACTAATGAATAGTGTATTGTCACGTTCCAAAGAATTGGTTGCCTATCATAAAAGATAGAGACACATATCTGCTCCCCATGTCTACTCACTGGTTTTGCATGATAGTAGGTTCATGAGGAGGAGAGATCAATTGCTTCTGTAAAAGCCATCAACACAGATCCACCTCTAAGTTATCCTTGACCTTGCACACAAACACACACCTGCAAGCACCCATGCAGCAGTACTTTATAATAGAAGATAGTAAGACATATTTACATTTAACTGTGTTATTAATAAATTACTCTGAAAAAGAATTTTCCTTCAGCAAGTTTCATTGGCAAATGTAATGATCAATGGGAAGACAATCATTTGGCAGTGATGATGCTTATTGTTGCTGTCTATTTAGGATCACTTGAGTTTACCATTTAGATTTCTTTGGGTGTCTTTATAGGTGTTTATATTCAAAAGAACAAAAGAGAATACATGCTTGGCTGAGCTGTACTTCTTTAGTGATAGTTTCCACCATGACTAACATGGTTCTCCATGGCCTGAAGCCCAAACTCACCTTTCTTTTCCTAATGTGGTCAAGTAACTGGTTGAAAAATCAAGGAAAGCAGCTGGTAAGAATATTTGAAGACTTTCCTATTTCACTCATGGAAAGCAAACAAGAGGACAAGGGTCAGGAAATGTATCATACCTTAGACAGAAGAAGTCACAAAGTATGAAAACTCAATTAAAAATGTATCTCAAAACATATTTCCCTATAAAAGAAATTTACTCTATACTATAATTACCAATGTCTTTCCAAGCCTAAAACATTATGATTCTGAAAAATATATAGATATAAAAACATTTTAGTTGGCCCTGAAGAAAATACTAACTCTTTTTGTCAATATTAATATAATTGCGACTTATTTATTGAAAATCCAAAGATTTTCCAACTTATTTTAGCCCATACAAATAGAAAGAAACGAAAAACTTTATAAGCGACTCCAGTCATTCCAGACATTTTTCACTGATAAAAATCAAAAAGGACAACTTCTAAGTTCATAAAAATTGGCTGAGACTCTGCAACTGGCAATTGTTGGCAGATTTTTATTCCTCCCCCACACTGTGAGTCTGGTTTTTGTGTAGGAAACTCTTTGAAGTTCATGGGAGTTCTCCGTGCAGAAGTTGTGTCTGATGAATCAGGTCTTTGCTTTTTTGCTTTCCTCCCACATTTTGTAAATGTTTAGTGTTGAACTAACATATATTCTTGTTACATCTTCTGCTTTCCTTCATGACATTATAAAATGCTGCATCTAAATTGCACAACTCAGAGAACATATTGACCTGCATGCTTTCCAGAAACAAAAATAATTATTCAGCCAAAATTTAAAACATGCGTTACGCAAATTAACAGTAAGCACTATACAGAACTCAAAAGTAAATTTTAAAATATACATATATATAAACTTTAGAGGAATGATGTAGAAAAACATTCCA
>NW_012149819.1:145612-158362 GCF_000956105.1 Propithecus coquereli
ATTAGGGTTAGGATTAGAGATTGTGGATTAGGGTTAGGGTTACTCTGCCATAGACCTGGATCTCTTCATTTTCAATTTGCCTTGCTGGTGTTGCTTCAAAACAAACTCCCTGTCTCAAGTATCCTCCTTTCACCAATCCATTCTCAACCCTGATTTCTAAATATAACTTTAACACTTAGAGGTAAAATTTAATTATTAGGCTAGATAGAAATCACAATCCGAAAAACTATAAGTAAAAATGCTTGCAGATAGTTAGTCTCTGAACTCCAAATTTTATCTACTAATTTATTGCTATGAAAGGTAACAATCAGACACTTTTCTCCTCTAGCCAATTTCTCTTTGTTACTAATATCATTACTTTCTCATTTTTCTCTTGGCTATTTTTAAACTTTATATACAACACTTAAATCTTTACATATTAAGCAGCTTTAGAAGGTATTTCTAAAGGCCTTGTTATATAAGAAGAGAAATATCAAATTATTATTCCAAAACTTGGAAAAAGTTTATGAGATATTTGCTTTTCATTCTATGCTTTTCCGTACTCTCTGGGTTACCTGTACTTGAATTGCTTGGGAAAGAAAAATAAACAATGCAAAAATCTGATCATGACATTTACATTCAATGACTGCTCATTTTCTCAAAAAGATTAGCTTTCCTGTACTCTTATAATGTTGCAATTTACGTGAATCCTCCCCCTGCCAGGCCCAGCACCTAACTGGTTTTCCTGCTTTACAATGCTAGTTCCTGTCAGTCCTAGAGCTCATCCCAAGCCCTGGTTAACTTCTCCAAAATTATGCTCTCATACTGTGGACAAACTTCACTCATCAGGCATATGAATTTCATGCCCGAAAACTCTGCCTAACAGTCCCCAAATTCGTTATCTGCTATATTCTGTTATTGCATCCATGCAATTCTTGATCTCTTATCGTAGCAAATCTGTCAGAAGGGAAGATCACGTTTGCCACATGCTTGAGTTTAGTCACACTGCACAAAAGTTCGACCCCTCCTTAAAGCCAGACTACAGGAGACTTTTCCCCAGCCTTGTCCTCTCCGACCACATTGTCTTCCACTGACACCATCTCACCAGCCCCGGCAGCAGCCACACTGGTAAGGCCCCAGCAGGCCTCAGGAATAAGCTTATGCAAATTAAGACTTAATGTTCCATTTTTTTCTTCTCTCCAGCTCTTCTTGGCTAGACTGTAAGTACCTCCAAGTCAGAGTGAATTTGTTGTTTCATGTGGAAATGATTTAAGCTTAAAGTAAGAAAACTAATAAGCATTTTTACAAGAAATAACATGATGGAACTCAAAAGTTTTCAACATACTTCTAGCGACACTCCCTAGCTTCGTAAGCAAATTTATACATTTATTTTTTCTTCTAATTCAACCATTTTAACAGAGTTCTCATTTAGGGAAATACATTTTCTTTTTTAAAATTTATGCATGATAGATGTACATATCGTTTCAGGGTACATGTCATAATTTAATACACTCATATAATTTGTAAAGATCAAATTGGTTTACTTGGAATATCCATCACCTGAAATATTATTCTCTTTTATGTTTTATTCCGATATTCAAATGAAAAGACCTTTTTTCTTTCACCACACATAATTTTCAAAAGTAAACTTTCCATTTCAGATTATGTGTAGTGGTGGCCAGCTCGAGTTCCATGAATCCCAAGCAGGGCTTTTCATACTGGTCCCCAAACCAGATGAGATGCACGATGCACTCCTCACTCAGCCACTGGGACTACCAGCCAGAAGGAGACTGCTTGGGTTGCTTAAAAAAAAAAGAAAAAAAACAGCCAAGGAAAGAATCTCACAACCAAGGAAAGGGAGTACAATAAATTTCAAGCATTTCAAAAATGTCTTGCTGACATTTAACACAAAATAAGAAAGGACCATCTCTAAAACTGGACAGAAAGAAAATGCAGATAAAGAAATCCACATTTTCTTTTTAGCAACCTAATACATTTGTCCCCAAAAGAGTTTTCTCCATCAAATAAGAACACCAAATACTTCCAAAGAAGCTTATCAAGTCTACAACTTTAGAACAATAAGCCAGAAATTTTTACAGACAAAATATTCTACTGAATAGCTATAATCTAGTCATTTTATAGTCCTGAGGCACCTTCTACTTTCCATAATGAATTCTAAAACACAATAGATGAATCTCATTTTTAATCATCGCAGTAGAACTACAGAGGGGAAAAAAGTCAACTAGCTCCAGTTTCCTCTGATTGGTAAACTTTATCCATGTTGCACCTTTTTTATTTTTTCCAAGTCATTGTCTTTTCCATTTTAGAGCCAATGAACTTGCTGGTCCCTCTGCTGGAAGCCTGCCCCAACCAGCCCTCCCTCTCACTTGTCTCCAGCCTCCTCACCAAACACATCCATTCCCTTATCAACCACTTATGAAGAACCTACTATGTACCCGGCACTCATCTAGCCACAGATGTTGCATCATTGTGAGCTCATGGAACTCGCATTCAAGGAAAGGGAGAGAGGCCATAAACAAACAGGTAATAAGAAATATGTCATATGTAATAAGTACTCTGGGCAGCAATAATTCAGGGTGAGGGGAAATGAGCTACTGAGATGATGGAGAGGGCTCTTTTCATAGAGTGTAGTCCAATGATAGCTTCTGAAGCGGCATTAGAGAAAGCATCTGAAGGAAACGAGGGGTGAGTCATGTTCGTATCTGGGGGAAGAGCATTCTGAGCTGGGAGAACGGCAATCATAGACTCTCAGGCGGCAGCACACTTGGCGTGTTTGAGGATCAGCAAGATGCGGGAATGCCCAGAGCCAAAGGGCAAGGGAGGGAGAGTCAGGGCTACTCAGAGAGGCAACAGGACCAGATGGTCTTTGCAGGGCTGTGAAGGACATCATAGACCCCCACTGTACTCTGAGCTAAAAAAGTCATCAGAGAGTTTGGAGCTAAGAAGCGTCATGGACCAAGTCTAGGCTTCTCCAGGATCCCACAGGCAGCTATGTTGAGCCTAGACTGTGGGAGGGGTGGGGAGAGCAGTTAGGTGGCTTGGCAGTGACCATGTGAAAGACAAAGGTTTCTTGGAGCATGGTGGTGGCAGTGGTGGTAGTGGTGGTGGTGAGACAATGCAGGATTTGGGGTTTTTTGAAAGTAGAACTGACAGCACTCACTGAGGGATTGGCCATGGTGTTAGCTTCAGTGTGGCAATGCTCAAGGGAACCAGACTTCAGGCTGGGTTGGCGCCCTCTGGTAGACACCCCCAGAGGACCTGACGCTTATCCTTGTAAACACATCAGTGTTTATCTTCATACCAGTTTTTTCTTCTCCTGTAACCCCAGCTCTTGAAATAGTCCTTTTGATGTACTAGATGCCTAATAAGTACTCTATGCAATGATTCAGTGGATGCAAAATTAGAGTGTTTGTACATTTCTTTCCCTCTACTTATAATGTCCTCTGTAACTTGACTTGATAAATCCTGTTTAGCCACCAGTTATCACCTCCTCCTGAAGCTATCCATTTCCCCCTTTCCAAGTCAGACTGAATCACTAATCCTCTGGGGCTTTTTCTTCTTGAAATAGTGCATCTTTTGCCATGTATTACAATTTATTTTGATAACGTAGTGACAAAAATTTCAACAGCTGTGCTATTAGCAAGCAATAGTATCTAATAGTCAATGTTTTATGTTGCTGCAATGCAATAAACTCTCCCCAACATGCTCAGGCCTCCAGAGTGTGTGCAATATACACAAGTACCTGTATAAATGACTTAAAAATCATAGCAAACAGTATATTACAATGTACTACATGTTAGATTAAGTATTTATCTAAATAATCACATTTGCTTTTCACAAAACACTATGAATTGGAACAATTTTTATCTATCTCATTTTAAAAGTGAGAAAACGGAGGTTAAACTACTTGCCCAACTCTTCTGTAGGTAGTGTCAGAGCCAGAATTCAATCCTAAAGAAAGGAGTCAAGTTCTATGTCTTGGCCTACAGCGGACAAAAGATAATAGACACAGGAGATTAGATTTAAGTTAAATCAAGTGTTCAGTAGGAAGAGAAACTCAGATCCCAAATCTAAAGCCAAAACTGACCATGTTGACATATATCTCCTGGGAATTTTCAGAAATATGAGAGGCAATAGACTTCTTGTGGGATAGAAGTTTGAATCCATTTAGTTTTATTTCCAAAAGATAGGATAGCCTCAAGAGACACATGAGCTACATTTATTTTCATGTTTATCTCTTCTGACAAACTAAAGCTTCCCTGAAAGAAGCCTTTTCAGTTTTGCAAACTGCTACTCGTCAAGTTCTTATTTAATTTCATGGAACAGAGTCATTTAAACATTCTTCCTCTTATGGGTTAGTCAACTCAAACCTGAAGAGATTAGATTACTAGACCACAATCATAGAGATGATTTTTAGCAGGGAAGATGCAGGTCCCCTGACTCCTGTTTTAGTGCTTGATATCACTCACCACATTTAGCAACATAAAATAGTCATATACAAGAAAACTAGGATTCTGAAAGAAAAGAATGAGGGAGAGAAGGAGAAAGATGGAAGAGGGAAGGAAGAAAGGAAGGAAGGATGGAGGGAAAGAGGGAGGAAGTTAGAAAGTTGGAAGGAAGGAAGGAAGGACTGATTTTCTTTTCTTAATACAACAAACTGGAGAGACAGATTCAGTTACAAATTCCATTTAATGGAAAAATTTCTTCTTACTGATATTGCAAAGTATCTGTCAGCTACTGTGTGGATACTATTCTCACTAATAGTGCTTTTTAATATGGCCACTTTCTTGTCCATAAATTCTTTCATTCAAGTCTGGCATTGTATTGGGACAGTACAGTCATTCAAATTTCATTGAATTTTCATTTTTGAGATTGTGATAGTAATAGTCTTCAATATAAATGATTTTATACCCCATTATTAAATATTTGGGAATCATTCCACCTGCGTTTGACACGTTAGAAAAGCAGAACAAAAAGCTTATAGCCAAAAATGGAATCAGCAACAAGTGAAGTAGATACACACCATAAAAACTAAATGACAAAGGGGACACAAGTTATCAAATCTGTGGGGTTCAGCAATAGCAGGCATAAGAGGAAAATTCCTAACTATGAATCCCTACGTCCAAAAGACAGATCACAAATCAACAACCTAATGAATCATTCAAGGAATTGGAAAAGGAAGAGTAAACTATCCCAAACCCAGCAGAAGAAAAGAAATAACTAAGGTCAGAGCAAAACTAAATGAAATCAGTAATAAAAGAATTACACAGAAGAGTAATGAAAAAAAAAGTTGGTTCTTTGAAAAGGTGAACAAAATCAAGAGGCCACTTTGTAGATTAACTAGTAACAGAAAAGAAAGGACGCTATTAAGCTCAAACAGAAATGAAAAAAGAGATAGATATTACAACTGATACCACAGAAATACAAAACATCATCTCTGAATACTATAAGAATCTCTATGCACATAAACTTGAAAACCTTGAGGAAGTAGACGAATTCTTGGAAACACACAACTTGCCTAGCTCAATCAGGAAGAAACAGAATACCTGAACAGATGAATATAAAGTAACGGAATTGAAGCAGCAATAAAAAATCTCCAACCAAAAAAAAAGTCCCAGGCCAAATGGTTTCACAGCTAAGTTTTACCAGACCTACAAGGAAGAACCAGTGCCTATACTGCAGAAATTAGTTCATAACATAGAGAAGGAAGGAATCCTCTCCAATGCATTCTACAAAGCCAATATTGCCTTGATACCAAAGCCAGGAAAGGACACACAAAGAAAAGAAAACTACTGACCAATATCCCTTATGAATATAGATGTAAAAATTCTCAATAAAATCCTAGCTAGGATCTTACAAAAGTAATTCATGTAACCAAAACGTTGGTACCCTGTAATATTCTGAAATTTATAAAAATATTAATAATAACAATAGTAAAATCAAGCAATAACCAGATTGACTGCAGTGGAGTCTCAAGTATAAAGGTTTTTCCAATACAGAGTTTCAGGTTCTGTCAAATTCTTGGAAGGAACATATGTTACAAGTTAGGGACCCTTTTTGCCAACCTCTGCTCCTCTACAAGCATGAGTTTTCCTGACACCTCTGCCCTTCTACTCCCTGCCCCATCCCTCATCCCCCATCCACCCCACACACATTCCCATATATACTGGGTGAAATTTCTTCACCTGTGTTTTTAATTAACTCACTTTCACTTGCAGTGCCCTCAACACAAATTCTTTGCCTGAGAGAGGCTAGATGTTTTTTACAAATAGTTACAGGCTGAATTAAATGTAAGCATTAGTTTAATGCCCTATCACTTCTATGAAGACTTCTTATTTCAACTGTCTGGTCTGGTGGTGAAGTATTGAAAGATACATTTATTTTTGTTCTCAACTAACCTCAGAAATTTTTTTGGTTGCAACTATTAATCTCGATCATATATTCTTCATTTGGATGCATCATGTTGTGTCTTCTAGTAGGACTATTTGAGGAATAATTGTGAATGTTTATTCTTCTAAAACCCTTAGTTTCTCTGTAGTCTGGGCTTGCTGACTTGTAAATCGGCCTGTGCTATCTCTTCCACCAACTTATTCCAGGGAGGAAAAACGGTTCAAGAACACTTCTGAGAAGTAACAATGGGCATAGTCGGTAATGTTCTTTTCTGGGTCAGTATCTCATAGGTTCACCTTGCTACCACAAAGTAATCCAGAGTCACAGCTCAAGGACACGTTTGAATAAGTCATGGAGCCATGGCTCTGTAAAGGTCAGCTGCTCTCTGATCCGCTCCTCCCTCAGCTCAAAGACATGGCAAGTCCCAACCAGACTTGGTAACTCTATCCCAGTATACACCAGTAGCTTTTAAAGGTAATCAGAATGACTTGGGGCAACTTGTCAAATGCAGATTCCTGGCACCAATATCAGAGACATCAAATGAACTGGTTTGAAATGATGACAAGAGATCTAAATTTTTAACAAGTACTCCCGTGTTGTTTTGAGACAGGTGGTCTTTGAACTATAATACTGTGAAAACTATTGGCCTTCCATCTATGCTGCTTGCCATTATGTTTGTATTAGTTTCACTTTATTATCCCTGTGAATCAATGGAGATCAATAGAGACTACAAGTAGAGACTTAGCAGAGCTTCCTTTTTCAAGTACCCAGAAAGGAAAGTTAAGGAGAGTCCACTTTCAAGGCACATTTTTTTCTGCCAGGAATATCAGCATATATACTGCTAATAACTTGTTATTGGTATTTACTTAATAATTTTAAGATTTCTGCCTAGTCATGACAATAATTAAGGCATAACTATCAGGTACATTTTTTAAAGAGTGTTAGTTTGCATATTCAAGCCCAAGGAATTATCACATTATAGGATAAGCCACATATATAAATATACAGTGGAAATATATTTTCCAGGAAGAAAAATAAGTCTAAAGTCATAAGCCATTGAGAAATAAATGTTATAACACTTTGGCATTTCTCTTTGATAATAACCTGACCTCAATTATTTTCTCTTTGATTAAAGCTAGATAGTTTCTTGAAAGCTTATTCTCTGTTTTCATATTTTATCCAAGTTGCTAGGACAAGAGATAAATAGTGAGATGAGAAGGAATCACTCAAATACTGAGATGCATGCCAAATCTTCCAAAAACCTCCAGAATTTACTGAGCCTGTAGGAATAGCTTTTGTGATCTTTTTCTGTGAAATCTAGTACTGTGTCAGCTTCCTAGGGTCTAAAGTGCGTCTTTCTTAAAAGACCTCAAGATTTATTCCCCTTTGCTTTAAATGAGTGCAAATGTGTTTTGTTGAAATTTCCCAAGAAGTAACTGCACTTACTATGGAATCTTCCATTGTTTATGGGCCTGATGAAAGCATTTGGCACTTAATGATTCCCAGACTATTTCAACTTTAAAAAAAAATCAAGAAAAGAAAAGAAAAACTGGAGAAAATGAAATGTTTTACACACTAAAAATAAAATATGTGGATTTTTAAACCTTACAAATAAATTAATGCAATGATTTGCCTCAGATGTTATGAAAGATTTTAATGACTGTTGACCTGTTCAAATGAGGAAAGTGAAACATGAGAGAAAGTGACTGAGAATAAGATATTCAGGTGGCCTCTGAAATTCAAGTCTGTTGCTATTAGCCGTGGTTTAATTATCTTTCCCTCCCTGGCAGTTAGTTTTCCCACAAATGTTAATACTCCCCATGTAATCTCACCCCTTGCTTCAGTGTGACCATTTGTCAGCACTTTAAGAAGCAATGTCTTCTACTCGGCATCTAACTGATTAGAGGCGCCACACATAGAGCAGAGTAACAAAGCATAAATTTTGCACAGCTACAACATTGCATTGGAATTTGTTATAATTAAAGAAAAAAATCAACATTTATGATGTTAATAAATGTTAACATTCATTAATATTAATAATTTCACCAAATTATTTTGGGACAAAGAAACTAAGCAGTAGGGTTTTTTGTAGCAGATGCCACTGATTTAAAATTAACTTCAAATATTTATTATATGATGAAAGTGACAATTTATATGAGTATAACATTAAATTCCTTCATTGCTATAATTAGGTCATATCCGAACTGTGCAGAAAGTACACAAACTACCTTCTGTCGAAAGATTATATCATTTCAATATATCTTCAGATGTAAGAAAACTATCAGTAAGGCTTGATTGCAATTCTAAAGCTTCCATTTTACTAAACAAGAAAGCCAATAGAATTTACTCAATTACTTTGTCAAAATTGTTTAAGTTTAAAGAGAAGTTAAAACAACAAAAATTCTGGAGTATAGTGTTACAGTCCAGGTTCTTTTTTATTCCTGATTTTTCTATTGCCAGAATTCAAAGTATAGAACTCTAAATGCATAAACTATGAGGCCTAATTATTATTTGATAAGTATCAAAAATGTAGTGGAAGCAGAACACATAGGATTTCTCCAGGACTCTTAACTAGTAAAGTTTTTCTAATAGCAAAATTTGATTCCCTCTTTCTACATGTCTCCTCTACCTTCTGGTACCCCAAATCCAATGAGTGTCTCCATATTCTACCCTGGTTTCTTCAAGGATCCCAATTCAATGACCTTTCAGAAATATCCTCCCTGAAAATAATGCATGTTCCCAAATATCCTCTCCCTCTAATTCTCCCCATCTTTCCACTCATCGGTACTGTTTTGGATCTGAGCCAGCATTTAGCTAGCTATGTGGGATAAAATATATATATTAGGAAGTACTCTTTCTTTTTAAGTGGAAAATGTCCTGATCAATGAGTTAAAGCAACAGGAGAATTTATTGGCTCCTTTAATTGGGAAATCCAAGTTCTTATGTAACCTAAATGCACAACTACTTTGAGAATTTCAAATGCCATTAAGAACCTCTCTCTCCTCTGTTTTTCATTTGTTTCATTTATTTTTAGTGACGTTTTGTTCATGAAGAACAAAAATGGGTCTGGAATGCCATAGCTTTATGTGGTACTTATTATCGGCAATCTCAGAAGAAGAAGGATACTTTCTCTCTTAGTATGAGTGTCTTTTCCCCCAAAAGTGCCTTGATTGGCTCTTTTTGGATTATATGGGCAAGCTAGACAATTGCAAAGTCCAGTGAGATGGGACCAGTGATTAGTCAGCAGGGATTAGTTCCCAACTCCTGTGGAAGTGAAGTTTAAGGGTTGTGATTGGTAACTTGCCGTTTGGGCAAGAAGCTCACAACAGGAAAGGAAGGGCCATTTTACTATGATCCCCTGTGGATTGAATGACATATTCACCATATTGGAGATGTTTTCATTCTTTAAGAATGCTTGATACAAAAATTATTTCTCATAGTGGGATTGTTGGTAATGTGGGTTGGAATATTGAAAAAATTATTTTACTAAAGGAGCCTTCCAGAATCCTCTTGAGAATCGCTCTCATCTTTTTTTTTTACTTTTTATGTTGTCTCCCAGAAGATCTAATTCCCATGGTTTGCTACTCTCAGAAAATATATGTGCATTTTTCCTTTTCCAAACGACACTTGAGAAGTGAATCAACAGTCAGAGACCCAAAACACACACATACTTCTAATCGCCATTGCAATCCGTATAGACAGATTTAGTGAGAAGTTGGCCTCCAGCTCCTTTCTATAGCATTGCTATAAACAAAATCATTCTCAGTCGATGTGGAATCTCATTATTATTGAAGAAAATCAAGTAAAAAGGAAAAGAAATATGGAGGCTACATATTTTTCCCCAAAATATAATTCTTCAACTTCAACTCTCATACCCCTGATGAAAGATTATCTTTACTTGCTTTGTTATAAATTAGACAGAATCTTGGAATTACATCACACAAAACTACCTTCAAGGCCTCTTTGAACTTGATATAATTTATATTGTATTTATTTATTTGGAAACTTACCTCTTCACTAAAGATAATGAATTCCTGACAAGGAATCTTAGCTTTCAGACATTTGACATCAGGTAAAATCTTGTCCATTTTTTTTCCTAAATGACTGTGAAATCTGTCATGGAACTGTTCAGAATCTTAGATTTTATTTTTTAAATAAATACTACTTCATCAATAAAGTTGTGCATAAGCACATATGTTAAGCTTGGATTAGAGAATATTGCAGATAGCCAAAATAATTTAAAGCTGGGACATCACAGAATGATGCTAGGAATGATGTGCTACCATTACATAGCATTGGAATGTAGTATTAGGAATTTACCATATGATGACATAGTTAAAGCATTTCAACAGAATAGATTATTATATTTGTAACTTGAATTAATATAAAATGCTAAAACTTCTCAATACTCTGCAAATTCTATATACTTATAAATTGTCCATTTATTATTTCAAAAACCAATCTTTTTGTCAGAGTAGTGTTGAAACATCCCCAATTCATCCCAGTGTTTCTCTCTCTTGTCTCTCTCTCTCTCTCTCTGTCTCTCTCTCTCTCCCTCCCTCTCTCACTTCAAACCTACACATACATGCATATATATGAAGTATTAATACCACACACACACACACACACACACACACACACACGGTTGCTTGCAAATGTAAAAAATATGTTCTTTCTATAATGAGTCTCCATTGTGTTTAGTTGAAAATCTCTTCATATCACATGGGACTTAAGACAAAATCCCTTGGGTGACTTAAATTAGGCCTGGATCTTGATATTACTTTGGTTCAAATCTCTGTGCGAAGCTTTCCAAAGTTATATTATCCTTCGGTATTCCGTTCTCTACATAGTTGTCAAAGTGCCTAGGTAAAAGAATGACATGGCAGTGTTCAGCCCGGGATTATTCATAAAAAACTTTGGCCATATGTATGGTATAGATGAAAACAAGATGCCCTAGAAACTATTGTAAAGGAAGTTGAAATGAGGCCAATTATAACTGTTAAAAAGTCACTGGGACATAGACTCAAACGAAGAAGCATAAAGGTGGGTGGTTGGACATCTTTATGTAGCTTTAAGGAACTTGTTAATCTTTTTGAGCAAAGATTTCAGGCTGTCTGGAAATCCTGAAAAGGCAGGTTTAAGGATACTTTTCAGATGGTAGAGTGAAATTCTAAATACAGAGTGTATTATATGTTCTATCATTTTATTATGGGGTAGTGGTGTCATATTTTAAACTATATTTAAGGATTTTAATTACCACTCCTATTTACTTCTAAGCTAAGGTGTAGCAAAACAATAATCAAAGACAAATACATGCATATGTGTGTGCATGAATGGACAATGCATGTATACACATATATATATGACAATATCTGATAAAGTGAAAATATTGAGGAACTGGATATTCTATTTTTGTGAACATTTCAGATAATAAAATTAGGCCCCACCAAGTCTAAAGAATTTTTTGAATAAGTTCACCTTTTTATGACCAAAGTATTATTACATCATCACATTTGAAAGAATTTTTTTAAATAATTTAAAATATTCTTAATGACAGATTTGTTTTAAAATCCACTTTGATACCTAGAAATAGCTTTTAATGTGTTTTTTCATTTTCTACTGATACTCATAATTATTTATCTTGCTGTAACATCAAAATTTTCACTACTATCACTGTGCCTACTTCTGACCATGCTCCCTACCCCCTCCCACTTGGCCTCTTATTACTGTTTGAGATGATTAACAAGGTTGTCAAGCTAATTCAAAGTGTCATTTTCAAATAATAAAAAAAAATACCAGACTAGTCATCTCTAAGGCAGCTTCACCCAACTTCTCAACATACTATTTATGAAAGCCAAGAAAAATATAAAATCCACAATGAAAACTAGCAGTCCATTCAGAAAAGATTCCATATACCACAAGGTAGATTAGATTAAACTGAAAAATTCAACCAATGTTCCCAGAATTAAGAACGTAGCCACTTAAAGAAAGAGGGAAGACCTGTTAACTTCTTTTTAAGCTCTGCCCACTGGATCAGCTGCACAACGTGCAAACCAACAAGAAAACAAAGCAGTTGCCCCACTATTGAATAGGTGGCACATTTGATTGATACAGTGTGCTTTTCTTGCTCAAGCTAAATCCAATCCTACCCTTCACCCCAACACCTCAGCACACACACGCGCACACATGCTCATGCATGTGCACACACACATTTGTAAATACTGCTTCATCCTTTTAGAGATTAAAGCCTGAAGGAAACAAGTATGGCAGGAAGATAGTAAAATGGGTTGGAAAAAGATCAGAGTGCTTTATGGCATTTTGGAAAACCTACTCCTCTAATAAAGATTATAGATGGCAGGA
>NW_012149819.1:159580-162809 GCF_000956105.1 Propithecus coquereli
AGATATTTCTCCAATGAAGACATATAAATGGCTAAGAATATGAAAAGATACTCAACGATGCTAATCATCAGGGAAATGCAAATCAAAACCACATGAGATATCACCTTACACCTGTTAGATAGCCATGATCAAAACACACACACACAAGCACACACACACACTAACAAGCATTGGTAAGGATGTGGAGAAAAGGGAACACTTGTTTACTGTTGGTGGAAATCTAAAATGATACAGTCACTATAGAAAACAGCATGGAGACTTATGAAAAAATTAAAAATAGAATTACAAGAGTTTTTACAACATTTTCTTCTAGAATTCTCATAGTTTCATGCCTTGTGGTTTAAGTCTGTTATCCATCGTGAGTGGACTAATAAAACGTGATATATGTATACCATGAAGTTTCACTCAGCCACAAAAAACAATGGTGATCTAGCGCCCCTTGTATTATTCTGCATGGAGCTGGAACCCATTCTATTAAATGAAGTATCACAAGAATAGAAAAACAAGCACCACATGTATTCACCATCAAATTTGTATTAACTTATCAAAATTTATGTGCACATATAGTAGTAACATTCATCAGACGGGGGAGAGGGGAGAGGAGGAGATGGGTATATACACACCTAATGGGTGTGGTGCACACCGTCTGGGGGATGGACACACTGGAAGCTCCAACTCAGGTGAGGCAAAGACAATATATGTAACCCAAACATTTTTACCCCCATAATATGCTGAAATAAAAGAATTGAATTACGATATGATCCAGCAACTCCACTTTTGGGTACATATCCAAAACAAATCGAAATCAGGATCTTGAAGAAATATCTGCACTCTTGTGTTCAGTGCAGCATTATTCACAATAGCCAAGATATGGAAACAACCCAGATGTCCAAGGACAAGTGAGTAGACAAAGAAAATGTGCTATATGCATAAAACGGAAAATTATTCAGCCTTAAAAAAGCAGGAAATCCTACTATTTGTGACAACATGAGTGGACCTGGAAGACATCATGATACGTGAATGTCAGCAATAGAACATATACTGCTTGATTCTTCTTATATGTGATATTTAAAATAGTCAATTATATAGACATAGACAATAGAACAGTGATTACCAGAGGACAGGGAATGGGAGTATGGAAAATTGTTGTTCAAGGGAAATAAAGTTACAGTTCTACAAGATGAATAAGTTCCAGAGATCTGCTGTACGGCATGGTGCCTATTGTTAATGATAAAGTATTGCCCACTTAAAAGTTTGTTAGGAGGGTAGATCTCATGTTAAGTGTTTTTACCACACAAGAAAAGGGACACAAGGAAACTTCTGAAGTTGATGGACATATTTATTACTTTGATTGTGGTGATAGTTACAGATGGGTATACATATGTACAAACTTGCAAAATTGTATACATTAATTAGGTGCATTTTTTTGTATATCAATTATATGTTAGTAAAGCTGGAGAAAAAAAATGAGGTGAGTTAGATGAGAAAAGATCATAATAGCAATAAGAAATTACATATTAAAGGTGATAAAAAGCAAAATTGACAAAAAATAAAAATGAAATGCTAATTTGGAGAACAAGATAGATAAATTTCCCAATAATGTAGAGGAAAATGGCATAAGTCAAGGAAAACAGTAAGAATTTGTAATTTTGTAAAGCAGAGAACAAGAATACAACCAGACAATGTTATAAGTTACTTTACAAGAAACCACAATGTCCAAAACAGAAGTAATAATGAAAGATTTAATGGGGGAAAAAAAAGTTCCTAAATAAATCACCAACCTATAGATCAGTAATCTTTGAGCACAAAAATCTTGCAGACTCATATCTCAGTATGTCCAGAACAAAAATGGAGCTAGAATGATAAAGAAAATACACTAAAGCACCCAAACATTTCTTAGTTTAATAAAAATGGGTAATCCTTATTTCTTTCAAATGGTAAAAGGCAACAAAAGATGCATTTCTTATTTTGAGGCAAAAAACAAAATCCCCCAAATTGCATATGATATTAAGTTGTCCTTATGTGTACAGACCACAAGAAAGAAAGATATTTGTAAATGTGCAAGAGCTCAGAAGCTATAATGCTAACATACGTAGCTTGAAAAACTTAATAGAAAATAGTATTTTAACAGGTGGAGATTAATCAAACATAACTTTAAAATAGATAGGTTACCATATAAAAAGACTGACAGTAAACCTTAAATATATTTCAATGACATATGCATCAATTTGAGGTAAATACTTAAACTTTTTTTTAAAACAGCATACATGGCATAAATAATATTTTAGTAACAATCTAGGTGGGAATCTATAGATTAATAGTTACAATTTCAAGTGCCCACGGAGCCCGGGAAGTAGGGCAGATGGGTAACGAAGACCGGCCTTGATGAACAGGAAGTGGTGGGGAGCATGCTGAACTTCAGAGCACACACAGTCATGAGCAGCTTAAGGGTGTTTTGGTCACATATACGACAGTGGTCCCATAGAATTATAATACCATATTTTCACTGTAGCTTTTCTACATTTAAACGCACTTAGATAGACAAATATTCACCATTGTGTTACAATTGCCTACTGTATTCAGCATACTAACATGCTGTACAGGTTTGTAGCCTAGGAGCAATGGGTTATGTACTATATAGCCTCGGTGTGTAGTAGACTGTAACGTGTAGGTTTGTGTAAGTACACGCCATGATGTTTGCACAATGATGGAATTGCCTAACAATGTATTTCTCAGAATGTAACTGTAGTTAAGCGACATGTGAGTGTATATACTATCCAAAGACAACAAAAGCTATTGGACTCCTACACTTCATTAACATGTAATATGGGCCAGATCAACAAATTTCAAGAGAAGCCAGAAATCTATATATTCATTTATAGCATTGCGACTTTTAAATGTGCACAGGCAATCCAACTATTCCAAAAAGCAGTGGAGGGTGCCAAATAAAACATATGTTTGAGATTTGAGCCATCACTAACCAGGTTTTAACCGCAACACTCAAAAAAAAAAATTGCAAAAAATCTTAGAATTATAAAGATAAATAAAAGATCGTAAGTAGGAGGTTTGTGAGGTGCAAAGGCTTTATCTTTTGGGGGATAAAAGGGGTCCAAAAAGATTGGATTAGAAAATTAGAAATATATATAGGTTATAAGTGTTTTAGGTAAAAATATACTAGCAAAATTTTAAACTTTTAAAATATTGGATGAGATAAAGCAAACCAAGCATT
>NW_012149819.1:163029-168425 GCF_000956105.1 Propithecus coquereli
AGGTATACATCTTATAAGTAATTTCAACTTTTTAAAATGTCTGTACAAATACAAATGTCTGAGTAAATATTGGTCCATAAGGAGCATCTCAAAAAATTGTTTAAGGCATAAATTATATAGCCCACATATCTAATCACTAACTGCTTTTGTTTCTCTTCAATGCAATCTTGTGGAATGATCAAGTCAGAGAAAACCAAAACTTCAAATGTAGGTTATTTAGAAAATAACAATGAAAATATGCTTATTCAATATATCTAACCTAAACATTTGTACTCTCATAATATGCTGAAATTAAAAAAAAAGAAAATATGCTTATTAAAAGATATGGGATGTGACCAAAATTATAGTCAGTGGCAAGTGCGTACCCTAATTGCTTTCTTAATCTAACCAAAAAAAAAAAAAATAGAGGATAAAATAAATATTCAATAAATATTCAAATTGAGGAAGAAATCTAAAGTAGACATAAATAAAGTGGTAAAGATGGAGGAAGGGAAAAGGAAGTTGAGGTTGTTAGATTATAAAAGTTGATTTAAAAATAAAACACAAAATCTAAGAGCCAATCAAATCAAAAGAAATGATGGAAAATATACTAAAAAGTCAAAATGAAATCATTAACAATAGATGTTCTTAAAAAGTTGAGATACGCAGTTCCCTACTAATTCCTTTGAAATTCTTAATGAAATATATATTTTTCTAAGAAAATATAAATGACTAGATGTTTGAGTTTTCCAGCAGTTGAGCCAAGAGTACAAGTCAAGAAATTCACACTCCTGTCCTGCCACTTTCTGCTGGGTGACCTCAAACAAATTAACTCCCTTCATTGAATATCCCTTCTCTACCATGAAATAGCTTTGAAAGTGGTGATGACTGGGATTTCTTTTAGTATCAAAATTTCTTGAATCTCCTACATGCTAATCCACACACAGGCATGACTATATAGAGAACAACAGTAAAATATAACATTAAACAAAAACTCAAAGAGTAAAATTATATTTTAGATCCACCCTACTTACTTGTTGCCACATTTGTGCCTTCACTTAGTATCAGTTTCTATTAGTTCAAACACCATAACTAAGGAAAGAAATACAAGCCAAAGAATGTAGTTCAATATTTTATTCATTCGTTGGCTTGTCCTGGAATTTCTTTTCTTTCTGTTTCTTAGAAATATATTTCTTTTCCCAAGTAACAAGAAATCATCTATGGTCTTTTTTTCTCAAACTCCTGGAGGTGGTTTCCAACACCTACATCTCCCTTAAACTCATACTTAGGTTTTGTGGCTTCATTTTGTATTGTTTTATGGAAAATAGCCAAGGTGAGCATCTGTGTTCTTGTTCTTCCAAAACCTCCATATCTTACCCTTTCTACAAAATTTCTCTTTGGAGTTTCATATCATTTGGCATCTCTCTTTTTTAGTCAGAGTGACACTCTAAATCTTTTAGATGGCTCCAGGATTCAGATATATTTTACCCTACTCTTGTTGCCAATGTATCAAGTTGGTCAAATTTTGAAATACCATCTGGTTATGATTTGAGTGTAATAGGCCTTATAAGCAAAGATGTTCATCAGATTTATTTCAAAATTATTGTTTCAACTAATTTCAGACTACCATAACAGCTATGAATTAAACCAGAACAAACAGTAAAATTCCTTGTCAATGAAGCCTTTGGGGGACAGGGAGCTTGGGGAGAAAGGAAAAAAGGGTTAATCAAAATATATCAAAAGTCTACATTTAACTACTGTACACTTTTCACTCTACTAATTTCCCCGATTTCTTAAAAATTAGTCACACCGTATAGTTTGTAATTTATATATCCCCAATGACAGATGCAGAATACCAGATTCAGACCCAGTGGTTTTTGTTGTTTTCTTTTTTAATCCTAGAGAACAGATGAGTGGTGTGGTTCTCCTATGTATCTACTGAGGTTTAATTTTATTTTTTGTTTGCATTCTGAGAGAAGTGTACTTATAACAGCAGTGGACACTCAGATGTGCACAAAACTATCCCTCTAAGGACATGAACCATGTCTAACATTTAATGTAACCTATAAGATATGATTATCTCTACTAGGTTCTTTAATAAACTAAATTGAAGCTCCTTGAGAGCAAGTCGATCACTACATTCATCACAAGAACCCAGAACATCATTAGGCACAAGGTAGGCCCTCAATAAATAGCACTGAATGAAATAAATGAAGACATCATTTCATTTAATCTCTATTAAATGCTATAATCCCCATTCTTACACATGAGGAAAGTGAGGTTTGGAGGCGTTACTTGCTCACAGTCACCTTGTTAGTAAGTAGCTAGGTAAGAATATAAACCCAAGTCTGACTAAATCCAAAGCCCTTGCCATTTCTACTGCCTTAAACACATCACCAATGTATTAAATTCTGAATTTGCTTTCACTTAGGTGGGGCAGATAGCACTTTATAGCCATCTCATTGTATATTCAGAGCACATCCAAACTGTTCTGGAATAATCTTGGGTGTGTTTGAGTCAGAGAGCTCTATGGGTATGAGAAATCCTAGAAGAGAGTCACAAAGAGAGCAATCATACAAACTTTTCCCGGTTTAGACTGTGGATTCTGATAATTATTTAACTTTCATGAGAAGGGACAAATTCCCTGGGCATTCTAAGGATTTTAGGCCATTTCCTATGTCCTACTTAAAACATACATCTTTCCTACTCAAAAAAGCAAATCTAAACATGAATGAGATTCATGTTGTTATAGAAAACTTTTGGCATTTTAACTGTCAATAATCATAAGTGAAAAATCAACCATATTTAAAAATCTTTAAAATTACTTAAAAATCAACCATAGATGCATCCCTTCTATAAGCAAGGGCCAATTTTGTCTTAATTGCTAGCCATGTCGTTAAATTTTTTTTTAAATCCCTGTTTATTAATAAGAGAGTTATTAGTCATTTGTAATAACTGTGGTATATTCAAGATATTACTGTGAAAAATAGTTGTTATATTTGTTAAAAGAAAAACTTTAGGCAAATTAAATTTAACAGAGTTAATTGAGCAAAGAATGACTAGGCAGCACCCAGAACCAGCAGTGGTCCAGAGAGCTCCACCCAGCGGTGTGAGCAGCAAGAAAAGAGTAGCAGAGTAGAGAAATCATCTTACTGACCACAGTTAGGCATTTGTCCTATTTGAGCATGGTGTGATCGGTTGGTTCCTGTGATTGCCTGAATCTTGGCTGTTTGTGATTGAAACCTATTTGTTGTAAAAAAAAAAAAATATTCCTAGTTAGGTTTCAGTTTTTTCACATACTAAATAAGGTTGCACTTAGGTAGGAACTCAAAGTGAGGAGACAGTCTCAGGCTGATGGCCTCCTGCTTATTTAATTTGACATAATATTATTGATATTATAAATATATGACCATCTTTTCTTCACAAAGGACAAAACATTCTCTTCTAGTATGTGTATACATATATATATAATTTCACAGTTTATGATACCAAATCATGCCTTGTTAGCATATATGTAATATTTTTACAATTATGCATCAGCCAATTTTTAAACACATCAGTGTAATAGAGATATTATTATCTATTAAATAAATTGAGTTGTTAAAATGAAAAAATGAAGGCACAATAGAAATGAAAGTAAGATAAGTGTCTTTGAGTTACTCAAGATCAAGATCTAAAACCAGTTGATTCAGAATCCTACTTGGATTCTCTGTTTTATAATAATTGTGATATCTCAATTACTTGGTTTATGATCTTGACATTGACCAAATTAATGTTATTAACAAATCTATGCCTCACTTTTCAATATAAAGATTGAAAAAATCTAGAGACAACAGCATTTGATGGCTGACTCAATAATGAAATTAATGATTCTTTTCTCCAATTTTTACTTGCCCTTAATCCCACACTGCCCATAACATTAAACGAACAAACATTGGCACTCAGAGCTTTTCTTAGCTTCCAAGCAAATCTGAATCTTTAATCTTTGCCTTTCTTTATTACCTAGTCAATATAACTGTGAAAATGAAAAGAAGATCATTCAGCCAATTAGTGGAGAAAATTTGATGTCATCCACACAAACAGACTTAACATTTTGTCCCAGGGAAAGAACCGTGACTCTAGTACCAATTACATTACAGGCCTGCATTTATCTGGAGCTCTTTCTTTTGAAGAGTCAGTGCTGGCCAAGACAAAACAGTTGGTGACAACCTTCTGGCTCTGTGTGTGCTCACCAAGTAGAATTGCCAAAATTCCACACTCTGAAAACTAGCAAACAAAAGCCAATGGTACAATTCAATTATCATGGAATGCCAATTTTCCATAGACAAATTTGTCAGTTGCTGCTAGAATTGTTCGTTATGATTTGGAAGTCCTTGAAGTCCAATTAGAATTGACATGTACGTGTTTAAATTTATGCACTGGAAAAAATGAAATATGACCTAAAGAAGTACACTTGGTGGTGAAGAGCAGAAGTTCTGGAGTTGGGCCAATTTGAATTTGATGCTTGACTCTGCTTCGCACTGGACATTTGATCTTGACTTAATCTCCCTGAACCTCAGTCTCCCCATCTTTAATTCAATGTCCCCTTTATGATGTTATTGGTGAGGATTAAATGAGAAAATGGGCCTAAAGAAAGGATTTAGCACATACCTGGTTAAAGCACACGGTATCTGGTACCTAGGATTGGTTCAATAAATGTTGTCTGTTATTTTTATCTCTCCCAACACAAAAACAAAACTTGCTTTAATTTCAACAAATATTTACTGAGTGTCATCTATGTTGTGGACACCATCCTAAGTATGAGATATATCAATGAATACAGCAGACAAAGATCCCTGCCCTTTCTAGTGGGGAAGACGGCAAACAAACAATGAAAATAAGAATTTAACTAAACTATGGAGAGTATTAACGTTGAACAGCACAAAGAAAAAGAAAAAAAACATAGTAGAGGAGAATAAGGATGTCTAAGAGTAGGTGGTGAGTTGTAAAATGATCAGGGTGAGCCTATATGGTAAGATTTCATATGTTGAGATCCTCAGAGAGTTTAAGGATTGTTAAAATTCTACTACTTCTTTTTGTAAATGGCATTTGTTAAAATAAAAATCCCTTTGCCAGTGTTATTCAGAAACATTAACTATTCAAAATCAGAAGGCTTATCATGTCATCATCCCTCCTCCTTAAAAATTGCTGAGTTGACAATTGCAGAATCAATTGTTAACAACAGATTGTATAATCATCTCTAAAATTATGTACAAATCAATGCTGTCACAGAAAACTTCTCTCGGATTGCATCATAACTTTTCACACATACTGCTCCTATCCAAATCTAAAGCTGTTTTCTATCAGAGCTGTGAAATCCCTGAAATATTCACCTGGCAAACAAAGCCCTCCTGCTTTCAAATAAAAAAAATTACTAA
>NW_012149819.1:187015-188068 GCF_000956105.1 Propithecus coquereli
TTTTTATGCTAGCATAGCTACACTGATTTTCTTGTGTTTTCATCTAACAGCTACTAAGATGATTTCTCTATGATATAGATTTTTCTACTGCTCTTTTGAGTTCAGTTAGTTTTTGCTTTATATATTTTGTGGCAAAGTTAATAGATATACACAGTCTTAAGAGTGCTATATCTTCCTGTTAAATTAACCTGGTATTTTTATAAAACCTTGCCTAGTAATACTTTGTATCTAGAGCCTATATTGTTTTTATGCTAGCATAGCTACACTGATTTTCTTGTAGATCAGGAATCAGCAAAGGATGGTGTCTTAGACCAGGCTCCTATAACAACATACTTTAGACTTTGTGACTTATAAACAATAGAATTTTTTTTTCACAGTTCTGAAGTCTGGAGAAATGCCAGATCAGGGTGCATGCATGGTCAGGTTCTGGCGAGGGCCGTCTTCTGGGTTGCAGACTGCCAACTTCTTGCTGTACTCTCACAAGGTGGAAAGAGTGAGCTAGCTCTCTGACCTCTTTTTATAAGATCACCAGTCCCATTTGTGAGGGCTCCTTCTTCATGATCTAATTGTCTCCCAAAGGCCTACCTCCAAATCACATCACACTGAAGATGAACATATGATTGGGGAGTGACACAAACATTCTAGCCATAACACATAGTCTGGTGCACAGCCTCATTTTTGTACAGCCTGTGATCTAAGGATGGCTTTTATATTTTTAAAGGGTTGTAACAACAAGAACAAAGCAATAATATGCAACAAAGATTATGTATTACAAAGCTGAAAATATTTGCATTCTGGGCCATTACAAAAAAGTTTTCTAACTGCTGTTAGATATTATTTACACGCTATATCTTGTTCTATCACATTAGTTTCAGCTTTTCTATGTTCTTATAGCTGAGGTAGGCATCTTTTAAAAAATATCCAATCTGAAAATTGTTGTTTTAATCGACATATTCAAATTGTTTATTTTAAATGTTAGTATTGATATATTTGACATTAAATACATTATCTCAGTATCTTTCAAATTGTTATATCTATTCTTTGGTCCATTTT
>NW_012149819.1:188118-190602 GCF_000956105.1 Propithecus coquereli
GTTTGTATCACTAGGGAGTTCTTTAATTTTCTTAGTCTTTTCAAACAATAGAATTTCATTTTTCTTGGTTTCGCTATTCGTTTGCTTTTTTTTTTTTTTTACTGGTTTCTGTTCCTTATCATTTCTTTTTTTTTAGGATTTTTGGCTTTAATTTATCATGGTTTGGGTTGGACCTGGAGAATATAGTCTATGTAACTGTTTTTAGCATTTCTTCTTTATTAATATATGCATTTAATGCTGTAATTTCCCTCTGAGCACTTCTTCAGTTGCATTTCACAAGTTTCAATATTTTTAAGTAGATGACAATAAGGTATTTTCTAACTGTGATTGTGATTTCCTCTTTGACTCATGTATAATTTAGAAGAGTAAGTACATCTTAATTTTCCAACATTTTGAAAATTATCTATTTGTACTTTTGTCACTGACTTCTAGGTTATTTCTTCTGTAGACAGAGAACATCTTCTGAATATTTTCACACTTTAATATTGTGTTATGATTTGCTTTTTACTATAGCATATGGTCTATTTTGGCTAATATCATTGGGAGACAATTCTCCATGGGGCCTCTCATGTTTCTTCACCTCTTGTGAGCACGGGCATTGACTTATGTTATTCTGGACTGTATTTTCAAGGATGTTTGTGGAACAAACAGCTTTGGAAGGCAGAGACAGTGTCTCTCTCCAGAACAAAAAGCAGGTTTTCTTACAGACCTGCTTCTAGAAGATAGTCTCCTTCTAGAAGACCAGGCAGGCTTGCTTACTGTCCAGTATGAAAAATTCCAGTTTTCTAAACACATATATGCTCTTCTGTATGTGCAGGTATTACCCGGCCCTCTTCAAGGCATCCTACTAGAGTTGCTGCTTGGGGAGCTGATGCCTGTGCAGCTTGCTTCAATGTGGGTAATAAAGTTCATTGTTTCTGCTTTAGGAGTCTGAGGTCTTCTGCCAGGAACCATAAAATTATGGCAGACTAAATTTTTCGGTTAAATATAGGGTAAAATTGGAGTTAACGTCAGAAAACTGGCAGAAAGGAAGCCTCAGACTCCTCTTCCCGCCATGGAGGCACTGGTTCAACAATACATGGACCAATTTCCTTTTTCAGAAATTCAGAAAGCAGTTAAGAGGCATTTGCACCCAAGGGGAGCATGAAACTACCATATTAAAAGGCAGTAGGAAAACTCACAGCATTCACTTGCCATAGCATCTCCCCCAGCTCAATGTGGCCCAATCAAGAGAAAAACGCTCAGTGCCTTGCTTCTCCCTGGGAGGAAAAGGGAAGAGTGAAACATACATACAGATTTCAGGTTTTTTCTGGGGCTACCCAAGGGACTGATGTCTGTCTCCCCTGTCTCAGGATACTGCTGGGGACCAGATTGCTCTCGGTTCCTGGCGAGCACTGAGAACACAGGAGAGCTGGGCAGCTTGCTACTGTCCCAGAGGTACAGCAGACAGAGGTGCATATTCCTAGGTGCTCTCTACCTCAGGAGGGGAAGACAGGAGTGGAGCCTGTGTCCAGCATTCTGGTGTTTCACTTCCGTGTTAAGTGCAGCACGATTTACAACAGCCAAGAGGTGGAAACAACCTAAATATCCATTGGCTGAAGAATGGATAAAGAAAATGCAGTGTATAAATAAATGAGATATTATTCAGCCATAAAAATGACGGAAATCCTGCCATATTGCAGCAACATGATGAACCTTGAGGACATTATGCTGAATGAAATAAGCCAGGCAGAGAAGGACAAAAACTGCATGATTCCACTGAGATGAGGTATCTGTAATAGTCAAACTCATAGAAGAAAAAAGTAAAATGTTGGTTTTCAGGGGTTGGTGTGGCAAAATTGGGAGCTGTCGTTCAATGGGTATAGAGTTTCTGTCATACAAGAAGAAAAAGTTCCAGAGAGCTGCTGTACAGCAATGTGCCCATAGTTAACAGCATGTGCTATACACTTTAAACTTTGCCAAGGAGGTAGACTTCATGTTACATATTTTTTATCACAACAAAAAATTAAAAATAAATAAGAAATTATGTGTGTGTGTGTGTGTGTGTGTGTGTATATGTATACACACACACACACATATATATAGAACTATTGATACAGGCGACAATTCAAATGAATCTCCAGGGTTGTATTCTGAATGAAAAAAATATAATTCCAAAAGGTTATATACTATATGATTCCATGTATATAATATTTTTGAAAAAACAAAATTATAGAAACAGAGATGAGTGATTGCAGGGGTTTAGGGACAAGAGAGAGGAAGTGGATGTGGTTATAAAAGGACAATACAAGGAATCTTGATTATAGTGGAAAGTACACAAAGCCACACTTATGAATAAATAGTATAGAACGCAATACACACAATTGAGTACAAAAACTAGGGAAATCTAAATAAGATCAGTAAGTTGTATAAATTTGAATATTTTAGTTGTGACATTATACTATAGTTTTGCAAAATGTTACTACCAGGGGAAACAGGGAAAAG
>NW_012149819.1:190744-193399 GCF_000956105.1 Propithecus coquereli
CTGAGGAATAAAATTTAAACTATTTTCTGCCAGAAACATTAGTTTCTCTCATCAAAGCAAGTGTTCGGGAAAACTGATCCCTAAATTCAACTTCAAAAACTACCCTCTAGCAATTATTTCGCTTTATAATTGTTTTTATTTAAATGCCTGATTCATAATTTTTGTTTTATTTTTATTTGTAGTTTAAATACAGGTTATTTTCTGTGGAATTTCATGAGAGCGAAAGAAAATATGACTGTCTCAATACACACTGAATTTCCATTGGAATGCTTTGCTCTGAATATGATGTTTGATCTACCAATAATAATTAAGGTTTTATTCATTTGCATAAGCCCTGACATTTTGAATTTTCACAAAGTATATTTACTAAGGGTGACTACTCTGGAATATGGTTCTTTGATTTTGTATACCACACTCTCCAGCAGCTTTTCTAATTTTTCCTTAATCTTTTTTTTGTTTGCACCCTCATTTTATTCTCAATCCATTTACAAAGCAAAACTTAGAAGAAATATAAGCATGCACACATGCATGTATATATACATAGACACACACACACACACACACACACACACACACACACACACACACACACACCCTTGATTTCCTGACTGATAAACTTTGGAAAATGTAGTGATATGTAAAACAACAAAAAAAAAAGAGGGAGTGCTATGTTTCAATCCCAAAATCATGCATTAGCAAAAATGGTTGGATACATGTTAGCCAAAAGAAAAATCTAGAAAATGTAATGGTAGGAAGTTTAGATAATGGATCTGAGTGCTACCAAGAATTTTTTGAGGTTCCCATAGTTCTATCTTGTGCAATCTTTTTGGAATTTCCTCTGATTCTCTAGAGGTCTACAAATACCAATTTAAGAATCATTGTTCTTAAACATTCCATATAGAGAATAAAGTCAGAAATATCAAGATAAGTTTCTAGAACTAAGATTTCCGATCCAAATTCCACAAATCTCTGAAGAGAACTTTGGTTAAATTTTGACTCTGGGGCTTATGAGTAGAATATGCTTTCTTTTGAAAATGCACATTTTAGAAGTAATCTATAGTCTGCCACTATGAATGAGTCTCTTTCAAACACAATGGATTATTTAGAAAAGTCAGATGAGAGGCTGGACGGTTCATCAGAAAGCAGCTGGCCACACGCAGCAGTCTCTGTTAATTTGTCACGCATGTAAGTGTAAGTCCCTCAATTGTATTGAGGGTCCAAATCATTAGTATAGGGACAGTGGTGGTGAAAGGACATGTTCTGTTCCCTTGCCCCATACAGGCAGATACGCTGTTACTCATCCTTCAAAATCGGATAAGAGCAAACCAATATTATTCTCTTCAATTGTGATTCTTAGGGATTTTATTAGAAAATTCCACAGATGAGAAGCCAATATACCTCTATTTTTAACACAAATCCCTAGCATATAGGAAAATTCTCATGAAGTTATATGGGATGAAACTATAACATTTTTAAGAGCATGTTCTCACGTTCACACATAAACCTGTCCAAAAGCCTAATAAGGTTCAGTTTCCATAGTGCAGATTCTGTTAATTGGATCTTCCTGTGTTTTCCAACTTACAGCATCCTACAGCACTAAGTATTTAATATAAACACGTCCTGCTGAGACTCCTCAAAAACCCTGATATTTTTTTTCTTCCTTGATGTCAGAGAGTGAATTTAGGTGGTCTAAATACTAAAAATAAACTTGGATTTTAATTCTTTACTGACTTAATCCAATCTTTCACATAGAGTTAATAACAATTATCTATTTTACAATCTTCCCCAATAGACTAATGCAGTGTTGAGCAAAAGGTATAAAGAAGGCAGAACAATATTTCGGCAACCTCAGACATTAACTTCAAGAAATCAGGTTACTTTCTCTCTACAATTTGTGGTAGTTGTTATTTTGACTTTAATGCTTATGGAAATATAGCATATATCCAAGAGAAAATGTAAATCATAAAGGCATAATGTAATGAATTTTTACAAGGTTATCACACACATACCCAAGATAGAGGCCAAAATAGAGAGCATTGCCAGCTCCCCAGAAGCCTTCCTTCTACTCTCACGTAATCATTACCACATACGCAAAAGTAACCACCATGTTTACGTTTGTCACCATAGATTGGTTTTGCCTAGTTTTGAACTTTATGTGAATGGTGCCATATAATTTTTTACTCTTATGTATTTAGCTTTTTTCTTTACTCATCATTATATCTGTGAGATTCATCCATATTATTGTGTCAGAGGTATTTATAGTTCATTTTCTTTCATTGTTGTATCATATTGCATTGCATAAGTGATCTTAATTATGGATTCAAGTTCTTTAATAGAGAAATGGTGAGATTTTATACTTTTTCCTGTCTATTTTTGAAAGTTGTGTTTTTCAAGAGCTGTTCACTTAAATATAATGGCATTTATTTGTTATATTTTAAATCCGCGAATCTGTAGCAACATCACCTTTGCATTCCTTATTTGTAATTTGTGTGTGGTTTCTGCCTTTTTTATGGTTTGTATCACTAGGGAGTTCTTTAATTTTCTTAGTCTTTTCAAACAATAGAATTTCATTTTTCTTGGTTTCGCTATTCGTTTGCTTTTTTTTTTACTGGTTTCTGTTCCTTATCATTTCTTTTTTTTTAGGATTTTTGGCTT
>NW_012149819.1:197519-202484 GCF_000956105.1 Propithecus coquereli
AAAAAAAAAAAAAAGAATACCATGAATACAGTGGCTAAAACAACAGACATGCATTTTCTCATGGTTCTGGAGACTCAAAGTCAAGAAAGCCAAGATCAAGGTGCCAGCAGGGTTGGTGTCTGGTGTAGCCTCTTTCCTTCAGTTGTAGATGGCCACCTTCTTGGAATGTGGTTAGGCAGTTTGAGTGAAAGTTATAAGTGCGCGCATCACCAAGATAGCGTACATTGTACCCATTAGGTGTGAATTTACCCATCTCCTCCTCCCCACTCCCACCTGCCTGGTTTCCACTGAGTTTTACCACCATCTGTGCACATGAGTGTTGATCTATTAGTTCCAATTAATAGTGAGTATATGTGGTGTTTGTTTTTCCATTCTTACCATACTTCACTTAGAAGAATGGTCTCCAGTTCCATCCAGGTTGTTACAAAGTATCAGTTCACCATTTTTTATGGCTGAGTAGTACTCCATAATATACATACACCACATTTTATTAATCTACTAATGTATTGGTAGGCACTTGGGTTGATTTCAACTCTTTGTTATTATGAATTATCCTGTAATAAACACTGGAATACATGTGTCTTTGTGACAAAATGACATTTTTTCCATTGGGTAAATACCCAGTAGTGGGACTGCTGTATCAAATGGTAGGTCTACATTTGGTTCTTGAAGGTATCTGCATAGTATTTTCCATAGAGGTTGTAATAGTTTGCAGTCCCACCAGCAGTGCATAAGTGCTCCTTTTCTTTCGGCATCCATGCCAGCATCTATTGTTTTGGGACTTTTTGGTAAAAGCCATTCTCACTGGAGTTAGGTGACATCTCATTTTGGTTTCAATTTGCATTTCCCTGATGATTAGAAATGTTGAGCATTTTTTCATGTGTTTATTGACTATTAGCCTATCTTCTTTTGAAAAGCTTCTGTTCATGTCTTTTACCCACTTTTTTTATGGAGTTTTTTGCTTTTTCTCTTGCATATTTGTTTGCATTCTTTATAAATTCTGGTTATCAGCCCTCTATCAGATGTATACCATGCAAATATTTTCTCCCATTCTGTAGGTTGTCTGTTTGCTCTAATGATTGTTTCCTTGGCTGTACAGAAGCTTTTTTAATTTAATCAATTCCCATTTGTTAATTATTGTTGTTGCTGTGATTGACTTTGGGGTCTTCTTCATAAATTCTTTGCCTAGGCCTATGTCTATATGAAGTTTCCCAACATTTTCTTCCGGAATTCTTATAGGTTCTTGTCTTAGGTTTAAGTCTGTTATCCATCGTTAGTTAATTTTTGTGAGTGGTGAAAGGTGTGGATCCTGGTTCAGTCTTCTACATGTGGCTATCCAGTTTTCCCAGCACCATTGATTGAATATGGATTCTTTTTCTCAGTATACATTTTGTCTTCTTTGTCAAAGATCAGATGACTATATGAGGATGGTTTTATATCTGAGTTCTCTGTTCTGTTCCAGTGGTCTATGTCTCTGTTCTTGTACCAGTACCATGCTATTTTGTTTACTATAGCCTTGTAGTATAGCTTGAAGTCTGGTAAAGTGATGCCTCCTGATTTGTTCTTATTGCTTAAGGTTGCTTTTCCTATACCAGGTCTTTTCTGGTTCCATAGGAAGCATAGAATTATTTTTCCTAGATCTGCGAAAAATGACATAGGTATTTTAATGGGGATTGCATTGTATCTGTAGATTACTTTGGATAGTACAGACATTTTAACAATGTTGATTATGCTGATCCATGAGCATGGTATGGTTTTCCATCTGTTTATGTCCTCTGCTACTTCCTTCCTCAATGTTTCATAGTTCTCCCTGTATAGGTCTTTCACTTCCTTAATTAAATATATCCCTAGGTATTTTACTTTCTTTGTTGCTATTGTGAAAGGTCTTTGATTTGATTCTGAGCTTGACTATTGTTGGGGTATATGAATGCTACTGATTTGTGTAAATTGATTTTGTAACCTGAGACTTTGCTGAATTTATTTATCAATTCCAGTAGTCTCTTGGCAGCATCTTCAGGGTTTTCCGAATATAAGATCATATCATCAGCAAAGAGTGATAGTTGGACTTCTTCTTACCCTATTTGAATATCCTTGATTTACTTCTCTTGTCTGATTGCTCTGGCTAGGACTTCCAGCACTATGTTGAATAGAAGTGGTGACAGAGGGCAACCTTGTCTGGTTCCAGTTCTAAGCAGGAATGCTTTCAATTTTTCCCCATTCAGTATGATTTTGGCTGTGAGTTTGTCATATATGGCTTTTATAGTTTTAAGATAAGACCCATCTATGCTTATTTTGTTAAGCTGAGAACTTATTCCTACTATCTAACTGTATTTTTTTACCCATTAGCCATTCCTGCTTTATCCACTCTTCCCGCTACCCTTCTCAGACTCTGGTAATGATCATTCTACTCTTTATTTTTATTAGTTCAATGTTTACTTTTTAGTGGTTCGCATATTAGTGGGAACACATGATATTAGTCTTTCTGTGTCTGACTTATTTCACTTAACATAACATTCTCCAGTTCCACCCTTGTTGCAAATGGCAGGATTTCATTCTTTTTTTTTGTCTGAATAATATTCCATTGTGTATATGGTATGAATTAGATAGAATTCACCTTTAATTTTGAAGAATATTGTTGTTGAGAGTAAAATTCTAGAGTGGCATTGTTTTTTTCTTATTTCAGCAAATTAAATATATCATTTGTCTTCTAGATTTTATCATTTTGTTGTAAGTAAGCTGTCGATTTTATTTTTGCTCTATTGAAGTAATATTATTGTCTTTTTCTCTATCTACTTTTAAAAGGTTCTATTTGTTTTTGGGCTTCATCAGTTTGATGAGTCCTTGGCCTGATTTTCTTTGTACTTTCTCTGTTTGGATTTTGAAGTGCAACTTAAATATATAGGTTGATGTTTTCTTTCAGAGTTGAAAATTTCTTGGTCAGTATTTCTTTAAATGCTGCTTCTACCCCTCATCTCTTTCTCCTCTTTCTTGTATTCTAGTTACCTAGAGCTAGAGATAGAGATAGAATTATACATATGCATATATAAGTATATAGATATATAAACTTTTCATCATGTCCCATATTTCTTTCTAAAATGCTATTTTCTGAATTATTCTTCTGACTATTTGGCCTTTAGTTTATACATTTTCTTTTAAAGTATCTTCTAGTTCATTAGTTTTCCCTTCAGCTCTCTGTATTGTTTTTCATAAGACCCAGTCTTCAAATTCTTAATTTCCCTCATTCTTCATTCTGAGTATTCCCTATGGACATGTCTTCTAATTCTGTGGTCCCCAATACCCAGGCCACGGACAAGTACTGGTCTGTGACTGTTAGGAACCAGACTACACCACAGGAGGTGAGCAGCAGGAGAATGAGCAAAGCTTCATCTGTATTTGCAGATGCTCCCCATTACTAACATCACAGACTGAGCTCCACCTCCTGTCAGATCAGCAGCGGCATTAGAGCACAAACCCTACTGTAAACTAAGCACTAAGCATGAGAGGGATCTAGGTTGTACTCCTTATGAGATTCTAATGCCTGAAAATCTGAGGTGGAGCTGAGGCGGTGATGCTAGTGCTGGAGAGCAGCTGCAAATACAGATTATCATTAGCAGAGAGGTTCAACTGCACAATAAATGTAATGTTCTTGAATCATCCTTAAACCATCCCCTCCCAAGTCGGTGGAAAAATCGTCTTCCATGAAACTAGTCCTGGTGCCAAAATATTGGGGACAGCTGTTCTAATTATCTAGTTCTTGTCACTTTTTTTGGCTAACCCGTTTTTTAAAAAAATTCATTAAAATCTTAATATTAGTTAATTCTATTTTTAGTTACAGAATTTCTATTGAAATTATATATTCCAATCATCTTGTGAAATTCTTTATTCTCTAGACTATTTTTATGAATGTATCAATCCTCTAACTTATAAAAATGTGTCTGCTATTAAGTTTATTTTCACATACATAAACAGCTGATGTCATTAATATACCAAAAGAAAGACAAGCCGTATTCCTTTCTGCCACATCCTCATGCCATTTCAATGTTAAAATAAATAATGATAGTAATAAATAAAATAGTAATTCTTATGTCCATGCTTTATTAATCAATCAATTAAATCATCAATTAATTTTTTAACTGGGTGAGATAAGAAAGCTTTCTCTTAGAGCAGAATGCAAAATAATAAATATAGAAGAAATTATGAAACTAGATAATCATGATTTGGCATTATATGATTACTAATCACAGTAATATTTCATTCATTCAATAAATATCAATGGATACTAAAACCAGTGAGTAAAAATTTAATGAGAAACTGAATATTTACACAGTCTCAAGGCACCCCCCCAATAAATGTATTAATTACAACTAAGAATTAGTAAATTTACAAAGGAGAAGCCTAGAAGAAAGCACTTTAATCAAATGATCAGAGTTAACATGTTCAGTAATAAGACAAATAAGAAAAACAAATTGCATATCACTTGATGCCTCATCTAGAAGGAAACAGAATCACTTCTCTGATATTCCTGTCCAAAATGCATGAGCTGAATTTCACTGTAAGGAAACATCAGACAAAATCAAAGTGATAAACAGAGTAATAGATGAGAAGATGGGGAAAAGTAATCAGATGTGCGATATATTTGGAGGTAGTTCATAAAAAAGTTCAAAATACATTGGGTGTGTGCAAGAATAGTAAGAGAGGAAATAGGATGACTCTAAGATCAAGGCAAAGAAACTGGGTGATTGATGGAGATGTTAACTGATTTGAAGAAGAGTGGAAGGGCAATAGATTTTCTGGGAAAGGGAAACAAATCAAGAGCATTGTAATGCACTCATTATGCTTTTTAGAGTCCTTTGTGATTGTTAAATTTAAGTGTTTCAATGACTTCATTATGTTTCCTAAAGTTAATGATTATAAGTTGTATGGGATTATTAATCATTAAATTTCATTTTTTACATTTGAGGCATT
>NW_012149819.1:204534-205365 GCF_000956105.1 Propithecus coquereli
ATTAATTATTAATTAGCATCTCTTCCTTGAACATTGATATTTCTTACTGTGATCAGTTGATTGTATGAATGGCCCCAGTTCTTCACTCATCTCCATTTCTATGCTTTTTGGCAGGAAGCTCTATAGCTCACCCAGCCTCCCCCTCTACCTTCACACAGGGCTCAGCCATGCGATTTGCTTTAGCCACTGAAATTTTGGGAAAGCACTTTCCCATCTGGGTTTGGTTCTCACTCTTTCTCTTGGACACCACCATAAGAATATGTCCAGGTCACCTGCTGGAGGAAGGGAAATACGTGGTTCAGCTGCCTCTGTTGTGTTAGCTGGAAAGCCAGTGTACACCAGACCCATCCATAAGGCCACTCAAGATCAGAAGAATAGCCCCGCCGAGCCTAACCTAAATATCTGACCATAGATCGGTGAGCTAAATGAATTCTGATTAAGTGAGGAATGATTAGTGACCTGTTTACAAGGAAACTAAGATTACTATCTGGACTTAGAGCTGATTCAGAATAACTTCATTTTTAAAAATCTAAAATTGTATAGTCAAACTCTTCAGTGCACTTTCCTAAAGAAACTTCTAAATTTGATAGAAATGATGAAGAAAAATAATGTTTCTTTGAGTTTCCTTTTAAGAATTTAGGTTTTATTTTGAAAATGTTTTCTAGCTTGTTTATACTCTTATTCAAAATTATCTACTCTTCTCAAAGACTTTCTCACACTTTAGATATTAAAAACATTGAATGAGATTTGTAAATCATACCAAAAAATCTATAGGACTATATTTTCTATATTTTTACACTGCTTTAACCAGTCTCCAAGAACTTTGAACAA
>NW_012149819.1:206669-207939 GCF_000956105.1 Propithecus coquereli
AAACTTTCTAATAAAAAATACAGCAGAAAGCCCATGAGATGCATGATAGCTTTGCCAATATAAAGCATGTTATTTTGCTTCTTATAAAAATGTGTCTGCTGTTACAGTCTCCAGGCACACAGACAACACAAAATCATTAATAAGTCAAAGAAAAAGCAAAGTAACATTCCTTTCCCTCCACATCCCCATGCCATTCTAGAAAGGCCAGCAAATATGCATTTTGCTTTTTCCATTTCCATAAGCTCCTTTGTTCACCAGAAATTTATGTTAATTGCTAGGGAAAGGGGCTATGCATAAGCACTAGGAAAACAATTCATGGTTTAATATAAATACCAAATTTAGCAGTAGCCACTTTAATCAGGATCATACACCACCAAGAAACATTACTGTAAATACTTGCAATTATAAGTACAATTTTTCAGAGGATTATACAAAAAGAAGACAAACAATAAGAAAGGATTTATAGTTAACTAGTGAAATACAAATCTAAAAACTTACAAGTTAAAATTAAACTCTTGGAAACTTTTTGAATCAGAAACAGAAAAGACTTATTTGCAGTTGTAAGGAGTAATCAACTTTGGTGTTCATCAAAATTTGTGTTCTATCACATGTTCTTTTTAATGTTCCAATGTATTCTCACATAGGAAAGCTCTCTTTACTCCAAACAAATGTGCTTTGTTACACTTTGGCTATCTTACTTTTATACTTACTTTCTATTAAAGTGTCATACTTATTAGCAACCTGATAATGTAGTTAATCTAAGAAATCTATTCGATGAGTTGTCTAGAAATGGTTCCTAAATTAAACACTTCAAATTTTTCCACTTTTCAGTTAAGTTTTGTGAGTGGGGGTGGGTGCATTGCATAGACGAATGTGTTGTGATAATACTAGAAATGATAGCAACCTTAGAATCTCTTTAATTAAGGCCCCTTGAGGTTAATTAAATTGCTTTAAGTCAAATATTGATTCAAGCCTAAAACAAAAGTTTACTGCCAGTGCCAATGCCTCAAGAGTGCAAAAGAACATCCTGTAGAACTGGGACTCAGACTTCTTTGCAGGGAACATCAGCCAGCTGGTTCTTGGAGTATAGAAAAAAATTGGAAACTGGTACCAACTTCTGTTACTCAAGCCAAATGCTGAGATAAAGGGCCATTATTACAATGAGCAATTAGAAAGGTGCATGTCCCTTCTTCCTCCAGACTCCCTTTAGTGTCCCCTGTTGGCACAACCTAACAGGGAGTCAACCAGCAAAGGAAAACTATGGCCTGCA
>NW_012149819.1:209371-215761 GCF_000956105.1 Propithecus coquereli
AGTCATTCTGAGCAAAAAGAAAAAAAAAAATTGGGTAACCAGATACTTTCCAATCCTAAATTGAGAGAGTTGGAGTTATCAACAGATTACTCCAAATTACCAGAAGGGAAAGGTTTAGAAAGATATAGGCACCCCTCCAATGTGCCCACCTGCCCAGTGCTCTATATAGTCTAACTTCTGTAACCCAAGGTATAAAAAAAAGAAGAAATGACTAATTCAGGTCATAGCCCATTGGCTTGCTAGTAAAAAGCACAATGATTCTGAGAGACCTCCCCGCTTTCCATACCACCTTCTATTCCTTTTATAGATCTCATCTCATTCTCCTAGCCTGCCATACACGGCCAGGACCTCCACGGTGGGTTAAATGTCAATTAGAGTGAGCATCTTTGGACAAGAGAAATCTCACTGCAGTGAGGAGTATAGAGTCCATTCTAGCAGGAACTGAAGACTAAATGATGCTGACACACAAATTGGGAGACACTTCACTGTCATAGAATAGCAGGCCTCGAAATAGATCCAAGAACATATGGAAAAGTAGGTATGATAAAGGTTGCATTTCAAATCAGGGAGGAAAGTATTTAACAGAATCGAGACACCTAGGTAGCTGTCAGGAAAAAATCAAAGCTGAACCCATGCTTCAAAACTCACCTCAAGTGTATCAGTGTTTTAAATGTAAGAAAATGAAACTGCAAAAGTTAAAGAAAAAAGCAAGTGAGAATTTTAAAATATCATCTCAAAGAGATCTTCCAAGTTTGATACCTGTGTTCAACTAAGATGAAATAATTTTTATTAGAAAGCATTCGGCAAAAGATAAATAACAAAGTGAGAAAACCATGTGCGATACATATCACAGACAAAAGGTAAATTCCCTCAATATACAAACAGTGCCTCTAAAATCAAAAGCAAAATAAAAATAATGTATGCTTTCATTTGTGTAAAATAAAAGAACATATTTATAAAGTTGTGTATGTATAAGAGGAATATCTACGGAAACGTATATGAGAAACTGTTAACATTTGCTGTCCCCAGGGAGGGGAGGGTGATTGGGGTAAAGAAATGGAACAAAGATTTTTCACCCTATATCCCACCACACTTTTAAATTAAGCACTCTATTAATGTATTATCTAATCAAAAATAAATAAGTAAAAATGAATTAAACCTTTTCATTTACAAAAAATTGTATGAAGTATATTTTATATATTTATACAACAGCTAGTAACCTCATTTTAATCAGGATTCTTGATGCTTGCTATACATAGACCCCAAAATCTCAAAACTTAACACACACAGGTTTATTTCTCACTCAGTAAAGTCTGACATGTGTTGGATAGTCCTGATACACATAATATCCAGCCATCTGGAACATGAAGCCTTTAAGATCAGTTACATTGAAAGAGGCAAAGTAAAACTGTCCTGGCCCAGAACTGACTCGTCATTTCTGCTCATGGTCCATTGTCCGGAACCAGCGACATGGCTCCTATTTACTGCCAGGAAGGTGGGGAAAGGAAGAGCACGCAGGGAATATCACTACTGCACTTTCCAAATGCAGTAAATTTGTTTTAAAATAAAGGTTTCAACAAGTATAAAGCCTCCGCCCTGATGTAACTTTGTTTTGTGTGCTTTATTTTCCACATTGTTAAAAAAGTATATTAACACTCCAAATGAAGATTCACATAGATGAGTCTCCTAGGATGTCTTAGATTATCCAGGCATATTCTATCCTAAATGTCAAATAATCACTTTTGACCTTGCATAGCAATATGGGTAAATATAGTATTGGTCAATCCAAATTTGGATATGCTTTGAGATTTTTAAGCTTCGTCATTTTCAGCTGTTCCAGGTACGATTAGACAATCATAGTCTACACAGTCATTAACCAAACACTGTTTGGAGACAGATGAGCTCATACTATCCATTTTGTCTGCATCCTACAGCCAAGTTTTTACACGTAGAGCCAATGAAAGACACTGAGTGTGTTCTACCTCCACAAATTACAAAGCAAGTCAAAGGGAAAGCCGGTGCAATGTTCTGCTGTCTATTTTTATCCTGGAAAGAGCTGTTCGTATTCATACTCAATTTTTGTTTCTTAGTTCTTCTCTGAGTCAATTTTTGCAAAACTGTGTTTTTTCACTTTCCAGAAAGAGAGATGAGGTTTGCATTTAAAAAGCTGAAAGCAATGAAATAGGTTACTAGATGACTTCTGCATTGTTCATTTAGGCACTATGGGATGAAACTGTAGACACGATTTAGCAGCATAATTTAATTTCTCATCTTTCTGTATAAGTATTTGTTTACCAGAAAGATTCCTGCATCCAATTCTGAAGAATGCCAGCTGTCCAAAAGAGAGACTCAGGAGACAAGATAGAGAGCTTTGATAACTGCACCTAGGTTGAGGGATAACTCAGCAGGAGAAGACATTGATCAACATTTCATTTCATTTCATTGGCGAAGACGTTGATCAACACTTCAGCAGAGGAACCAAAGCTAGGGAAGTATATCATAACATGTCATCTTAATGGGCCATGAAACCAACTGCAAAAGCAAAGTACAAATAGGGCATTTTGTCTCTTATAAATGTGTGCTATTTTTGTTTACCTTTAGTAAAAACACGGTCAGGGTGGGCTGTCCCAAGGACAATGTTGAGTTAGGAGCACACCCTACTGGTTTGGTGTGAGATGACAATAAAAGACAAGAGAAGTTCTCAAAGGTATTTTGGGGGAGGGGTTGTTTTTATTATTATTATGTATATAATGAAACATACAGTATTCTGCAATTTTAATATTATACCAAAAAGAACAGTAATATCCATATTGGATACATAGATATAAAATGCATGTATATGAACAGACAAAGCCTTTCTAAAGTTTTTGAATGACTTGATATGCCTTCTTTCCCTCTTTTTTTTTTTATATTTTTAAGGTTCTTTTAATTCTTTCAGCTCTCCTTTAGTTTTAGAAGACTTTGCATCCCAAGGAGGGCTTTTGTGAAGTGAATCAGTCTGATCCCAGATCCACAGAGCAACCTGCAGATGTCACACTGAAACTTCGCTGTTGACACACCACCTGTTTCTCCTTGTTCTCCCTTGGTTTTTGCTTTCATCAAGCAAATTCTTTAAACAGCTGGGTGGTGCCAACGCATACAGCCCCCTGGGAAGTACATTCTTTTTCCATGCTAGAAAACCAAACCTAATCACTCAGTCACATTTAGGGTGCTTTTTCTACTCATGGTCACTCTATTCGTGTTAGCCATATTTGAACTGGAAAATAGCAGTGTTTTCAGCTACACATGATGCACACAAACGGATATTTAAATATAAATGTTAGAGAAAGACAAACAGGTAGATATAATTATGTGGTCTCTTCTCATGTGGCTAGAAAGTATGAACGTGCCACTTGATCATTTCCACCACTCTTCCTCGCTGAGAGACATTACCTAGAAAGGGAGGCTCTGGGGATCATGATGGTGAATTAATGAGTTTAGGGTTTATTCATTTTGATTTTTTTCACCAAGTAAGACTGACTAAGGCTACATGGCTATTTTTATATTATGATTTTGCTACATCTTCAAAGCAACACATTGAAATTTCACTATTACTGTATTTTCAGAGTCCAGACAATAAATGGTTAGGAAGTAGTAGCTAAATTCCTATAAGTAAAAGTAATTCCTTTCACTTATAGGGGAAAGCAAATTTATCATTTTATTTTAATGTAATCTAACTCTTTGTTTTAGATATCAGAAAACTATACGGATATCATGATACAAAAGGAATTTCTTCCCAACTCTTATATCCGTCAAGCTTGAAAAATAATTTTGTGACCAAATAGTATAGCTTTTCCAGTATGATAAGATAGAAGTTTAAAAAGTTTATGTAGGTACCAAATATAAGTAACAATTTGGCAACGTTTGCCTCCCCTTTGTTTTTGGCTCAAACCTAACTCTGACCCAAAGAAGTTCCAACCACATTATTCATTTTTCAGTGACGACATTCCTTAATTTGAGGCTTACTCTTTTAAAACTTTGGCTCACACTTTATTTTTAAAATTGAAATCTGACAGACAATTGTGTCAAAATGGCAAGGTACATTCCATGGGTCCAGGTGCTGTGTCTATCTCCAGTTACCTCTACGAAATCCAAGAGGCATCCTGCCACCAGGTTAATCTAATAAAGCAGAGGCCAGTCGTATCATTCAAAAGCCTTTGAAGGCCTCCCAATTACCTACATCTGTAAAATTCAATTCTAAAGCCTTATCCTAACTTACAAAATCCTCTGTAGCCAAATTCTTCATCTTTACCTCCTATCATTCTTCTTTGGGGCATTTCCAGGTTCCAACCTAACTGAATTATTTTCTGCTTCCTCAAATACTTCCTATGACTTTCCCTATGTGGCTCTCACACCATCTAAAAAAATACCATTGACCAGTCCAAATTCCCTCCAAGCTTCACCTAATAAGAGTGATAATAGTGAAAGTGGTAAAAGTAGTAGCCAGCACCAGGGAGGGCTCAGCATGTGCCAAGCATTGAAATAAGCACTTTCTACCTGAAACAGTTCTTTTATTCTTGACAACTCAAGGTGGTAGTTTCTGTTGTTAATGAGAAACTGAATTGAAGAACCCAGACGGTAAACACTTTCTTTTTCACGTGCATTTTCTCATTTCTTAAATGTTGTAAACTGACTTTACCCAGATTTGTCAGGCAGAACTCCTTAGGCTGTTTTTGGTAGAAATTGCATTGCAGTCACCAACTTTTAGCAAATGAGTACAAAGCATTCACAATTCTGTAAGCTCAATGAAGTCCAGCTTTCTGTCTTCCTAGAGGTTCAGCCACCACCAGGCAGGAAATCTTTCACTTTAACCAGAAGAGGATTCCCAAAGCAAGATTGTGGTTACCTTAATGCCTGCAAAGGGCAACCTGAACCTTCTATGGTTGCTGGTTGGACACAATGATGTTTTAAAAATTTAGCTAGGATAGGAGTTCTTAGAATGTTACCCCTGAGGGTCTTTTGGAGAATCCGTAAGGTCAAAACTATTCTGTAATAATGCTAAGATATTATTTGCTTTCTTTCGTTGTTTCAACTCTTACACTAATGATGCAAAAGCAGCGATGGTAAAACTATTGGACCCTTGACACAAATCAAGACAGCATCAAACTGTGCTAGAAGTCCTGTGTTTGTCACTGCTACTGCATTCACCATGGCACATGGGGGGGGGCGGTTATTTAAATACATCATTGAGAAAGCAATAAAATATATAAATGTTATTAAATCTAGGCCCCTGAATACATGTGTTTAATATTATGAGTGCAAAATAGAAAATTTGTATAAAGCATTTATGCAGCATACTGAAGTAAAATAGTTGTCTCAAGAAAAAGCATTTGTGTAATTGAGCTAGAACTGAAATAGATTTTTTTATCATGAAATATTTACTTGAAAGAACTGAATGCTAAAATATGGTTATTCAATCTTGGGTATTTTGCAGGCATCTTCTCAAAAATGAATGAAGTAAGTCTGTTACTTCAAAGATAGAAACAGATAGTGATAAAAGTTGAACTTTAAAGGAAAATTTAGAATTTTGGAAACCTTGTCTTCTTCACCATATTGGCAATATCCCAATATTTAAAATTTTTCTGATGAGATTGGCGATGACAATAAAAGACAAGAGAAGTTCTCAAAGGTATTTTGGGGGAGGGGTTGTTTTTATTATTATTATGTATATAATGAAACATACAGTATTCTGCAATTTTAATATTATACCAAAAAGAACAGTAATATCCATATTGGATACATAGATATAAAATGCATGTATATGAACAGACAAAGCCTTTCTAAAGTTTTTGAATGACTTGATATGCCTTCTTTCCCTCTTTTTTTTTTTATTTTTAAGGTTCTTTTAATTCTTTCAGCTCTCCTTTAGTTTTAGAAGACTTTGCATCCCAAGGAGGGCTTTTGTGAAGTGAATCAGTCTGATCCCAGATCCACAGAGCAACCTGCAGATGTCACACTGAAACTTCGCTGTTGACACACCACCTGTTTCTCCTTGTTCTCCCTTGGTTTTTGCTTTCATCAAGCAAATTCTTTAAACAGCTGGGTGGTGCCAACGCATACAGCCCCCTGGGAAGTACATTCTTTTTCCATGCTAGAAAACCAAACCTAATCACTCAGTCACATTTAGGGTGCTTTTTCTACTCATGGTCACTCTATTCGTGTTAGCCATATTTGAACTGGAAAATAGCAGTGTTTTCAGCTACACATGATGCACACAAACGGATATTTAAATATAAATGTTAGAGAAAGACAAACAGGTAGATATAATTATGTGGTCTCTTCTCATGTGGCTAGAAAGTATGAACGTGCCACTTGATCATTTCCACCACTCTTCCTCGCTGAGAGACATTA
>NW_012149819.1:215811-231472 GCF_000956105.1 Propithecus coquereli
AGGATGAAGTCTACAAGCCTTGCTGGATCCTTACATACCATTCTCAAAAGAGTGAGCGTGTTTTAGAAACAAACTCATCCACATAGTTTGAATACCTTAATTTCACTAATAAGAGCCCATTTTAACATTACTGTGGTAATCAGGAAACATCTAATTCAAAAATGAAAACCATTTCTGACAGTTAGGATGATTAGAGAAGCCTGATGTGTTGTTGATCAAGATAAAGACAAGAGTACGTGTAGTAACTGGAACATGGGCTTTGTCATTGGAACTCCAGCTGACACACCTGGAGTTTCGATTCTCTATTAGCATTCAGAATTCAATAACAGCTCTAACTTCACCTAAATAAGAAAAACATAATACAACACTATCTATGCTGAAGTGTTTTAAAGTGAAGTTAAAGACACTGTAATACCCAACCAGAGGCCACCTGCCTTTGAATCTCTGGAGTTCTTTGTATGTGTCTCTTTCAGGAGACCTAGTTATTACATATTCTGCTGTCTCTAGATCGAAAGCTTTTATGCATGCATACATGTACGTATTTTACTTCCTGTTCTTTTCACAAATTCTGAGCTATTACTTATCTGACTAACTACAAACAGAAATAATATATGATATTTGGGTAAAGCAGATACTAAGAAGCAAGAGAAATCTATGAGTGCTTAATGGGAAGCTGGGCAGCTGAAAGATGCAATCCCAGGAATACACAGGGAGCCACTGTAAAGAAATAGTAAAGAAATGGATACCATGGTACACGACATAAAGCAAGGAGTGCCTAGGAGCAGGTCCTATCTGGCCAAATATAAGTAAAAATAGCAAACATCTAAAAACAGTAAAGTCTTTTTAACCCAGCAGGAACCCAGAAGTAGGACATGGGTGTTAACAAAGAAATTAAAAAAATGAAAAATGAAGTTCACAATCTTAAGGAGATTCGACTATTAATCATTTATGACGTTAAGGACTCAGGGGCAAGGAAACGAAAGATTTCAGTTACCAGTCTTTAAGAATATATAACTAATAAATATATAATTTTTATTTCAGTAAAGACATGGCTTGAGACATACTGGAAATTTTATTCTTACTATGTGAGTCTATCTGTCTGTAAATAAAGTCCCAATGCTATTGAGAAACGTGCATAAATAAATTAAGAAACATTGAAGTATGGCTTCAAAGCTGTAATAATTCAAACTCCAGCTTTCTATTAGTATTTCCATATGCCATGGCAGCCAAAAAATGCACAAGACAACAAAACATTAAACATCACTAGAAAGAACATGTCAATGGAAAGGGAAACGGCTAATCATAGTACAAAAATAACATGCTTCTCATTACGAACATGCTCAAAAACTTCAAAGAGATGGAAAATGTTTAGCAACCAAACACAAAGACATAGATAGATTTCTGAATGTGAATAAAGGTTTAAAAAAGTTATTTAATCTAGAATATGCATATTAAAAGGACATATGGCCAAAATAAAGAGCACAGTAAAGATAAATGGGTTTCATTTACTTGGATTTTTCACATACAGAATTTATACTAATCAATTGGCAAATTTAAAGTTAAATATTTTCTAGTACCTCCTCTATGTATACTTGGAATAACACATAAATCCTTGAATAAATTTTATTTATTCCTCTAGAAATTAATTCATTTTTTAAAATTTCTTACATAACGCTATCCTGACAGTGAAAGATTTTAGACATGTACATGAGACACATAGGGAGATATATCACTTCTTATTGCACCATAATATCCCAACAGGAGAAGTTGCTATCACCCCAGTTTCTCTTACCTCCCCAAGAAGACATTAGGCATACTGATGACAGAAATAAAAACCACCTACACTCTGACTATGATCACACAATTACCTAACCTAAATTAAAGAAGAGAAATTCTTCATAGTGAGTTAAAATGCTCTAAGTCAGCTATGTTCAAATTTTGGTAAGCATACACCTAGTCTAGGTACAGGCAAGCTTTTAGACTTTCAACTTTCATATTCTTAAACTTCCGTGTGTACACTATCTTAAACTGGTGCTCATGGGAATACACTTTGGATTGAGGTACAAGATCTCTTCCATCTTCCTTTCAAAATAGTCCAATACCCATCACAAAGTTACTATGGTGCATTAATTCAGGGTGGAAAAACTTCTAGGAAGCCAAAAAGAGATATAAAGATATTGATGTTGGTGTTGAGAAAAAAAATGAATGATAACTGATAACATATCTTTTTGTAGGTCAGATAGTTTCCAATTCCTTGCTTTGAACAGAATTGAAAGGCCTAACATAATGATCTATTACCAAAATTATTTTGAATAATGTATATGATTTGGCATAATAACCAGGAATGTCTTCAAAGAATCATGCCACATTCTAATACGAAAACATCTTCTATTCCTTACCTGCTTATTTATATGACAAGTTTCTGAATATGTGTATTTAAGGAAAGAAAAGAGAACATAATTAGAATCGTATTTGAACACTGTTTAAATCTAGCAACAAGTCATGTTTAGACACATAAACTAATTTTTTAAACCCCACCCATCTCATTAGTAGACATACTACCAACATTTTTACTTTTATATTTGTCTATTTTTCATAATTGTAATATATTTAAGTAGTTTATCAAAGGTATGCCATTTTAACTTTAACGAAAACTCAATTTAGAAAAGAACTTTTATCAGAGATTTGCAATCACAGGAAATTTTAAAATATTACATTTCCATTATACATGTATATGTACGTGCTTTCTTATTGCATGGAAGTACGATAGGATGATCAGTAGAGGATCTACAAACATAAATACATTTTTTAAAATAAATGATGGTACTTATCAAGTTACTGTAGCATTTAAATTCCAGAAGACAAGCTTCAAAAAATAAGTAAAGTTTTAATTTAGTTGCAATCATTTACAATATACTACAATTTTTAAAAGTTGCAACACTTAAATTTATGATGAACCTCTAAAATGGTCAACTAAATGTGTGAAATATTCCGTAGTTTTACTAAATTCCTTTGGGTAAGTGAATAAAAGTTTGAAGTTCAGTGCTCTAGTCTAAACCACAGACATCAGAAGACGCTCTGTTGGGACCGGGCTGATTTTAAAACCTCATGTTGATCACTGCCTACTGTACAAAGGGAGGAAAAAAAACATTTTCACTTCAGTGACTATGTCTGGTCACTGTTAACTCACCACACAAGATTTATGATTTTGAATGATTAATCAGCAGTGACCAAGATTTGTTTTTAAAGAATTTCTCTTTGAAATGTACCTTGATCTTGATATATTACTTCAGGTTGATCTATACAGGAAAAACTGGCACCAAAAGCTGCAACTGCTTTGAGGGGAGCTTTATGTGATTATTAGATTTCAAAGCCACTAAGCTTGCCCTAATCTTCCACATTAGAGATCTAAACACGATTGTTTATGAAAACTTCCCTCTTCCTCTAAGGTTTCCTCCCCTAGTTACCTCTCATTTTCTCTAATACCATTTTAAAAGCATGCATTGATTTTCTTTGTTTCAGAAGTGTTTAGCAGCCTAATGTCCATTAATACATAACTACAATGTGAAACATTTGGTACTGCAAGAGCTAAACATACAGGCATTGGAAAGCATATCTCTTCTAAACATTTAAAAATCAGGCTTTCTATAAAAGTCACATCAAGCCTTCAATAAATTTTTCCATTGCATTTGACTATTTCTAGAGCACAGTAAGAAGCATAATATTTTCCTTTTTAAAGCACTGACATTTATTACTTTGTACAAATTGAATGTTTGAGATCCTGAAGACCACTTCAGATACAGTAGGAAAAAATCAATTGCTTTTCTTATTGCTTTAATAAAATCTGTAGAAATTCATTATATTTAACATCTGTACAACTATGGGGAAGCACGCATGTGTGTGCGTGTGCGTGTGTGTATGTGTGTGTAATGGGAGCTCCAGCTGCTCTTAGATTGAAGGAATCTCCATGGCATCAGCAGACAGGAATTATATTTCATTCACCCTTTTGCCATGGTAAAGGAGTCAACAAGATCCAGATGGTTGTTCTGGGTGTTAAAGTGAGTCTGCTTTGTAATTGTTGTCTGAGACCCAAGCCCTTGCTTTATAGTGCTTAAATAATTGATTTCACCCAGCCTTTGGTCAGAGCTAGAAAACCCCAAATATTTTCCCATTAATCCATAGAGTAGGGAACTGCCGACGGTGCTCAGTAGTTTCAAAATTCATGCATTCATGGGAAATCGTAGAGTTTACAAAGAAATCCATTTTGGCTGGGACCAAAAATGAAAACTTCATGCTGATGATTTCATAATGTGTCAAACCAGAGTTACAGGTTGACATGGTAAAACAAGAATAGTATCATTAAACTCAGCAAAGATGTAGGTTTATGCTCATCTGTCACTAAGCAGATTATTCTACCTATATGCCATTGCTATTGTTTTAAATAAGTGAATTTACAAAAAAAAAAAAAGGGTTCCAATGGAAACATATGAAATCATTCACATGCTGTAAAACATTAGGCCAACTGACCCTGAAGATCAAAAACTTTCTAATGAAGAGCTAAAGATGAAAAGGCATTCTGAATGTTTAGCCACTGAAAGTAGGAATATAATGAAAATATATTCCTACAAGGTATGTATTCAGGATGTTCTGTCTACTATTCTAACGAATATAAATAATCCAAATTGTATTTGCTGTTGGAGTTAAAGGTAAGTGCATGTTTATTCATAATGGCAATACGAACTTACTTTTAGTGCTCACATCTGATTATTTGACATTCTGAAAGAATTTGAAGCAGACTAGGAACTATGCTATGATATAAATCACTTAAAAATAAATATAACAAAGTTTCCTGGGGAAAATTGGAATAACTACTCTAAGACATCTGCGTTGAGTAGATTACCATACTCAAGCAATAAATTTGGCTGTATGGTTTTTGACCAAGAAGGCAAAGGATGGGAAACATATTGGGTCGCATTGTTTTCACATTTTAGCACCAGAAAGTATAAAATTTCATCCAATGTCAATATTTTCCCTAAAAGATCAGTAGTGTGTGTGCTGTATCTGGCAATGTAGACGTTAACAATAGTATTAATATGTATGTAGATATACGTGCAGCAAGCGTAAAAGCTGCGGATGCAGGTGTCAAAGTGTCACATACAACAAGCTCTAGAGGATACAAAGTGGACACTAATTTACTTCCAGTCATTGGGAAATTGCATGTTAATGCTTACAAGAAATACTAAGCACATCATTGTGACATTATGTAGAACAAGGAATTTGCTGCGTTTTTAAAAAGAAGTTCCCATGCTGCTGAATTTAGTGGCAAGTGGGATTAAAAATGCTTTGATATTTGTAAATTGTACCTCTGAAATTTTGACAAGCATGTTTTAATTTAGTATTTCTCCTTAAGACCATTCCACAAATATCAGGAAAACTACGATGAGGGGTTTGGGAAAAAGACATTTTTTAATATTGTAATTCCTAGTCATAGCTTTGATTTACTGTCTTACCTATAAAACTGTGTGAGGTGATAAGCTTAACCATATGCATTATAATTAGAAATGCTTTCAAATCCTATGTAAGTGTTTCTTTATCAACCCCAGGGTAGTTCTCTCCAGAATGGATGGAGGTGATTCCATTTACCCTCTGTAGACATGGCAGAACATGATCTCGTAGAAAAGTTATCTTCCTGTAGATTTCAGATGATAAATCTTTGTGTTACTTTAAGTGTGAATTACATGATTGGTTCACTGCCTTGCTTTTTTACAATTTTTCTTCAACTTAGCAAGAAAAAGATTATCTGTGTTTAAGTTAATGGAATTTTTGCATGGAAAGATTTATGTAATGGAAGATAAGAAGAAATATGTGTTTATTTTTAGCAATGCTTTGGTGAGAAAAGACAGAAGCCAATTACTCTATTTTTCAAAAAAGTTTCCATGTGCAAAGAAATATACATTTTAAACAGATGTAACAGCAGTTTCATTGATTTTCCTGGGGCAATGACCGATTCTAAGGAAGAGGCACTTTCAGAGGTGCAGCCTCTGCAGCAGAAATCAAGGGCACAGGTAGTATCTCTGAATGACCTTCCCGTTCATATCGTTCTCAGTCTTCTGGCAGTCATCAGAGCTGTGTAATAATGGCCTCAACTGCATAATCCTTTAAAGAAATGAGGGCGCACAAGGTTTCCTGAGATTGAAATAGAAAAAAAAGAAAACCTGGCACCACAGTACCACATCTTTAAGCTTTAAAAAACAAAAACACCCTGTTGTGGTCTATTGAATCAGAGTTTGTACTTTTCAAGAAAATGACAGACGTTGTCATTTTCCCTCAAATGAAGGACAAAACTACCGAGTAACATGGAGTCATTCATTCAAACGGTATCTTGTGAGCACTCGCTTACAGTGTGCCAGCCAGGTACCGATGAAGTCATCAGGAGATAGAATGGAGCAAAACTGACAAACTCTCCTCAGAGGGCTTATTTGCTGAGGGCTGAGACAGACAATAAACAGGTATGTGTAACACGTGTTAGGTTAGACTGTGATGAGTGCTAACAGGAAGGATCAAGCAGGAAGGCAGATGGGACGCGTTGCAATCTAAGATTAAGAGCTCAGGAAAGGTCTCCCTGGAAAGATGGCTGCAGAGTCCAGATAGAATTGGCGAGGCTCATTGCAGGATCATTAAGTAGGCCAATGTGGAAATGAATGGTGATTGAAAGGTTTGGGTTCTTTTATTACTTAATTTTTAGGGTCATGAAATTTTTATTTAAAGAGTAAAGGAAAAATAATTTTAAGTAAATGCCGATAACACTTTCTAGTGGCAGGAAATGATTTGTGTGTGAAAACAGCCCTGGAAAACTGGAACAGAGATAGCTATTATTTCATATATTATTCTCCTCTTTTGTACCTCAAAGTTTTCTCAGAAGAATAGAGGGGGCAATTCAAAATATTCCATACTTAGAGTTACATGTTTTTGTTTTTAAAGAAAAGGACCATTTCTACAAACTTTAAAAACCAATGAAATGAATGAAAAGATACTCAAAGAATATTCAATTTATTAAAGCTGCACACATGAAGATACACTTGACTCATACTAGTAAGAATAAATGTGCTACAGTTCAGTCTTGACAATGTAGGTTTGCTTAATGAGCAATATGTCAAGAAACCTTTCATAATAATGTACACAATCCAAAGATTCTTTCCTCATAAACAGACAAATTGTTACATCCCAAGGACGCTGGTCATCTGCACATTTTAACAAAGAAGCATTTACTTCTCTTCTCACTACTCCCCTATCCATCCCGACTTGTACAATAAAACAAAACAACCCTTAAAGTTATTCCTTGCAAACACATGGGCTAAAAAGCCATATGGTAAAAAAGCAAAATAAGTAAATTTAACAGTAAGCACTATGCATTAAACCACATGGTAAAAGAAGAGAAGGATAAGCAGAAAATGCATAAGGAAAAGGAAGCCACTGGCTCATTATTATTGTATGCAATGATCCTGACTAGGCACCTTTTCGTGATGAAATCAGAGTTCTCAGCCATAAACATCATGAATAGCAAGAGACGCAAAATATAAAATTAAGGGACCAAAAGATTCTTCTCATTTTTTAAAATTAAAGTATTATTTACAGAAATAGGGCCTATACTTTCCCTTTTTTTAAAGCCTGTTTTCTTTCCCTATGCATGAAATAGCATGCATGTGTGGTGGCACAATCCTGGGGACAGCAATCAATGTACAGTGATCTTTGTTCTAAACTAAAAGATTATTTTAAAACATACACTGGGGAAAAGAATCCTTATTCAATAAATGGTGCTGGGAAAACTGGATAGCCACATGTAGAAGACTGAACCAGGATCCACACCTTTCACCTCTCACAAAAATCAACTCACGCTGGGTAACAGATTTAAACCTAAGGAGTGAAACTATTAGAATTCTAGAGGAAGATGTTGGAAATACTCTGCTAGACATTGGCCTACGCAAAGAATTTATGAAGAAGACCCCAAAGGCAATCACACCAACAACCAAAATAAATAAATGGGACCTGATCAAATTAAAAAGCTTCTGCACAGCCAAAGAAACTGTCACAATAGCAAACAGACAACCTACAGAATGGGAGAAAATTTTTGCATGCTACAAATCCGATAAAGGGCTGATAACCAGAATCTACTTAGAACTCGGGAAAATCAACAAGAAAAAATCAAACGATCCTATCAAAAAGTGGGCAAAAGACATGAACAGAAACTTTTCAAAAGAAGACAGAATAATGGTCAAAAAACATATGAAAAAATGCTCAACATCTCTAATCATCAGGGAAATGCAAATCAAAACCACAATGAGATATCACTTATCTCCAGTGAGACTGGCCTTTATCAAAAAGTCCCAAAACAGTAAATGTTGGCATGGATGCAGAGAGATAGGAACACTCATGCACTGTTGGGGGGACTGCAAACTAGTGCAACCTCTGTGGAAAGCAATATGGAGATACCTTAAAGAGATACAAGCAGAGCTTCCATTTGATCCAGCAATCCCATTACTGGGCATCTACCCAAAAGAACAAAAGTCGCTCTATGAAAAAGACACCTGCACCCGAATGTTTATAGCAATTCACAATTGCAAAGATGTGGAAACAACCCAAGTGTCCATCAATACATGAGTGGATTAATAAAATGTGGTATATGTATACCATGGAGTACTATTCAGCTTTAAGAAACAATGGTGATATAGCACCTCTTGTATACTCCTGGATAGAGCTGGAACGCATTCTACTAAGTGAGGTATCCCAAGAATGGAAAGACAAGCACCACATGTACTCACCATCAAACTGGTATTAACTGATGAACACATAAGTGCACATATAAGAATAACATCTATTGGAGGTTGGGCAAGGGGGGAGGGGGGGAGGAGGGAGGAGGGGACGGGTATATGCATACACAAAGAGTGCAATGCGCACCACCCAAAGAATGGCCATATTTGAAACTCGGACTTGGGGGGGAGGGGGGCAAGGGAAACATATGTAACCTAAACATCTGTACCCCCATAATATGCTGAAATTAAAAAAAAGATTATTTTACCAGATGTTAAGCACCTCTAATAGCATTTTTTTAAATTCAAACATGAACATATCATTTTGCACCTAATTTAAGAGGCCCTAAAGGAATCAGAATCTCCTATCTGAAAATATAAACATATTTTAATTGCAGTTCTTGGAGATACTGCGGGTTCCATGCTGAGTACCTGCAACTCAGTGCTTTCAACCTAAGCTTGCTGTTTCCAAACTAGTTTGCTCACAAGAGAAAACACAGATTGGTAAAATTCTATTACAGGTGTTTTATTACTCCATACCATATTCAATAAGGAGGCTGTTCAAACTTCAAATCAATACTGCTCAGAACAATCAAATCACAAAATATCATTTTCATCATTTTGATGTTGGGTAACTCAAAATATGCTATTATTTAATTCATTTAAAAGACTTCTCAAGTGTGTTCTTTCTTCTGCACTGCCATCAAAGTAGTTCTAAAACATTTTCTCTGAACTGAGACTACTATTTAACAAAACCTCAGTGTAAAGGATTTGCTTTTGTTACATCTAATTATGTTGGACGTAGTTTGTAACTAATTTTTTGGTACTACTGAAGGTTTGTATACCAAAAAAAAAAAATGATGGATTAAAAAAAATTTTAACTCTGATTTTGGTTGCATTTTAGATTGTCAGGAAAGAAATTCCTAACACAAAATCATCTTCTATGCCCCTCTACATACCATTTTTACTACATACCATTTCCAATTTGAGTTCTGAGATACAATTGAGTCTGGGATTTTGCCCTAGTAAGTTATTGTGCTAGTAAGTTAGATGGTCGATGTTTTGTGGAGAGTGGCAGAATACACAAGACTCTTGGGTCAAAGACAAGCAAGCCACACAGGAAGCAGCGTGAACATGAAGTTGGCGTTGATTACTGCTATCCATCGAGTTCCACAGGGGTGAGGCAGAGGCCAGATGGGTACCAAGCATGCAGTGGGTTTGCATCACAATTGACGAATACTGAGCTTGAGGAAGCCCCTGTTTTTTCAGTAAGCACAAAGCAAGCCTGAAGAACACGCACACTCCTAAGAAATGGTTTGGGTTAAGAGTGGTCAGGGTCTTGCATTTTTGGCATATCCAGCGAGTCTGTACAAGGGACACGCAAGGCTCATGAAAGATTCCCTCGCCCAACTGATGCTTGGGTGACTTTTGATACAAAAGATTTTCTGATTGAAGTTGATTTTTATTCATCCCAAGAAAATCTCTTCATTCTCTCTCTCTCTCTCTTTTTTTCTCTCTCTCCTTCTCTCTCTCCCTGTCTCTAACACATGTACAACTTTTACACTGTCTTAAACTGATTTTGAAACCTTAAATTATTATATAATCCCCCACATACCACCTGTTCCTAAGTCAACCAGAAACACTGTAGTGATAAAAGTAAAGATGGATTTTTATGCTTGTTCATTGCATTGCTTATAAATAAAATGCTACATGTATTAAGTATATCTGCAATGTTGCCAGCTGTTCTTTAGGATAGAATCAAGGTCATTTCATTCCCCCTTGGATACCAAAAATACAAATAGTTACAAATTTTCATCATTATGAATTTAAAACGTATTAAAAATGATATAAGCTGCTATAACTTAAAACAAAACCTGGTTTTCTCTATTTATGCCATTCTAAAAAATACTCTTACTAACTAAAGTCCTGAATTATTTTACCATAATATATATAGGTATACATTATTACATTTATCAGATTATAAAATGCACATTTTTCTTGTGAAATTTGAGATAAAATATTTTTTTGGTTCTTGATTTTATATACCAGCTAGGGCTTTATAATTCCTGGTTGATACTTTAAAGAGTAACATGTGAAAGAAAATAACAGTGAATTTAGTTGGACCTACGCAAGAAACAACATTCTGTTTCAAGATACCTTATTTTCAGTTTATTCATCGATTTTTTGTTTTACACTTACCTCTTTGCAGGGCAGTTTGCCTTTAAAGTGTATTAGAAAAACAGGATTTATAAAGTGGATCAGAAAGAAAAAAAATTACATGTTAAATGCTAATTTTTAACTTTAATACATGTACAAATGTCTACTGCTGGTTTTAGAGCCTAAATAATATATCTAACTAGGCATAACTGTAGCCAAGCATTTCAAAAAATGTTACTTTGGCAATTGTGGGAAAGGTTTGAAAAATAACCCAGATAAATGTATCCCTTTAACATATATCATTCAAAAATGTTCTTTTAATCTTAAGAAAGTACAGATAGTTTTATTAAAGTAAAAAAAAAAATCAGAGTTAAAGAAAATGTTTTCTATAACTTCACCCTAACCAACAATTTATGCAGCATAATTTTACTTTTATTAGACTGGGGAGCTACAATAGTAACATCATCTTCTAAATAGAATTGCCTCTTTCCTTGGTTTAATAAGAGTTGCTCTCTGCTTTTCAGTATGCATTAGTTATGCCACTGTGTGTTGAGGCTAGAAGGAACAAAAGACAAACGATCTGTCTGCCTTCAAGGAGTTCACATTTCGGGGGTAGAAATAAACTCATAAACCAGTTATGATGTTGAATGTGATAAGCCACCTGTAAAGTGTTATGAGCAACCACCATGTACAACAGATTCCGTGGACTTGACCTCCTCACTAGTTTTAAAGCAAGCACCTTTTAATGGTACATTAACTTTTCCAGAGTATTCAACTGGAGTTAAGTTGGATTCTTCTATGTTTTTCCTTATACTCATGCTGTACACTAGCAAGCTACAGCTTTTTTAGAAGCATTATCGGAAGAACTCAACAGTGACCCCCAAAAAGCAAAGTCACAGTGCTCACAGTCCTAGGAGTTTTGGCACAGTCTTTGATGTTCTTATGTGTAATTTCTTAAAGTGAAACAGTAAGAAAGATTGATAATAGCTGATAACATAAGCTATAGTTTGTTAAGCACTTATCCTGTGTTGCCACTATTCTAGTCCTTTATGTGTTTTTTCTCACTCTTTAAAGCACTGCTATGAGATAGACACAATTGTGATTCATGTTTAGAAATGATCCATAGGGTAAAAGAAATTAAGTAACATGCCCCCAAAATCTACAGCAACCCTGTGAGAAACAGGATTCAAACCTAGGCTTTTTGGTCTCTAAGCGCAGAGATTTCTTCACACAGTTAACTAAATGATTATCCTTCTCTAAATGTGCCAAATGCTATTCTTAGGCATGCTTTCTTTGCCACGTTTTGTAATTCACAGTCACTGGTGGAGAAAAAGGTTTCCTGAGCTCTTTATAGTTAGTGAAAAGCTGTCTTCAGGAACAATATTCTTTCCATCTACATTAGTTTGCTAGGGTTACCCTAATCATGTGCCACAAACCTGCTACCATAAACAGTAGAAATTTATTGTCTCACAGTTCCGGAGTCTAAAAATCCAAGATCAATGTGTCAGCAGGATTGGTTCCTTCTGAGGGCTATGAGGGAGAATCTGTTCCCTACCATTTTCCTAGTACCCTCTCCTGCCACAGACTCTGGTATTTTGCTGGCAATTTTTGACATTCCTTAGCTTGTAAATCTCTACCTTTATCTTCACATAGAATTCTCCCTGTATGCGTGTCCACATCCAAATTTCCCCTTTTCATCCCTTTTCATAAAGGGGCAGTCATGTTAGATTAGGGGCCTACCCTACTCTATTATAACCTCATCTTTACTAACTACATCTATAATGGTCTTATTTCCAAATAACATCACATTCTGAGATACTGGGGGCTATAACTGAACTGCGAATTTGGAGTGGGGCAGTTCAACCCATTCGGAGTAAAGGAAATGTTTACAAAAAATAAATCTACTATAAATCGTTCAGCCTAAAATTTAGCACCCCTATTCACCATGAACCTTTTCTCTCTTTGATTCAACGGGTCATAGATTGCAAACTCAAAAACATAAAGGTAGATAGAGACAGGCTTGGAGTTGTGGAGTATAAGTGCATAAACACAGATTGTCTGAGTGGTGTGGACTAAAGTTAAGCAGGAAGATGCATGCCCCATCCTATGAAGAAGCTGCTACTCAGATCTAACAAATCCATGCCATAAAGAAAATTCTTCAGGACCCTGTGAAAATCTAGATTTGTATCAGTAATCACCCATTATTAAATATAGGTTCATATATAACACATATACACGCACACACATACAACCCACTGTGCAAACCACTGCTCTAATCAGCAGAATTTAGCCAATTCCAGGTCCCCTGTGTACATCTTCACTCTGAGCTTTTTTCAGCCTACAGTCCTGTGCACCAGTGTTACCAGGGATCTCTTCTTCTTTGCGCACAATTTCTTAGCAATCTCACGGCTGCTGTATTATCTCCAGAAAGTTAACATTCACATCTTCCTCTTTTACCCAGTTTTTGTTCTGTGCTTTAGTCCTACATTTCCTACTATCAGCTAGTTGGAATTTCAAACCCAGTATGCTCCGAATGAACTGATCATCTTCCATACTCCTCAGTATTTCCTGTCTCTCTTAGGAGCATTATCACTCCCCACGTCACCTAGGTTGGAAAATTAGGGGAATTCTTTAACGCCCCTCTTCTAGCTTCTATGTCTAACAACTACCCTGGATAATTTTCTCCAAGATAGTTTTAAATGGTCGGGAAGTTAAACAATGTTCCCACAGGTAAACCTTCATGTGACTGAGAGTGTAAATCTGTCTTTCTGCTCTAAAGCAGCCAGCAACATGGAGAGGAAATGAATATGCCAACCAATCTTCACCGAGTGTTTTTACAATAAGCCTATGCAACTGGCCATCAGGTGACACTCGGAAGTTGGAAGTCCGGTGAAATTCTGGAAGCCAATAACATATTCGGTAATGTGCAGGAAACTAGATTTAAATGTTTAATCTAAACTTTTAATCCTTTAAAATGCTTCCCAAAAAGTTTTCTGAAAAACATGTACACACACACAAATACCAACCAACCAATAAACAAACAAAAGTGAAATGCGCACACAGAGAAATAGAAAATATTTTGACTAAAAATATATATATGTACAAAATATTGATTCTGTCTCCTTCAGTGAAAATGGATTGCTAATTTATGCTAAATTGCTCATGCATACAATTTCTTTGAATAAAAAGTTGGTTTCTTTCCAATTCCACTAAATATTGAATAAATATTCAAGGAATGTTGTTTGAATAGGAATCAAATTATTCCCATTTCAAGCCGCTGACAATTCTCCCTTCAATAATTCTGCACAATTTCCCCATTCCTGCTGAAATCACATTCATCATTAGCCCTTAGCTGAAATATTCACACTACCCTGTAAGCTGTCAGGGTGAGCCTCTATGGTATATTACTGAGGTTAGTTTTTTATGTAGAAAAGATATACAAAAATTATCTTGTGTTTTAAATTAATATTTAATTTATTAAGCTTACAAAGAATTTAAAAATGAAGTTTGTCTGGAAGTTTTAAATTCAACTTATGAATATTATTGCTTTATACAGGGATTTTTAACTTCTGACCAATTAGATGCCTTAAGTCATTTCAACATGTATTTATAAAATTAATATGTTTCATTTTCTTACAAATAGTGCAGTTGTCTATCATAATCAACAAAACACTTCCACACACTTAAAAAGTTTTATGAATCTAATAAATGCATTTATAAAATTAATATGTTTCATTTTCTTACAAATAGTGCAATTGTCTATCATAATCAACAAAACACTTCCACACACTTAAAAAGTTTTATGAATCTAATAAATGAATTTTAAATATGCTGATTTTCAAACTCTCTTAAATGTTTTAAGATTAGTTGTGAACTTATTTTTAACTTAAAACTCACAAATCTAAATGTATTATTAAATTACATATTTTAAGTGGATAAAAGACACTCTGATGTGTATCACAAGCATTTATAATACCTAAATTATAAAAATTACTGCTAAACTTAGCACAAACATATAAATATCATAATCTTGATTTACTATATCTCTATACCTAATTCAAAATCTCTCTATAAAAATATCTAACTAGTAAGGAAAAAACTTGTGTCTTCACACATTGGGGTTATCCACTTATTATCCAGAAATTGTGGCAGGCTGAAAAATCTGTGTTTCAGACAATCAAGCTGTTCTTGTGTCTCCATAGGGTAGACTTATACCATTTCAAGCACACTCTAAAACTAATATGCTCTCTCTCTATATATAGCACATATATATGTAGATAGATAAACAATTACTCTTACAAATGGCAACTTTGGTCAAAAATATATTGAGAACAGGTAATTAAGAATTTTGGTGTTTTCTGAGTGAGACAGGGAGGCTTGGGAGGGTTTTGAGGACAGGAAGAAGGTAAGAAGACAAAGTGACACCCTAGCTGCTATCCAGAAAAGAGACAGAACTGGGGCCCAGGTGGGTCTTTGTAGAGCAAGAACCTTGAATATCCCAATAAAAAGCTCACATCTAGTCAATGGGCAGTCAGGAAACACTGAAGTTACAATATTTGTAAAAGAGAGTTATTATTTTACTAGAATTTGTTACGAGTGATTTCAGAACAACAATTACTAGAGAGAGCTATAATTTATTCACTTTAAGCTTTAAAAATCTGGAGATACATTTATGTCAGCGTGTAAAGATTAAAATG
>NW_012149819.1:233587-234527 GCF_000956105.1 Propithecus coquereli
TAATTATGGTGATCATTTAAAAATGTATATGTATATCAAAATATCAAGTTGTATACCTTAAATGTATACAATCTTTATTTGTTAATTATACCTCAATAAAGCTGAAAAAATAAATAAAATAAAACACTAACCCTCCGGATATGCCCTTGAGACAATTCACAGGGAAGAAGAGATATTATTATAAAGCTAATGTGAATAACATGAAAAATATTCCCATCTGGGAAGAATACAGGCAAGAGGATCTATGTACCACCATGTGTCACTTCATGAAGGGAATATGTTCTGAGAAGTGTGTCCTTAGGCAGTTTTATCTTTGTGCAAACATCCTAGAGTGTACTTACACACACCTGGATGGCGCAGCCTACTCCACACCTAGGCTAGAATGCATAGCCTATTGCTCGTAGGCTAAACACCTGACATGTTACTCTACTGAATACTACAGGCAATTGTAACACAATAGGAAGTATTCCTGTATCTAAACATAGACAAGGTACAGTAAAAACATGATATTCTAATCTTGTGGCACCACCGTTGTATACGTGGTCTATAGTTGACTGGAATATGTTATGCTCTGCATGGCTTTATTCACAATTTTTACAACTGAGCATCTTCCTACACGTGGTAAAAAACACCACATCATAGTCTAGGATCATCTTAAATCTGAGAGCATTTCATGGTTCAAGGCCCAGACAAAAGTGTAACAATTGGAATGAGGCAAACATTACTTTCCTTCTGGAGGACCTCAGAGAATCCCATGTGTACGCATTGCTAGCTGGGGCTGAAAGGATACCCAGATAGCATGCCCTTAAGTTATTTTGTTTTAAAAAAAAGCCTTGGTTAAGCCTGTCAGAAATAGCTTTCAATAAAACATGTAATATATTAATTCTAATGAGTGCCTTCTAATTTTTTTGAAGTTAGGGTGGTAAAAATTATATTAATA
>NW_012149819.1:234577-235384 GCF_000956105.1 Propithecus coquereli
ATGTATACAATCTTTATTTGTTAATTATACCTCAGTAAAGCCAAAAAATAAATAAAATAAAACACTAACCCTCTGGATATGCCCTTGAGACAATTCACAGGGAAGAAGAGATATTATTATAAAGCTAATGTGAATAACATGAAAAATATTCCCATCTGGGAAAAATACAGGCAAGAGGATCTATATACCACCATGTGTCACTTCATGAAGGGAATATGTTCTGAGAAATGTGTCCTTAGGCAGTTTTATCTTTGTGCAAACATCCTAGAGTGTACTTACACACACCTGGATGGTACAGCCTACTCCACACCTAGGCTAGAATGCATAGCCCATTGCTCCTAGGCTAAACACCTGACATGTTACTCTACTGAATACTACAGGCAATTGTAACACAATAGGAAGTATTCTTGTATCTAAACATAGACAAGGTACAGTAAAAACATGATATTCTAATCTTGTGGCACCACCGTTGTATATGTGGTCTATAGCTGACTGGAATACATTATGCTCCGCATGGCTTTATTCACAATTTTTACAACTGAGCATCTTCCTACACGTGGTAAAAAACACCACATCATAGTCTAGGATCATCTCAAATCTGAGAGCATTTCATGGTTCAAGGCCCAGACAAAAGTGTAACAATTGGAATGAGGCAAACATTACTTTCCTTCTGGAGGACCGCAGAGAATCCCATGTGTACGCATTGCTAGCTGAGGCTGAAGGGATACCCAGATAGCATGCCCTTAAGTTATTTTGTTTTAAAAAAAAGCCTTGGTTAAGCCTGTCAGAAATAGCTTTCAATAAAAC
>NW_012149819.1:237539-240244 GCF_000956105.1 Propithecus coquereli
TTTGGTATCTTTAGATTCACTAGGGAAATGCAGAAAATAAATCCATCATGTACTCGACATTCTGACTCAGTAAGGTTGGTGTAAACTTGGGCATGTGGAATTTTCCCACAAAATCTGGGTGGTGCTAAGTTACACCAAGTTTGAGCCCAACTGAAATTTAAAAAAGAGTTAAATGGCATAAACTAGCTGTTACTATTTCACAAGCAAATTGTATATGAAGAATATAATCCCACTTCTCATAACGTAAATATTGTTATCTCTCTATATATTTTTTAAAATTTACTTCGGTGAGAAAGCCAATGCTCTAAGATGATCCATATTAGCATACTGCTCACTTTTGTCAGAATGAAATGTCTCTATGAATAATTTAGTATAATATTTGAGGTGTCTCGAGCTATGTGTGTATAAGTCTTTTACAACGATGAAAATATCAGCAGCACCTGCTTTTGTGATGCAGCGCATTTTCAAATGGGTCTCTCCTTTAGTGGAAGTCAACTTTAAATCAGGTACTCAAGGAATACATCTTATATTCTTCCTGTTATTCTGGCATTAAGAATTTCTTCCTTCTAGGAAATTTTTAGAACCAATTTAAAAGTTCAGTTGTCATTCTCCACTATTGACCTGGATAATCTAAACAAAGTCACCTCACTTCCCTATATCAGAATTTGCTCTTTGGGGGAATAAGAGATGATCCCAAGGGCCCCTTACTGAACTGTATATCTAAGTTATGTAGTTTGCTGGAAATGAAAAAGGAAATTCCTTTTCCCAACAGCAACAACAACAAAAAGACTATTAAAATGAAGGGCCAAGCTTACAAGGCCATGTGGAGTTGGAGGGGAGGCGATCAACTGTTTTACCTTTGGTTGCTCAAATTTCAGGTTATTTAATGTCTATATTTCCTGTAGGTAGAGACCCACCACCCTCCTGGAAACAGAGAAAATTGAGGCATGTATTTTGCTTCTGTATTAGGGTTCTCCAGAGAAACAGAACACACAAACACACACACACACAGTTGTGTGACCCTTAACAATGAGGATGTGTTCTGAGAAATGTGCCATTAGGCGATTTCATCATTGTGTTATCATAGGGTGTGGCATAACCTACTACATACCTAGGCTCTACAGTATAGCCCACTGCTTCTAGGCTAGAAACCTGTACAGCATATTACTGCACTGAATACTGTAGGCAGCTGTAACACAATGGGAAGTATTTATGTATCTAAATATAGAAAAAGTAAAGTAAAAATATGTACTAAAATCTTACGGGACCACCATCATTTATGGAATCTGTTGTTGACTTAAATGTCATCATGGGGGTGTATTTGACTATATGTGTGTATGTGTGTGTGTATACACATACACACACACACATACATACACGTATATATCTTATTGGCATATATACAAAAGGGTATTTATTAGGAGAATTAGTTCATGTGATTATGGAGATTGAGAAGTTTCATCATATGCCATCTACAAGCTGGAGACCTGGGGAAGCCAGTAGCATGACTCAGTCCAAGTAAATGCCTGAGAACCAGGGGAGCTGATGGTCTAATTCTGTCTGAGGCCAAAGGTCTGAGAACCTGGGGGCTGTCAGTCCCAAGGCTGAAGAACCTGGAGTTCTGAAGTTCAAGGGCAAGAGAAGAACAGTGCCCCAGCTCCAGAAAAGAGAGAACATATTCACCTTTCCTCTTCCTTTTTATTTATTTAGGCGCTCAGCTGATTGGATAGTGCCTGCCCACATTAGGTAAGGGTGGATCTTCCTAACTCACTCAGCCCCCTACTGGTTCAAATACCAATCTCTTGAGGAAACACCCCCCCACACACACATACCCACAAATGATACTTTACCTGCTATCTGGGTATCCTTTAATTCAATCAAATTGACACCTATTTATTAATAGCAAAATTAGCCAACACAGCTATATTTTCTCTAAAGTGTATATAATGAATTATTTGGAGAAAAATAAAAATCCAACTGAAAGTTTATTTAAAAACGAAGATTTTCATTTGTCATTTCTTCCTCATTTATTGCAAAAGAGGAACAATTCTGTGAGCTAAAGATATAATATTTCTACCCTTACTTGTTTTTTGCCCAAAAACTGGGAGATGCAGGTCAGAGAGTACAAAGTAGCAAATATGTAGGATGAACAAGTCCATACAAGAACAATAAAATTGTACTACGTATGGGATTCAGGCTAAATGAGTATATTTTAGCTACTCTTTCCAGAAAAACAACAAAAAAAGAGGATACCTATGTGAGATAGTGGATATGTTAATTCGATTCACTATAGCACCTTTTTACTATCTATGTATCTCATAGCATCGTGTTGCCTATCTCAAATACAGAAAATAAAATTTGTTTTTTACAAAAAGAAAAGTATGAATCGGAAATAAAATCTACTTTCATTATCGTTCCTACAAAAATCTGGCATCTAAAATGATGTTCTGTTAAGAAAGGTTCTTATTTTATAACAGATGTGATTACCTAGAAGATTCCACTTTAGTTTTCAATATTGTATTAATCACTACCTTGAGGATGTTTCTGTGGATTATCTAAAGGGATTCTCCTGCTTTTTCCTTAGAAGATGAATGATAATTTTTAGTAATCTATTGCCAAAAAACGTTTGATAATTTTAACAATTTAATAAGGACAACATTTTCTTTCTCAAATATATTACCATTCAGAAAATTTATTGGGAGTAG
>NW_012149819.1:242156-245639 GCF_000956105.1 Propithecus coquereli
ATAGAGTCACATGGAGGACAGGGCTCAATGTTGCCTTGGAGAGAATGAGGATGTTATTATACTTGGCAACGACTCATCTTTCCTTTACCCAAACACCAACCACAATGCTCTTCTCACATTCTCTCTGTGTCTTAAAAAAGTTTCACTTACTCTTTGTTAAAAAAAAAAAAAAAAATATCACCACAACCCTAGTACTCTTACATTATTAGGTGCCTCATGTAAATAGTTTTCACTTTTATGTGCTAAATGCGAGATGTGAAATGGATGGTTGCTAGCCAGGAATCCAGGTGAAAAGTGAATTTGGTGAAAGTCACCTAGTGGATAATTCAGGAGGAATCATTTACAGAATTCAGACAATCAGGTCAAATGGCTCCATAAAATAGTAAAAACCCAGCAGAGGGATGGCCCACGATGAGAGGGGAAGTTAGGAATCTTTCCCCTAACACAGCGCTTTTCAAACTTTAATGTGTGTGCTGGACATAAAAAGCACAGGTAGACCTTGTTAAAAATGGAGATTCTAATTCAGCAGGTATGAGGAGAGGCCTAAGATTCCTCTTGCCTAAGAAGCTCACAGGTACTGCTGCTGCTGCTGCTGCTGCTGCTGCTGCTGCTGCTGGTTCACAAGTTGTGTTTTGAGCAGCGAGGCTATCCAAAGGCTTATGAAGTCCACCCAGACGGGAGAGAGAAAGAAGTACAGTTACTCTGTTTGTAGCATTATCACATGTGAATACCTGTCAGGGGCTTTGCAGTCGCTCCTGGCTTTCCCACAGGCTAGCCATGAAGTCAATTTGAAGATATTTGATCTGTGTTTTGAGAACCATGGTCCCCATTAAATGAAAAGGCCATAGGTTGAGGCCATAAGAGCCTGAACAGAAGGGTGGCAGGAGGAATGAAAAGGATGAAGTTGTTGAGGTTGGGCTTTGGAAGCGGAGGACCATGGAGGAGGAGTCACAAATAGAGCAGAAAAGGGAATTTAGTAGCAAGTACAATACAAAGCCAGGAGATGCCAGTCTAGGGCTAATGTGTTGTCCTAGTCCATGGAGACATTCATCAATTTTCTATTTTCCTGTCCTGTCTCTTTATCTTTCATTCTATCAAGTGGGGATACACGTAGTATGCTTGGGGCCAAGTTCACCTTTTCCCCCCACTTTCCTGCTGCATTGATTGTGAACAATAAACAAATGTGAATTGTATTTACAGGGCAGGGACACAGGCCAAAAATATGAAGGTTGGGATTTATTAGCAACAATTTCCTTTACCAAAGAGAAACAAGAAAATCTTTTTTATTGTTGTTGTTGTCCTAATGGAACCTGATGGTCATGTTTTTTAAGCAACTGCCTTTAGTCCATTATCTTGCAACTTCAGAAACTTGGACGTATTATATAATAAATGGGATATGTAGGGCAAATAAACCCTCTAATTTCAGTCAGAAAATTAAGGGAAATTCAACATCCTCATAGTGTTAATATTGTATTTACAGCTGTTGCTGCTACCCACATGCTCCCCACGGACCCAGATCAAAGGTGTAGTCACAGTGTGACGGGACATGGGACCACACAATCATAATTTTACAGATCCAGCAGAATGTGTCCAATGAAAGGGCATGTGCTACGAGTTGCAGGTGTTCATAAACATGATGCAGGGTTCGAGCTGCTGTCGGCTCAAAGCTGGCTTCTCTGTTACACTTTCTCCTGAAAGTGTGCCCACGTAGACCATTCACAACCATGCGTGGATCCCTTTTGGGAGTGATACATCAGGTCCATGCATATGTGTATGAGCGTATATGTGTGCATGGTTGGTACATTTAATTCACTGTGTCCATTCTAGTATTAATGTTCCATTTCTAGTGGAAATTTTATCTATAAAAGCTTTTAAGCTTTCAAAGTGTGTCTTCTCTTGTACTTCTATTCCCATTTGATTGAAATGCTGTGTGATGACCATGTAACTAATACACACACATATATTGTGTCTAAAAAAGCTATAGGTGGTACATTTTTAAAATTTTGCACACTCTTAGGCCTGACAGGCAGAGATTTTAATGGGAGTTAAGACACTAATAATGCTCCATGTACCAGGGTGATTGAAAGTACCCATTTGCACTGTACTCTCTTACTTTGCAAACACTTAACATCTCTATTTATTCTCAGTCTCCTTTATCGTTGGACAACTCTTAGTTATTTTCAACTAGATAGATAATGCTTAGGCCCTAACAAATGACTTCTACCCACAACTACTTCTGGCTCTATCTCAATATTAAAACTTTGTATCAAGAAAATGACCAATAGCCTGTAAAACAATTTGTTTTAATTTTTTTCCTATTGTTTCTTGGTTCTAAGAGGTCTCATCTGTTAGGGCACTTGAGAATATTGTGGAAGGCACCTGTATAGCATTTATGAGGTAACTGTGATTAGAGTTTTCTTTGGAAAGAAGGTGACTATTTTATCATAATTGACTTAAAGTTTGATAATGTATGTTATTAATATTTTACATTTTTTAAAATATACGTAACTAATATATGGTAAGTTTAAAGTGGCACATAAATATGTTATAAGAAACACCAAAAGATGCCCCAGTGGATCTCCTAACACCAAACATTTTCTCCCATGCCACATTCTATTACGGCAGCCCCATTTCCTCATGATAAAATTATTGGATTGCATCTCTCCTTCCCTTAAAATTTCATAGCTGATACTTCATTATCAGATGAACTTGGCTACCTTTGACTTTATTTTATTCAGTTTTATTTTACTTAATTGTTTACTTTTATTTTACTTGAATTGTTCTTTCTTTTTGGCAGTTTATAGGATTTTTAAAAAATTAAAGATAAAATAGAAATAGTAAGAGATTCCAACATGTAGATTTATTACTAAACAAACAAGTACAACTTATTCTGCCCCATTCTGAAATCAAGAAAGCCTTTGACATGCTTGGATAACACATTATACTTAAAAAGTGGTTTTGCATTTATTATGTCATTTGCTTCCAACAATAATCTGGAAGAAAGATAAAGAAGGTGCATGTCATAAAATCTGAACATGCAGAGGTGAGTTGCCAAAGAGCACTGATAATAATAAAAGTGTAACATTAGGACTAGAATCCAGGGTTTATGACTTTAGCCTCCTGTTTTTGTTTTTTCATTTTTTTAAAATGCAAAATTATGTTATGGTATATTAGATTTTAAACTGTAAGATATCTTAGAAGATTATCTGCTTCAAACTTCTAACTTTGGAGATACAGGGGTAGTAGCATTTAATGAGACTAAAATGTAAATGGTTTATTATTTTTACACAAAGTTAATAAGTTGAGAAGTGAGAACTGTAGCTACCCTCTCCACATTCAACTTCATTGGAAAATCTTGGTTCTAGAAAACTATTAATAGAAAGGTAGAGACCCACCTATAGACCACCTTTCAGCTTACTGATAGTGAAACCTCAAGGAAACTTATATATTTCCTGAGATTGAACCTGTATGCCCTTTAAATTA
>NW_012149819.1:246364-270628 GCF_000956105.1 Propithecus coquereli
TCAGAATATATTAAACCTTGCAAAAATACTTTGTACTTATATATGTGCATATATTTGGAGTAAGGTTCTAGGCTCATATAATCACAAATTGATTTTTCATCAATGTGAATGTCCAATGGAGCTTCCCAAAAAGAAACAATAAAATAAAAATAATGTGGTTAAGGAAGCAATTATTTGTGTTCAGGGCCATCCTGTTCATTACCCGACATGCAGAATCTCCAAACCCTTTCCATTAAATGCCAGCAATACCTTATTATTGTCACAACCAAAAATACTTAATTCAAATATATCCCCCTACACAAAAAAAAAAAACCCTAGTGAACTTGACCATTTCTTCCTCTATCTTTCGCTAATTGAGAAACTGGGGTAGGATAAATATATTAAACTTCAGGTTGAAGAAAAGGAGCTAAATAGATCACTTCTAAGTCTTTTGGGGTATTTTCTTTAGCTTTATCCTAGCAAGTCTGATCACATTAAAATTTCTGGTTTAAAGCAGAATACAACCAGTTGGAAAAAAAAATTGTTGCTCAGCAACTGTGAGCATACAACCACACTGTCTTCCCATCTTCACTATTTGAAACGCATGCATGTTTTCCATTGCTTAAGCAGCTATAGAATTTTATGGAGAATGACTTCTTTCCACTGAACTTTAAGTTCTTGGAAGCACTAGAGAATTAGCAAAACCTTATAGAGGAATCTGCATCAAGGTAAGAAATGAGATTTTTATGGAAAGAGCTGAAGTATTATTGAAATGAATACACATATGCAAAGAACAATAATGATGGCAAGCACCACAGATTGTGAATGAAGTAAAACTTGGCATTTTTCTTGGGCAGTGTATTCAGGGCATCATGGAAATTAGAAACTTAAGAAGTTGTTTAGGTCATCTTTTTACCCTGGCAACTACCATTAGATTATTCCAGGTGGGCTATAATCCCTAGTGTTTTCCCAAATTTCAAGTGCACGCTGCCAGCACTATAGTGGATTTTATGTTGAAGGCTAAAGCACTCTGAGATTTCAGTGTGGAATGCAATGGCCTGAAATTAATCAGGTAGCAACAAGCTAAGTAGCTTCTATTACATTATTGTTTTACAGTTATTCCACAATTACTTTGGTAGAAATATGGGTAGAAAAATCATTAGAAGCATCTTTGATAAATATTTTCTTTTAGAGTCATGTTGCTTATTTTTCACTTAGAGTTCTTATAAAAATTAAGAATACTTGAGCTAGGTGGATAATCTAATGAACTTCATCTGAAACATGAAGAAACTGGGGCTCCAAGGTCTGCCTTAAATCAGATGTGTCTCACAAAAAAGGGGTATTATTCCCAGTGAAATGTGAAAATACAAGTTTTCTCTCCCAAAAAGATGTGAAATTGACATTTTGATAAGTAAAAAGATAAATGAATTCATTATATTATACCACATTTTTAATGATTTCTCAGACTTCCCAAGAAACCATGTCATAATTTTCTTATATTTTCAGAATTTCTTTCAATATTAGCCTCAGTAATAAGTACTTACTTCTAAATAAGGAGTAAGGCAAATAGTGTCCTATTTTCTGAAAAATATTTTTTGAAAAATAGTTCACTGAAAAAACAGGAAATCAAATGTTAAAGAAAAAAATAATGGGATATCTCCTACTAAATTTAGAGTCTTGATTACATGTTAGCCTTCTATTCTATTCTCTCTCAATTGTGAATAACTAAACTCTCAAAGCAGAAAAGGCTAAGCAACTCCTTTTAACTTTAGAAAAAATAATGTGCAATATTAGCCTAAGTTTTGAATTTTTAAAAAATTTACTTTGTGCCAATTTACCTCAAAATTTGCTTCCCTAGAATATTTCAAAATATATAGTCTCAGAATTGGCTTTTCGAGTTTCTCAGTAATAAAAAAGAGTAAGCAACTAATAAACTAATTTTATGTAGCCTTCACTTCAGATTTGTAATCATTTTGTGAATTACATGACAAAAATTTGCAACAACACTTTCTACAACTATTCTGAACCCTTATCAAATAAAAGATCAGAAACTAAGTCTCCATTTGTCATCTTCAAGGGACTTAAATCCAGATTGATTTTTTATTTTGTAGTTTGACTTCAATTTAGATTTAAATTTTAATCAGTATTCTTTTGATAACTCAGTAACTATAGAATCCCAGGGTGAGAAACTCAAGCTACTCATGCTACTCATTGACCTTCTTTTAACCAGTAGTAGTAATGAGACACATAAAACCTCCAGTTGTCTGTTCTCTTAAAAGCATCATTTATAGCATGTGTTTTTTTACTGGCCTCTCTATTAAAATCATTCCTGTGACCAGAGGCATTAGGGGGTGACATGTTGATAAACACAAGCAATTATCCAAGTGCTGGTAATTCACTTTTTTAAATGTAAAAGTAAACATTCACTAAATGCTAACAAATTCATGGAGGATTTATACAAAAAGCAAAAGCCATTTCTTTAAAAGAAAAAAAAAATAAAAACTCTAAAACCAGATGATCAGAAAAGGAATTCATGACTTCAAAGCCTTAGCAGCAAAATCGTGCATTAGAAACAATCTGTGATTCAGAAACTGGAGAACATGATGAAAGACAGAAAACACAATCCCATCTATGACATCAATTAAAATGAACACACATGAGACATGAGTTTTCATCACTGTAGGTATTCCATAACCTTCTTTCTCTAACACTCATTTTTTTCTTTAATAATAACAATTTTTTAAACCGTGGACTCCTGGGAATCATTATGCATGAGATATTAATAGTTGCTCTTCTACTGTTTTCAGAGATCACTTTCCCATAAAAAGCCTAAAAAATAAACATGGTAGATAAGAGAGTGGAGAGATTGGAGTGATATCTTGTAGACTGTAGTGCTCTAAAGAACTGCTCCTAGGAAAAACCCAAACTTCTCTTCCAATGGTGATACTCCCGACTCCAGAGGAGCCTGAAGAACACAGAGGTCATGCCCACTGTCAACAGTGCACGTCATGGGTGAACAAAATGAAGACAAGAAAGTTGAGCATGACATTTGTAAAACAAAGGACATACAGAGGAACCTCAGCTGACATTTCTGGGGACTTACAATGGCACACGCATATTGGAATGTATGTAGATATATGAACACATTTGATTTTCCCAAGAACCCTATGAGGATTTAGGAACTGCATGTCAGAGAGGTTAACTCATCTAAGGTCATACAAATAGTATTAAGCAAAGTTAGGATCTAAACCCAGGGAGTCTGGCCCCAGACTCACACTCTTAACTTCAGCGGCATCTTCAGAAAGATATCAATATGTCCCAGCAAGGTATGGTGCTCCATAAATAAATAAATGATAAATCAATCAAACAGCCAAAGAGAAGGTAGAGAGTGGGCATGTGTACATACATATATATGTATAAAATATATGTATACATATACACATTAAATTAATACATTTTCACTAAGATTTTATATTTTCTTTTTGTTTTCATAGTTGTCACTTCCTAAACGGACATATGCACGGAAGAGAGCCTGCAACCAATTCAAATTTCACAGTTTCTAACTCTAGTTTGCAAGAACCCTAAAATCTGTTTCTACAATTCAATTTAGTATCATCTCAAAATCCCGATTCTCTCTAATGTCTAAAACTTGATTTAATCATCCCCAGGTAAACTCTGTGAAATTAGAAATTACTTCGTAATTCCCAGTTAAAAATCGGTAAATCCTGAATGTGAATATGGAATGTGGTACATACCAAATTGCCTCTGTGGATCTATCATTTCTGCCGTGTGGTCTTTGAACATCAGTCTCAGTTCATGGGACAAGTCTGCTGACAGCATGCCTTCACCATGGCTGGAAGGATGTAAGTTTTAGGAAAGCGTTGAGTTGTTCTTCTACGACCACAGAGACCCCAGAGTCTCAAGGAGCTCTCCCAGGTACCCTCTGCCTTAGTCATCCAAGCTGACATTTGTACTCACAGCTGTGAACTAAACTCTCACAGAACCTTCTTTGGGAGGCTTGTTTCTCTACAAGCTGTAGGCTACCAGTGATACATGGATCCTCTCTGGTCTTGGGTCCCCCCAGTCTATATGGGAAAAATCATTTCTCCTCCCTACCAGCTTGGCTAGAGCTGACCAGTGTAGCATCCTTTTTTTTTTCTGGAGATGCACAGAGGCAATATGAATATGGGTTGATAGTCTCATTTAATGATTGAGATGACAGCAACAACTATGTCCAGTGCTACTCTAAACGTAACAGAAGGCTGCTGCTGGAACATTTCTGCACTTGCCTCGAGTGATCTTTCTTTTCAAGGTGGTATTTGAAGCACTGACCCAGGAGAACCGGTCTTATATAGTGTTTTTTGACTACTTGCTAATAAATGTGTTTTTTAAGTGTCTATGAGAGACAGACCTGGAGTTGAGATTTGTGTTCATTAAAGTCTGGATGTAGAGAGGAGTATCTGACCTTCTTCCATCTCAGAGTTACCTGTGGCTCCTACTATCTACCAAAAAGAACGCAGAAATTGGCTGAATTTGTTCTCAACACAGTTTTTAGAATTTTGAAAGAATGGGAATTTCATAATAAGGAAACTAATTGTGCGAGAGTCCAGAGATGCACGTATGCAGCAACAAGCACGTCAGCGTGACTCAGGAGAGGTTGTACAGTCGTTGGCAGTGATGGAGAGTGGCATGAAGCACAAGGACAATGGGTGTTGAGAGGGTTTCTCTCAAACGGGCCTAAATTTGGGATTGCAACGACTTTTTCAGTGGACAGAGAATTCATAGGAACGTCTCCAAAAGAGTTATTTTTACCTAGGGTTCCGGCCACTAGAGAATCACCCCCATCTTCCCTTTCTAATTCACACAGGTATCCCTGTTGCCTCCCAAGTGGTGTCCCCGTCAGAGCTCCGCCATCAGCCATTTCAAGCGGCTGTTTTATTGTCTGCTCCACTGAGCTTTTCAGCTGTCAGATAGCGTGACCGCCCGCCTGGATCCTAAAGTTGGTGTATTAATGAACCCGTGTATCCAGCATCTGTCTGCACCAACACTCAGATAGTCAATCCCTTCCTTCTGCCCAAGAATCAAAATACAGGTTACCTCAGGGCAGTTTTAACCTTTCCTCCTTCCATTCAGATTTTTCAAAGTTTTCCTTTGATCAGCGAATTTACCTCTACATGGATCAGAGGTCCCTTTTTGAACCCTTGCTGAAGGAAGAATATGAGCAGACTGTGACTGAATTTGCACAGTAACGAGTTTGGACTTGATCCTGTGAGACAACAGAAGGCTCTCCAGGGGAGTGACATGACCGAAGCTGCATTTTAGGAAGTTATTGATGACAGCAGTGTGATGGTGCATTGGAGAGATGAGAAATGAGAGAGGGACGCGGAATCAAGGGGCTATTTCAACTATTCAGCATTAGAATGGTGAGGGCCTGAACCAGTGTAATAACAATGAATATGGAAAAAGGGGCAAATGTTTGAGATTCATTTAAAGCGGACAGCCAAGGGCTCTCTGCATGATTGGAAGTGTTATGTAGCAGGAGAAGCTAATAAGCAGTGGAGCTGGGAGACAGAGAAATGAGCTGGCTCCCACTGTATCTCAAGAGGGGCATGAGAGGCACATGTATATGGAAATGGCTAGCAATATACTGAAAGTGGAGTTCTAGTTAAAAATATAGAGGAACTGAATTGCATAGGAGGACATTTGAAATATTTTTTTTCAGTGAAGTAGTCATGTCATCTTCAGCTTAAACTGTTAGTGTCTTAGGAAGACTCCTAAAGGTCATTCAGTGCATCTTCAATATGTGTTAAACTAAACGAAACATTTATAGCAAACTTCCGAAGATGTGTCCTAGGATGCAGGAAATACCAATCTGACCATATCAGGGTCATGTATAGTGTAGGGAGTCCACTAACAATAATATTCACGATCAGGATATCGTTGTACCTAGTTAATGTTTTAGATATGAAAGGAGGAAACAAGCCTATCATGATCATAGCTTTAATTATCCTTCATGTAAACTTAATCACTTCCCTGTTCAAAATTCTATAACCGCCCTCCATTGCACATAGGAAAAATCTAAACTTCTTAGCATTCCATATAAGAATGGAACAATCCAGTCCCTGTCTGCTGGTCTGATTTCTTTTCTTACAAATTCCCTTGAAGGGCTGCTGAATAAATATGCACACACCCTCTCCCCCAAAATTGACACATTAATTCGGCTAAAGCTTCTTCACTTTTCCACTGAATGGTTTGGTAAGATTCAGGCTCAAAAGCATATTAAGGCAAAAAGAACTGGGAGGAATAAGGGACAGAAGTAAGATGCACCTTGGAAAATAAGGGACAGAAAGACTGTATTGCTCAGCCATGCAACAGCAAGAAGGAATTAAATGTCAGAGCTGAAAAAGAGAAAAAGATAATAGAGGCTCTAATAAGTAAAAGTAAACCTTTCCTGCCTTCATTCTCACTTGAGGTAGCCCTATTTTCCACCCCTTCTTGTGGAGGGTGAGAGCAATTAAAAATAGAATATCAATAATCTTCTGAGAGAGCATTTAGGTTGATAAATAGTTTTGAAATAAATTCATTTTAGTTGAGTGAAATTTTTAAGAATTCACCTATTATTAATCATAATAAGGGAAAAGACAGTGGCCATCAAAAAATGATTGGTAGAATAGCCTGCCATATTCTTTTGCTACAAATGTTGCTGTCTAACCAACTATTTAGAAAATTAGTGCCTCAGTGCAGTAAAAGTCAACATTCCATTTGGAAGCATTAATTGAACTACCTACATATAGACTCCAATTTCTTCTTAGATACACTACCCTCTTCAAAGAAGAATTTTATTACCAGAAAGAGAAGAGTGATTTCTAAGTTATCAAGATAGCACAAAGTTCCTGCTATTGATATTAATAGTAAATGCTATTTGATATGCAATACTTGGAAGAAAAGAAACAAACACTAACTATTGTCTAAACAAAAGACTCTATTAAAAATGTTATCCAGCTTAATTTTTACCCACATGTAAAAATACGGAAACTGAGGCTCCAAGATAATGTTGTCCAAGATGGGAGAGCTAGTAAGTTTTAATACTAAATTTAACAGTCAATTAACTCCAAAGTTCATGTTGCTTATCTCTATATAATTTTTCTTCTGAACACTGTTTTTTTTACAAAGCAGTTAACAGATGGAGGTTAAAGAATGCAACTAAGATTATAAAACTCTTCAAGTGGTAGAATTTATGATAACCTCAACAATTATTGATTTAAACGATTTTTACTTTTTCAGCAATTTCTGTTTTTCTTACACAAACTTTACTAAATTCATTTTTCTAAGATGATTTTAGAGTCTGGGGTCCTTTAGACACCATATTTTTTTGATGGCATTAGCTCTTTGTGCTGGACACCATGATACCCTACCCAGATCTCTGCTCCCCAACCCAGGTGTGAAAGACCTATTCTTCTAGTTTCTGTGAGTGTAGCCACATTCCAGACCTTAGCAGCCCTCTCCAGAAATTGCCCTTTGCTGAGGTAGGTCATGCCCACTTCTTGAGCAGCCCACATTCAAAACAGGAGAACATTAGCCCGACAACTAAATTGTCCCAATTTAGAAAAATTCTGAAGGGCCATACCGTGTCCAGAGCACCGGACAGAGTTAGCTGAAGTCTATGTTGAGAGTTCATCACAGTTTGCCATCCCTCCTACCCAACAGTGCTTCTTGTCCTTCCCCCATCAGTACTGAACCCCAGAACACTCCCTAATAAACTCTGCACATGCTGACCTCTATCTCAGCATGTACACTCCAGGGAATCAGAACCACAATACTCTTCCCATCCAAAATAGCTAGTAAATGAAGAAATGTGCTGATAACATTGCCCTGGATGGAAAAAGTTTATGTCATTTTCAAAGAAAGATGTACATTAATAAGGCAATCAGGTTTAGTTATTTTGAATTATATAATCAGTAGGGAGAGCCATAGATCTGGCAAGTTTATGAAACTGCTGATCAGAGAGAGATTTAGTGCTCAAGAGCCAAAATTAAAAATGCGTAAAAAAGCTTGTTTGGGGAAACAAAACCTTGGTATTAAAATATTCTTTAAATTTTGATTGCTTTAAGAAAGAAGATGTCAAATTAATAAATCAATTGAAAAAATGCAGTTGGATTGTTGTATATCAGGGTAAAATTGGACATGAAATATTGCCATGCATAATGCCAGTCTTGCCTTTGATGGCAACTGATCTGTTATCACTGAGGAATAAGATGCGTTCCGTGTTTGAGTTTAAACCTGTTGCATTTTCAGAATCACGGAGGTGGACATGGCTGGGGAGTCGAGCTACACATGTGAACCAGGTGTGAGCCCATTCATCAAGCCCACCATCATTACACACCATCATCACATGGTGCTTTGTAGTACCTGTGCCAAATCCTTTCTGTTTTCACTTGCCTTGATTGCAACACGCTGCCCTACGATGCAGGGAGGTAAATGAATTTGTTTTATGCAAGATAACGATTTATTGAATTTTCTAGTCCCTGAATTCAACTCCCACAAAATAAATGAACCACAAAGATTTTCGAGTTGATTTTTAATTTTGCTTTGATATTCAGCACCATCTTTACTATGTCTATTGCGATTTCTGTAATAGATAATTGTCCTCAGAGTCCATGCTGTGAGTAGTGACATAAATGAATAAATAGCTAAACTTCTACAAGTTGTTTAGGTCTCAGGAGAGCCCACTTGTCACTTAATTTTATTTCATTTTGTAAACCTAATCTAAAACCTTTAATTTACAGATTAGAAAAACTTTACGAAGTCCTGAGGTATAAAATGGATATTCTCCAGTATTTCCTATTTTAGCACAAATGCATACAAGACTAGAAATTAAAATATATGTTCACATCGATGAATTAATTCTGTAAAAGGGACTTAGGCTGAAAACATAGTCACCAATTTTGGCAAATATTTCTTTCTCAAAAATAATCTTTGGAGTTGATTTAATACTAGCTCAGAACCAGGAGAGTGCCAACCAAATTTAGAAATCATTCTCTGATATAATGTTCCCTTTTTAAAAGGAATAATCTTCCAGAGAATTCTACAACCACAGCATAGGTGCATTCCACAGGTTTTTGCTTCTGAGAACATGCTCCTCCAGAAATGCACACCAGAGATGACAAAGGATGTGGCAGATGCTCTGCTCTGTCCCCAACAGTGCAGGAGTTTATGCCCACGCTGCGATGAAATCTGACCGGCGAGCACTACACGACGATGGGATTTAGAGATGATTTAAAGCTAAATGTATTACTAAGGATGTCATTAATTACGTGAAACTAATTAGAAAAAAATTCATAAATCCTATTACAAATGTGGTACAGAGAGGGACTCGTTTACACAAAGACAGGCATTAATAAGGGTTCATTTCTGTGATGTCATTTGAGGAGCAAAATGCTGCCTTCTTTTCTCCCCCACCCTCTCCCCTAGACGTGAAGCCCTTATTAAAATATAAGTGTTGTCTGGCTGAGTAAACTTGCTCCGAAGAGCCCTAAGAGCAAGGGAAAGCAATTATCTAAAGACTATTTTGAGCAGACAATTGCATGAGTACACTGCCCCCCACAATAAAATTTCCAAAATAGCAACAATAATATCCCTTATTGTATTGCCATGTGCCAGATACTGTGCTGATGCCTTATATGACTTGTTTTATTTATTCCTTACAACCCAACCAGACAGTTACTACTAGTGTTCTACAAATTAGGGAACCTTAGAAATTCAGAAAGATGAGTACTTTGCGTAAAGTCACAGAACTAGTAGGGAAGAAACTGAACTCAACTCCCCAAACTGTGACACTTTTACACAAATTGTCTCTGAAATAGTTCTCTACACCCTTGTTCTCTGTATTTTTACTCCCTCAGAGGGAAAGAAGCTCACATGTTACCTTTCCATGGTCATCTCTGTTCTCCATCCTAACCATTCTCCCTGCAGCAGAAGAGGGGTCCCAACGCCTTGATTTTCTCCTCCTTACTCCATTCTGTCTGTTCAGCATCTTCAATAATCCTACTCATCACTTCCTCCTGCCCGCTTCATACGGCTCCCTCCACTTTACACGTAAACATATTCACTGACCTCTACTGTCTCCTACAACCAACTTACCATTTCTTTAGTTCTTTCCTTTGGCAATTTATTGAATAAATATTCTAAAAATGTTATCTCCCTTTTCTCATCAAACGATTTAAATGATGTACAGATTGGCTTCCAGCCATGACAACAAATGAGGCTAAGATGATTGTCCCTGAACCCCAGCCCCTCCTCGGCCCTTCCAGCTTTCCAGCGTGCACGTCGTCATGCACAAAGCTCTTTGGCATGTCTGTCATTATCACTTTTTTTCCTTTTATTCCTATTGTTATCACTAGACTTGATGGACTCAAAACTAATTTCTCCATATTAATCTTTAATGGGTGGCTTTGCATCTAGCCTTGAACTGTCCCAATATATAGAATAACATCTGAAGAATGTCATCTCTTAAAATAGTGATTTGATCATATATTTGCCTTTTATCTGAACTCATCAAGAGGTCTTGTGATCTCAGGGTAATATAAAAACCCCTTCACCCAATTTCCATAGCTGTCCACGTACGAAATTTGACTCCAAGTCACTTTCCCATCCTTCTATCTCTCCACAAAATGTCTCTTCTTGAAGGCTTCTTCTTCTTGGTTTCCATGATCCAATATTACCCTTTAGTATTTCTGGTCCAGTTTTTGGAGATATAAGTGCCCTGTTTTGTGTTCTATCACTTCTTCACCGTTGCCCACACCACTTCCACTGCTTTCCATTCCCTCTGCCACCCTCACCACACACTCAGCTCAGTTTCGTCTGAGCAGGCTTTTCAACATTACACTTAATCTGATATTTTTTAAAATTTCTTTTCTCATTGTTATGATGAGTAGATATTTTGCCTCTTGAACCAGATTTGGCATTTTCTTGAGAGAAGTGCAGGAGGTATAGGTCATATTTTTTTCCTTTGGTCTCTGTCCCTACCTTATGTCATGCATAATATAATGCTTTGCCTATCAAAGGCCACCATTACATGTTTGTTAAATAGGTGGTAATATTTAGTTCAGATTTTATGCTAATTTGCTAAAGAATCAGCAATCATATTTTAATGCAATCCAGTAACAAATAAAGTAAGTTTCTCATTAGAACAGTTTTTAGTTTACAGATTGTTGGATTTGTTCCCACTTTCTTCACCCTCACCAAAGATGGTGCATTTCTTTCTTTTTCCATGTGTGCACTATATCACATCTTCTGGGAGCATAGTCTCTGGTAAACAGCTTATGGTAAGATTAATAAAAGGAAACCTTTCGATTGCTAGAAAATTAAAAGTCTCAGATTACCTTAAAGAATACTCTGGTAGCTAAAAATAAAATAAAATATAAACATATAAACTTGTTTTATGAATGCCAACACAAATACGAGTAACAATGACCTGAAAATGAAGCAGGAAGCCAGTTTCTGCAAAGACAGGTGAATATTATTGCAAGTCTTTCCATTTGTTCCTTAAATTATTCTTCATTTCATGATCCTGTTTGTCCTAATGCTAAGATCACATGAATCATATTAATGCCAACTTCCTCTTTGCATGATTAGAGCTTAATTTCTGAAATACTTCATTTTATGTGCTCCTTTTTGTGAGGCTAATTTAGATAGTGTTAGTACACTAAATAAGCACAATGATAGTAATTGAGAAATAGTTTTTAAAAAAAGGTCCATGCATTCAAAGAGTTGCAATAGATGCATGAACATCACTTCTCAAAATGAATTAAATTGTACCAAAAGGCAGAATTCTGGATAGGGCTCTAGATAAGAATTAGGAGCTATTATTTAACTATCAGCTGTCTGGGGGATAATTTGAAGCTAGAGTTTTTGGAAATCACTGTTAGGAGAGTGTTAGGAAACTTAAAATAGAGTCAAACATTACCACAAATAGAGATGTGTTAAAAGGAACCATCAAATATTTTTCAATCAAATACATTAAAATTAACCCTTCCACAGTGGTGGAACCATTACTTTCTGTGACCGAGTGATCTATATCAATTCTGCAAATTGTGACAACTATATTTGGTAACTATTCAAACTCTAGTAGTAATTGGCATAACATAAGAAGAAATAATCATGATTAAATAATTAAGATAAATTATTTTTATTTTTAAAAAGCATTCTGGATTTCTGCTTCTGAAAAGATGGAGTATATATACTTTTCCTATTCTTCTCACTGAGTACAGGTTACAACCTTGAATGTTATTTATGAGAAAGAAAAAAAAATAAGACTGTTTCGAAAGGTAAAGAGAAGAAGGCAAATTAGGTAGGGACCATGGGATCTGAATAATGACACAGTGGTGAGTGAACTAGGTTTTCTTTTTGCCTTTTATACACCAAACTGGGCATAGGAGGCACTAGAGAAACAGAAGACCTAAAAACACCAAATAGGGTCAGGCCAAAAAAAACAAAGCCCTAAGAAAAATCTGCTCTCTCATCAAAGGAACAGGAAAGGAGCATCTTAGAAGACAGATAACTTTTAAAACATAACAACTCTGCTCCAGCCAAACACCACAGAAAAAAAACTGTGATCCACCCCCATCCTTGTCAGCAAATGTCAAGTGGAGACCTTAGACTTCCCTCACAAGTCTGTAACAAGATGCCCTTTCCCCTTGGGTGGTGTCAAAGAAGGCAGAGTGGGGATCCTGGATGTCCACCCTCACCCAGCAGTAGTGATTCACACCCCCTCATCCTTACGAGGGTGGTATATAGGAGGTCTAGTAGAGAGTCAGGTCTTTCACCAGAGTTCAGCAGTAATGAGACCACCTCTGTAGTGTCAGGAGAGCCCATATAGGGAGAGCAGTAGTGAGGCTCCCGCTTGCTCCCAGCCAAAGGGGTGGCAAGGGAGATCTACTGGGATACCTGAGCTCCCACTCCCACCCAGCAGTAACAAGGAACATCTATTTCCCCATAAGTCAATGGAGGCCAACCAGAGAAACTGAATTTCCACTCCCTCCTGGCAGTAATGAAGCAGAGCTCTCTTCTGTTGGCAAAAAGGTGTCAAGAGAGGCCTACTAAAACACATGGTTTAAAATAAGATCCAGAGTCTCATAGCATAATACAAAATATGTCCAGATTTCAATCAAAAATCTCTCATCATAGCAAGAACCAGGAAGATTTCAACCTGAATGAGAAAAGACAATCAACAGATCCCAACACAGAGATGACACAGACGTTAAAACTGACAAGGATCTCAAACAGCCATTATTAAAAAAAAGCTTCCATATACAATTACAAACATAATTGAAGCAAACAAAAGAGTTTTAGCAGAGAAATAAAAGACATAAGAAAGCACCAAATTGAATTGAAATTTTAAAATTAATAAATACAAAACTGCAATTGAAACCCTCAATGGACCAATAGAAATTACTAAATCTGACCAATAGAGATAAAATAGACTGAAAAGAAAGAAACAAACAAAATGAACAGGGATATATAAAATTATATACAAAAAAATGTCTAACATTTATGTCACCTGAGTTCTAGAGGCAGAGAAGAAAGAGTGTGGAGTTGAAAAAGGATTCAAATAAATAATGGCTGAAAACTTCCCAAATTTGACAAATGACACAAACCTCTAGATTCAAAAAGTTGAGCAAATATCAAACAAGACAGATGCAAAGAAATCCGTGTTACGATAAATCATAATCAAATATCTAGAACCTTAAGACAAAGAATCTCAAAAGCAGTCAGGGAAATGACACATGGCCCCTATAGGGCAGAACCAACTTGAATGACAACAGATTTCTCATGGATGGAAACCGAAGAAAGTGGAGCGGCATTTTTCAAGTGCTGAAAGAAAAAACTGTTCATATAGGACTCTATATCCTGTGACAATATCCTTCAGAAATGAATGAGATATCAAGACATTCTCAGATTACAGAAAGCTAAAAACTAAAACTAAAACCGTCACCAGCTTTCCTATCCTAAAAGACTGTCTATGGGAAATTCTCTAAATAGAAATAAAATGATAAAAGAAGGACTCTCAGAACAACATAAGGAAATAAAGAACAAAAATATAGGTAAGTCCAATAGATTTTATTATCTGCAATTTTCTAAATTACGTTTGATAGTTGAAACTAGAATGATAACACTGTCTAATGTGGTTCTCGATATATGTAGGAGAAATAGTTAAGATAATTATAGTATTCTATAAATGGGGAAAGGTAAGGGACATATACATAGGTAAATTTTCTACCCTTCACTTGAACTAGTAAAACCTTGACATCAATAGACTATGATAAGTATGATAAGCTATACATGTATATTAATTAACCTGGAGCAAAAAACTTAAAGGAACCACACACATACACACAAAGCTATGCAAAGAGATGTGCTCACAAACGCTATAAATCTCCAAATGTCAAAATTATAAAGATGGAAAACAGATTAATTGTTGCCCAGGATTGGAGGTGGTGGAGAGAAGGTGGTAGGTGTTAGCATAAGAGAGTAACGTGAAGACCTTGAGAGGATGGAACAGTTCTCTATCTTGATTGCAATGGTTATAGAAATTTCCACATGTAATAAAATCACATAGAATTATACACACACATTATGCCAATGCCAGTTTCCTGGTTTGATATCGAACTATAGTTTTTTAAGATGTAATCATAGGAGGAAACTGAGTGAAGGGTACATGGGTCGTCTCTGCACTTCCTTTGCTATCTTCTTCCATCTGATACAGCACGTTGATGCAGAAGCGGTGATCTCTAATGTTGCCCACCATTGTAACAGAGGAAGAGAGAGAAAAAAGTCACTAGAGAGTTCTGGCTCTAGGCAAAGCTTTGGCTTGATTTGGTTTTTAAGCCAGATCACCAACGTCCATCACTAAGCCCTCTTCTCCCTGTGTTGTTTTCATTCTCAGTTTGGTTATCTGCCAATTACTATTGCCAGGGAAATAGAACTGGCAGGGTCCATTCTCAGATCTGTGATTGGCATTACTTCCAACCAAACCTTAAGATTTAGATGGGGAAGGGATGTTCCCCAAAATAAATTCAGACTACACTTACCAGAAAGAAGAGGAGATTGATTCTGGGGAATAATTAACATGTCTACTACAACAAATAACTATGGTGAAATACTGCATTAGAGAGGGATATCTCTTCCAGTGAAATATGAGCCCCTTTATAACTGGGGCAATGATGAGTTATTTGTTTATGTGACTCCCAGCACAGACCACACTGTCTGCTATATAATTAGTGATCAATAAATCTTTATTGAAGGTCTGAATGACTGACTGACTTAGTAAAAAAAGGAGGAAGAAGGAAGGGGGGAGGGAAGAAGGAAGGGAACAAAAAAAAAGATAAAAGGAAGGCAGAAATTGACTGATTTGCCTGACAATTGAGTGATTTATGATTTAATTAAATAAAATTTCATTTTTATATTTTCACTTTTTTAAATTTTTGTGTCTAATTTTTAAAAAACAAAAGAATACTCTAAAATAACTAAAAGAGTGAAATTGGAATGTTCCTAACACAAAGAAATGATAAATGCCTGAGGTGAGTAATTAATTACCCTGATTTAATTAATTCACATTATATTCCTGTATCAAAACATCACAAATATCCTAAAATATATACAACTATTAGTGTATCCATAATAATTAAAAACAAATTTTTTTAAAAAAGAAACTATAATTAAAACAATATATAACAAAAAATACAATATATTGGGGACATTCACTGAAATTAATTCACTAAAACGTGTAACAATTTGCAAGTTACTTAATATGTTTAAAGTAGCTATTACCAGGATAAACAAGTTATTTTTATTTATAAAATTGGTACTTATCTGATAAATATGTTAAATGAATGAATGATGTAAGCAAAGAGAAATACTTTGAATAATTTTCCCCTTGGATTAACTGTCTCTCTAATATCACAAATGGAGTTAAAAATAAGTATCATAATCAAATACACTTTTTAAAATTGTTAGCACTCCCTAGAGGCTAACTGCAAAGGGAAAAATGACAATGAGGAGAGGAAGCAGAGAATCGTACATACTTCTTTAGCCCTTGCAGAGAGTCAGTGAACAGCCTAATGTCCTTCCAGTCATTTCTTTTCTACTTTGGCTGGAAAGGATTCTGTGGTTTGCAAGGAAAACCCCCAACTGACACAGTGCCTCTGTAAGATCTCAGAATATATGTAGGCCTGGCACCTCAAAGTGGGCCACCTTGGACATGCATGTGGAACTGGTTCATACACAAAATGTTACTCTTCTTTTCTTCCCAAGCAGAGAAAATAAAGAAGGCAAGTACATTGAAATTGTACCTTCCCAGACATCATTCAAGGGGATCCTTTTGTGTTTACAAGAGTTTAAACCTCAGCTACCATATTTAAGATAGTGCCTAAACTCTGGCACTATGATTGAATGTTGTTTTTATAGCCGTGATATGTTAATGCTAGTACCATAGAACAAAATATTTATACAATGAGTCTTGTTCATGGCTTTTCTACTAGAAGGAATGCTGCACTTACTTCTTTAAGTGCCATCTTAAAATGATGGTAAAGGGAATTATAATGTACTTTAAACAAACATTTAGCTTTACATTTTCAAAGGAGCAAACATATGCATTAGTGTATTTTAAGGGGGCAAGAACCAAAGGAACTATTTTAAATTAAAGATCCTTTTCATCTCAGAAGAGTAAAGCATGCTTTGACTTATGTGGATTTAACTCAAGTGTGCTATTATAGTGTGATTAGTATTTAAAGCTGACTTTGCACATTGTGCCTGACTACTGCCTTCATCTTCTAAATTTGCAGAACTTCAGATAAGACTTACTCTGTTGTATAATGCAATGACTTTTAAAGTCTATTACCAAAATAATTGCATTTCCCCAACTATTCTCTGAGTTTCCATCAGACCTATCACTAATTTTATTGGCCATAGTTTCTTTCTCTCCCCACTCTGAGTCCTGTCCACATGCCCTCCTCAAAGACTGCAGTGCACAAGCAGATTGCTGGGTGGGCAGGAAGCCATGACTGCACCCTACTCCAGGTGGACTATGGAAGCGTATCCGATCTGAATCTGTATTGGTGGATGCTGTGGTACACAGATCCATCCCTCGGGACTGAGGAGCTGTAACTGCTGAGAGGGTTGGTAGCTTATGGCTTGCACATGTATCCTTGCCCTGCTATGGTTCTTAGCTGAAGAGAGCTGCCCTTTCCAAGATCACACCCCTCTCTGTCATAGAATGATTGTATGACTCATGGAAGTAAAGGCTCGGTCCCCTAGTCTCAACTCAGGCAACTGGGAAGGGCATTCCAGCTTTAAATCTCCCAGACGTTTGGCTGAGGCTTTTGCATTAACCACAGCAAAGCATGACTTCTCCATCCTGCCCAATTCAGCTTCCTTCTCTCCTCCAGAGGTGTTATCCTGAGAACATATGCCAATAAACCACTTTTATCTACATCTCTGTCTCATCATTTGCTTCCTGCACTCTGCTCTGTAACATCTAATGAGAGTCTACTGTCTTGGGTGGCCTTTTACATAGAATACTGACTTAATCCAGATTTTTTTTTGTCTTAAGAATTAAAATAAGAAACAAGGCAAGAAATAAGGAATTGATGATGGGTAATGGAATGAAGAGTTCATGAAAACAGAGAAAGGCATAGGAACAGCTATGTAAGACTATATGTAAGGCAAATAAGCTGATGAATTCATTTGAGAAATTAGAATAATGGAGTAGATCCACCAGGAGAGACAGTGATGGGAGAGGTCCCTGAGAGGTGGAAAAGTATCTTTCCTTAAGTCCCAGTGATTCCAGGCCATATTAAATATCTTATGAACAAAATAGTTATAAGATTATATATTATATTTATATAACTCCTTTCCTTCAGTTGACCTAGCTTGAGTCTGCTTTTTTAATGTTATACAACAAAATAACTTTAAATAAAATATAAATCGTAACATAAATATGGGGTTTTAAATTTTTATAAAGCTCTAGTCAAAGCAAATTTTATAAAGCTTCAAAAGTAGAACCTTAATCAAGGATTCAGTGGAAATAATTTATAAAGCATAACCTCTCAGGAGAGATCATTTTAGGGGTGAAAGAAGCAGGATAGGAAAAGGGAAAAAAATAAACAAAGATGCAATTTCAGATGTAGCTCCAGATTTAGCCTAATCTCAAAGGGAATTCTGGAAACGGAAGTACACCTTAGACTTTGTTCTACCCCACAGGAAAGAGGCTGGGCTCCTTTTACTTTTGTATACATCAGTCACTGGCTACAGATCGTTGGGGTGTGCGTGTGCATGTGTGTGTGTGTGTGTGTGTGCGCGCGCACGCACGCATGTACCTGAGTGCATGTGTGGTCAGGATATGCAGAGACTTCACCTGGTATTCTTCTGGCTTTCCACATGTGTGCGGCACTCCAGTGGCTAAGAGAAAACCTCCAAATATGGCCAGCCTTAAGCAGCAAAGCAAAAGCTGGAGGATGGTGTCCAGGCACAGTGGCTCCCACCTGTAATCCCAGCACTTTGGGAGGCTGAGGTGGGAGGATCACTTGAGGTCAGGATTGCGAGACCAACCTGAACAACATAGGAAGACCCTGTCTCTACAAAAAATAGAAAACTTAAGAGAGGTGTGGTGATGTGCACCTGTAGTCCCAGCTATTCAGAAGGCTGAGGCAGGAGGATCAATTGAGCCCTGGAGTCTGAGGTTGCAGTGAGCTGTGATGATGCCACTTCCCTCACGCCCAGGCAACAAAGCCAGACCCTGTCTCCAAAAAAAAAAAAAGAAGAAGAAGAAGAAGCTGGAGGATGATTCACAACACTGGTGACAGTGGTGACAGGCATCCAAGGGGATTTAGGTGGGGCAGCAAGAGTGGAATTAGGTTTTCTATTAAATCAAAGTATCAGAAAAGATTCTCAGAACTGAAATGACCAGTATAGTGGTTTAAAAAATATATCCACAACTTTTGCTATTTCTTCCTTCAAGAGGTAGAACTTAATTCTTCTTCTCTGAGTACAGGCTGGAATTGGTGACTCTATTCTAACAAATATAATGAGACAGAAGTGATGATTTGTGACGTGGGGACTAAGTCATAAAAGGCAAAAATGGATCCTCTCTTGTTATTTTGGCTGGGAAAGGTAACCATCATGTTATTAATAGGATCGAGAGAGGCCCATATGCTAAGAAAGTGCGGCCAACAGTCAGCAAGGAACTAAGGGCTCCCGCCAACAGCATGTGAATGAGCTTAGAAGTGAATCCTCCAGCCCCAGTCAGGCCTCCAGATGAAGCAGCACAACCTATATCCTGAATGAAACCTTAAGAGAGACCCTGAGCAAGAATCACCTACCTAAGCCAATCCTGGATCCTTCACCCCCAGCAGCTTTCTGAAATAACAAATATCAATTGTTTTAAGATGTTAAAATTTGGGGTAATTTGCTATATAGGACTAGGTAATGAATACAACCACCCAGTCTCATGGAGGCTTGGCTTTTTTTGTTGTTGGCAAGGCAATCACTAGGTCATTTATCACCAAATAGAATGCAGCAGAGCTGCAAGAAAAGGCAGAATCCTCAAAAATGCAAATAACTATAGTTCTAGTGGCCGATGATCAAGAACCAACTTCTCCACTACTCAGAAAGTAATGTCATGAATTAAGCACTTTCTGGAAATATACTTTCTGGGAACACTTTTCTAGTATTTCAAAAAAAAATAGTGTAGACTAGCACCATTATAAGTATTGTTTATTAGAGCCCTAGACTTTCGATGTAGGTTTACTAAGATGTGTTCCTTCAAATTAATCTTTACTTTATGACTTTGGCAGAGAATGGAGCACCTATTATCTTGAACATAGCTATTTAACAATTTACAGTAATGGAACACATTGGAAAGATACATAATGATAGATCTAGCAAAATTGTTAACTATGTTGGGAATATAAATTAGAGGTACATTTTCCATAATTTAATAGGTAAACCTCAAAATATGATTTCAGGTTTTTTTTTTAAAAATATTTACCAACTTTCTATTATGAGGACCAGGCCCTAGAAGGAAGACCCAGTAATTCCGTTCAAGAACCTCTTAATCTAGTAGTGAAACATTGTGAAAACATATTACTGCCATAAAAGGTGCTAAAGGAAAATATGGGGTCTGTAGATCATGTGCTGTTGCATCATAGAAAAGCGAAAAATTACATAAGTTAAAACACATGATTCTCATTTAGGAAAATTTTAGCCTCTTTTTTTCCAATTTGATTTCTTCTCATTTATGGTAAAAAGCCAATTTGATATTTGCTTTTATGTGTCCTAGTTAAAGAAATTCCCTGTTCCAGAGACCTTCTATGTTTAGTATTAGAAAAGTAATAGGATATAATGATAAAAGCAGTGATTTTTTTCAAATGGGTTCTGAGAATATAAAGATCCTCAAGAAAGCCAAACATTGCATGCCTGGTAATATCACTAATCCCTGTGCACTATCCCTAATCCCTAATCCCTGTTTGCAGCCTCTCACATTTCCCAATTCCTCTCCCTGAGTCCACAGCCAGACCCCCTCTACCCATTCAGTAGTCTTGAATCAATTCCTTAATTTTTCTAAGGGATCATCCTCCCTGTACCTTCGTCTTCCCTCCCAACAAATACGCAAATACCCACATCTCATGGGCCGTCAGGCCTCATTTCCCATTTCAAATTGCCCCTATGGCAGGAACAAAGAGCTCTATGGCTACTTGAAATGCAATTGATTATACACAGAGATTACACAAGGCCTCTAAAATATTCTAAAATGAAAACTTAAGTATGGTGACCTCACACCGTGTTATTAACCATAGAGGGCTACAGACAGGATAGAGAGCCTGTGCTGATTCCTCACCATTTGTGATCAGAAGGAATCCTGTCCAAGAAAGCACAGAAAGAGGCATCGGTATTATATGCCCCAGGATCCAAGAATTCAGTGAGATTACCCTGCAGTTCATAGAGTGGAAAGCAAGCAATTAAGCAGTCACAAGAACTTAGAATTTTAAGGATAATACACTAAGGAAATACAAAAGTAGATATCAGGATAAAGAGAGCAATTTGAATCCAATTAATAATAAAAATAATATAGCTCATGTTTACTTTGTGCATACAGTGTTCCAAGTGTGGAGATAAATGTTTCTCATGGGTTTTCTTGTTTAATCCTTCAAACAATCCGATCAGGTATGTATTATTATCAGGTATGTATTATGTACTATTATCATCCCTTTTCTTTTTAGTTGGGGACTCTGAGACCAAGCAAAGTTAGGTGACTTTTCCAAGGTAATGTGTCTGATAAGTAATGTAGTTGGGATGTAAACCATGTTCTCTCTGAGCCTAGAGCCCTAAATATAAACTTTTACAATGCCTCTAAATATTGTCACAGAAAATATCTTCTCAGGGGGCTGAAATTACTACAAGAAACATGTTCTCAGTCATACAACAATGAGATAGTGGGAAAGTATAGACAGATGCTAAAAATCAATTTTATGGAAATCATTAGCCATCAGATTGAAATGAGCATGACAGTGAGCCAATTCATTCATGAAAGTACATTAAGGAGGTAGCTTAATATATGAAATGCGGATTTCAAAGTTGAAAACCATTTAGCAGAGGCTCTTTCTGGCTTTTAAATTTCTGTTAAGGGAAATGAAGCAATCCCACTTCTCATTTAGGTACAAAAGGGAAAAGGAAATTCTCTTAGAAATATAATATTAGTGATTTAGCTGCCTATGGTAATATACAGTAATGAACTGTTATATATGGAAAGAATATTAGTTGTTGCTAATTAAAAAGTGCCCCTCTCTATTCTGTAGAATGGAGAAAACAAAACAAAAAAGAAGTTAAATGGATCCAAAGCTTTTAAAATAGCTTTTTTAGGTCTTAGAATATGCCTGCAGTATTTAAGGTATGATATAAACATATTACAGGAGAGAATGTTAGGTAGAATGAGAGACAGAAACATGGAAAGTGTCAAACAGATAAATCTTGGTTGCAAAAACATCTTATACATTTGATCTGTATGTTTGATCCAAGGCAAAATCGAATTACATAAGATAAAACAAAGATTATAGAGGGTTATGTTAAGGAAACATTAAACATGAATGTTTCAAAGCATTAAATTCATTTACTTTGGTTATTTAAATTTTTAATCCTCATAATATTCCTAGTTTATGTTAGTATTTTAATTCATTTACTCAGTTATTTATTCAATGGTCGATAATAATTATTTATTGAGTACCCATTCGTTTCAGGCACAGAACCAAAATGTTCAGTTGACCCTTGAACAACATAGGGATTAGTGGCACCGATTCCCCACAGCATTATTACTGACGTTAAAATAAATTACATAGGATGAAAATATTAAAAACCTGTTCAAGCAGATATTCTTTCTCCATAATGATACTCTTAATGGGAACTTATCTGTTGTCTCCTGTCTCTTGGTCAACAAAAGCTGCTTCTCCTGTTATCTTGACTTTTTTTTAAGCCAAACCTCTTTCTAAAATCATCAAACCATTCTTTTCTGGCATTAAATTCTCCAGCTTTAGATCATTCACTTTCCTTCACTTTTTCTTATAATGTCATGACTTTTCTCTGCTCCTTGAGAGCACTTCTAGCATCATCAGAGGTACTTCATATGGGTCCCATGGTGCTATCCAAGCTTTGCAGCATTGCGCTAAATATGATGAAAAAACTCAACAGCTATGAAAGATTACTTTTTAATGCAATACACTGGTGAGAGAGACTGCTCACACAGAGATGGTTAGCATCACACAGGTATTTTAAGTGGATACTCCCAACACTTTAGCTCACCACAATAGCAACAGGAAGTGGCTACAACTTTATTGTTGTAGTACAGTATGTACTACAGGGAATTTTATGCAGTTATGACTTATTACTACATCTTTATGTTCACATTTCTCTGGTCTATGAATGGCACCATGTGCAGTCTGTGTTTCTGTGCATAATTTTTGACAAAGTTTAACTTTTTATAATAGATTTTTGTATTTTTTTTTATTTCAAAGTGCCATAGGGGTACAAATCTTTTTGGTTACATGGATCGCTTTTATTAATATAATGCTTGAGTCATGGTTATAAGTGTGCCCATCCCCCAGATAGCGTTCACTGTACCCATTAGGTAGATTTTCACCCATCTCATCCTGCCCCCTCCCCCCTGCTTGATTTCCATTGAGTTCTACTTCCCTCTATGCATATGTGTGCCTATCAGTTAGTTCCAATTTAGTAGTGAATACACGTGGTGTTTGTTTTTCCATTCTTTAGATACTTCACTTAGGATAATGGTCTTCAGTTCCATCCAGACTTCTGCAAAAGGCATTAAGTCATCCTTCCTCATGACCGAGTAGTACTCTGTGGTATACCTATACCACAATTTATTAATCCATTCATGAATTGATGGACATTTGCAAGATTCCACACCTTTGCCATTGTGAATTGTGCTGCAATAAACATTTGAGTCTTTTTGATAAAATGACTTCTTTTCCTTTGGTAAATACCCAGTAGTGGGATTACTGAATCAAATGAAAGATTCTTTGAGGAATCTCCATACTGTTTCTCACAGAGATTGTACTAATTTTCAGCCCCACCAACACTGTATAAACATTCCTTTTTCTCTGCATCAACGCCAACATCTATTGTGTTTGGACTTGTTTTGTTTTGTTTCTGGACTTTTTAATGAAAGCCATTCTGACTGGGTTAAGGTGATATCTCATTGTGGTTTTGATTTGCATTTCCCTGATGATTAGTGACATTGAGCATTTTTTCCTATGTTTATTGGTCATTTGTCTATTTTCTTTTGAGAAGCTTCTGTTCATGTCCTTTGTCCAGTTTTTAATGGGGTTGTTTGATTTTTTTCTTGCTGATTTGCTTAAGTTTATTGTAGATTCTCATTATTATTCCTTTATCGATATATAGCTTGTGAATATTTTCTCCCATTTTATAGATTGGTCTGTTTGTTAATTATTTCCTTGGCTGTGTAGAAGCTTTTTAATTTAATCAAATCCCATTTAGTAACATGTCTCAAGGAACTAGAAAAAGGAAGAGCAAGCCAAACTCAAACCCAGCAGAAGAAAAGAAATAACTAAGATCAGAATGAAATCAAACATAAAAAAAATACAGAAGATCAATGAAACAAAAAGTTGGTTCTTTGAAGAGATGAAAAAAATTTATAGACCTTGGCCGGGCGCGGTGGCTCACGCCTGTAATCCTAGCACTCTGGGAGGCCGAGGCGGG
>NW_012149819.1:271041-271894 GCF_000956105.1 Propithecus coquereli
CTAAATTAATCAGGAATGGAAGAGAAAGGACCTAAATAAGAAATGAAATGAAAAAGGAGATATTACAACCGATACCACAGAAATAAGAAATATCATCTGTGAATACTATGAAAATCTCTATGCATATAAACTGTGAATGATGTCTATAAAGAGAACTATGAAACACTGAGGAAAGAAATTGCGAATTATGCTACAAACAAGTGCAAAGACATATCATGCTCCTGCATTGGTAGAATCAACATTGTTAAAATGTCTATACTACCCCAAGTGATTTACAGATTCAATGCAATCCCCATCAAGCTACCCATGTTATATTTCACAAATCTAGAAAAAAATAATTCTACACTTCATGTGGAACCAGAAAAGAATCCGAATAGCCAAAGCAATCTTAGACAAAATGAACAAATCGGAAGGCATCACATTACTAGACTTCAGACTATACTACAAGGCTATAGTAACCAAGACAGCATGATATTGGCACAAAAATAGAGACATAGACCAATGCAACAGAACAGAAATCCCAGATATAAAACCATCCACATACAGCCAACTAATCTTTGACAAAGCAGACAACAATATACATTGAGAAAAAGGATTCCTATTCAATAAACGGTGCTGGGAAAATTGGACATCCACATGCAAAAGAATGAAGCAGGATCCATATCTCTCACCACTCACAAAAATTAATTCAAGATGGATAAAGGACTTAAATGTAAGGCATGAAACCATAAGAATGCTATAAAAAATCAGTGGAAGGGCTGGGAGTGGTGGCTCACGCCTGTAATCCTAGCACTCTGGGAGGCCGAGGCGGGTGGATTGTTTGAGCTCAGGAGTTCGAAACCAGCCTGAGCAA
>NW_012149819.1:272134-281763 GCF_000956105.1 Propithecus coquereli
TATGTATTATAACGTACCTAAATTTTTCTTAATTTTTTTGATATTTCTAGGTTACAGGTTTTGTCTGCGAGTTTTTTCAAGTTGTGTCAAGTCAGCAAAAAATTTTCCAATATATTTTTTGAAAAAGATCCACATATAAGTTAACCTGCACAGTTCAAATCCTGTTGTTCAAGGGTCAACACTATTCAGCACTTTTAGAAAATAAAATTTTATACTGAACTTGTTTCTAAACTCCACATTACGCACATTTTGATATAGTGTACATGTATGTGCATGTCTGTGAATGCTGTGTGTATGTGAGAGTGTACGTGTATGTTTGTGCAAGCATGCCTTTCTGTGTGTGTCTGGTTAAATTCTCTGAATGGAATATTAATAAATTCATAGTTACAAAGCAATTTTTATTCCTCACTATTTATTATGCAAAATACTGAGATTTTCTTAGCATTAAAAACACAACTTCTGAGCACAAAATTACCAAGAATTTTAAAGGGAATTTTTCACACGTAGTGCCTGTTTCTTGTTGGGGTTTAAACCATCATTTTCCTCATTGGTTTAGAAGTTTTAAAACTCTTCTCTGTTAAGTTCTGATAGCACTTTAAAGTTTATGTTGTGAGTCATCAGTATAACTGGTTAGATTAGGTCTACCCATTGCTGTAAAAGCTACACAAGTACAGAAATAGTTCCTTACATGACACATAAAGAAAAGAAAGCATCTTGAATTGACTGTAAAGAAAATGTAGGTAATTTTACTCCTGCATTTATTGTAAGTATCTGACTATAACTATGTGACAAAGGTTATCCATATTGCCAGGCATTCTCCATAAATAGCATAAATTTACTTCCCTTAATTTTTTAAAAATAGTAATGAAAATTACCAAGCTAAACAGACATCAAAATAAATCTGCAACTTAATGAGCTCTATACTTGAACTAAAATATTTTCTAAGAGACAAAAAGAGAAAATCATTTATCCAGACTGACATTGTACATGCCAGACAAGAAGGATGTAGATTATGCACTTATTAGGAATTTAGTTTAAAAAATTAACCAAGCGCCCATCAATACATATATGTATTAATAAAATGTGGTATATGTATACCTTGGAGTTCTACTCAGTCACAAAAAACGATGGTGAACTAGCATCTCTTGTATTATCCTGAATGGAACTGGAGCTAATTCCTCAAGGTGAAGTATCACAAGAATGGAAAAAGAAGCACCACATGTACTCACCATCAAATTGGTACTAACTGATCCACCCTATGTGTACATACGGTAGTAACATTCATCGGGTATTGGGCAGGTGGGAGGGGGAGGAGAGGATGGGTATATTCACACCCAATGGATGCAGTGTGCACTGTCTGGGGGATGGGCAGGCTTGTAGCTCTGTCTCGGGTGGGACAAAGGCAATATATGAAACCTAAACATTTGTACCCCCGTAATATTCTGAAATTAAAAAAAAAATTAACTTGTAGTGTAGGTGAAATTTTTGTGCAATGGAGACCCTCAAAAGAGATAAAACAACTTTATTTTATTGCCTCCGTGATATCGTCCTAATACTTTACACAATTAAAAATGTAGAAAGAGAGTTTCTGCCATGAAGAACAAAACTTGGACTGATAAAACACTTAGGTAAGAAAAGAGACATCCCCTCCCCCAAATGTGTTATTTGTATCATTACTATTACCAACAAATAACACACATATATTTTGCTATAATTTATCCATAATAAATTTTAAATATTAACCAACTGCCATCATATTTATCATGAGAATCAACTCATCTGTAGATTCAAAGATGTTCGCCTAAATAACAAAAAGTTATAAATAAAATGTATAACTTATAAATAAATTAAGTTATAAACAAAGTTATAAATAAAATTTTAACAGAAGGGGGAGGTAAAAATAAATGATTATATATCCATGTATTGGAATATTATGAAACCATTCAATTCATTATGTAACTTTAATGACATTGGGAAAATGATTATCATACAATAGTAACAACATAATGCAGATGGGAAGTATTGACATTATAAAACCCAATTTATAAGAGGTAATGAGAAAGAATTATGTCAAGAATTAACATTAGGAAATATTTTATTAAAAGAAATAGAATCATACACTCTTCTGAAATTTGCATTCAGTGATAGGCTTTGTCAAGGGAGGCTCTTCTTGCTGTTGTCACATAGGCTTCATGTATTGAAAAATGAAATATAACATGTAAATTTTATCTTTGAATGGTTTGAAATATGTGTCTGTACTTTTTGAAACAAATATGAAACCAAATTTTAAGTGGAAAAATCTCACGACAGGGACAAAAGTTACTAAGAAGTCAGAAACCTATTGGGGTCGTGTTCCAGGCAAGAATTATTTTCCTATTTTATCCTATCTAAATCAGGATTGCGTGAGCCATGTGGTTTTTCTCTACGCATGTGGTGAGGTTTGCTTTTTTAGGGGATTGGGAGGCTGGAGAGGGGAGAGTCTCAAAATCTGGACATGTGAAAATGAGGTGGTCACGCTGTTGGAAGTGAGTCCAGGATTGACTGGAGGTTAATGTGCTTAAGCTTTTGTTGCACTCTCTGTCATCTCTCCCATAATTTCACCAAAGAAGGTTCTGTTTTCTTTCTTAGTAATTATCGCTGACATACATCTGGCAACTTAATCCATGAGAATCTTCCTGTAGTTTTGCAAGGAAGTCAAATTTACCTTGCTGTAGGTTGGTGCACTGAAGCATTCTTGAACTTTAAAGTTTAAATGTATTTAGGCTGCTAGCCTGATTCCCACAGGCACTTATTTGCAGGGTCTGCTTTCACTGGGACTAAAATACAAGCTAATACTGTAGTGTTGATAAAAGAGATAATCTCTAAGTGAAACAGTGCTTCCTGCTGTGTGGCCTTCTTCCAACAGAGCAAGTCTATTGCATACTATAATCACAGATTCAAGCTTATTTCTATCAGTATTAATCAGAAATTTAGAATTTAAAAAGTCATTACCACATTGTCTTCTAGCTCCCTTTATTTATTACATCATTGATTCATAACCTTTTTTGGATCAAGAAGTCCTTTGATAGTGTTAGAAAGTATCCATACATGTGATTACATAATGTTTACATACGACATCATGAAGTTCACAGATAATTTCAAGTACATCCATGGGCCTCAGTCTAAGACCACTTGGTCTAGGTACTAAAATACATAAACAGATTTCTGTAGTAGAATTTTAGAATAGGGATACACTCCACTTGAGAGCTAAGCGGATTTTCGGAGGAAACCCTATGATGGAATCCTGCTTCCCCACTGATTTACATTGTGATTGCAGAGATTCATATCGAAGTAACTTTCTTTATGGAAAGATATAGTAAAATGTACTCAGACACAAGAGTCCCTGAAAAACAGTAACTTCCCAATAGCACACTATCGATAATCAAAATTTTAAATCTGAAGAAAATACTAAGCAAACCTGTTGAGATTACTGTAAGATGGGGAAATGTATTTTAATAGAGAAGTCCTCTATGAATTTTTTTTTTCCAAACCAAAATTGAATTTATTCTTCACCTTCATAGTGTCTTGGTAATCTATCTCAAAATACGTCTCTGGCGAGTGAGTTGGCACCATGGTTCGTTTAGCTTGCAATTCAAGACAGCAAGAGATTAAACAGAATACTTTGAAAAGTACTGATATAAAAAGAACCACAGTGGACCAAATGCCCTGGAAACACAGGTGAGAGTGTCTTTTTGACTGTTATGAATACACAGAATATGGGCAATGAACAAAATGCGGGTTGAAATGGTACAGGATTGTAAAGCACATTTTTATGACTATGACAAAAAATGAGTATAATAGGATCAATGAGAAGAATATCCTCTGACAAAGGAAGCAGAGAAGAGAGAATGTATTTGGGTAAAGGGAAACATGATGGAAAGGAGCATGTTCCTGGACTATGCTATAGCGAACGGCACCATCTAACGGGTTTGAGAACATTTTTCTTATGTAGGTTACTAAACAGGCACTAAGGCAGACCATCAGATTTGAAGAGGATCTTGTTTTAACAAACAGTTGATGAGTGACTATTCTATGATAAGCTGAAGATGTTGTAAGTTGAGTAAGACCTGTGCCTCCTTGAGCTCATCATTCACAATCTGATGAGGGGAGAGAAGTCAAATATAATATATTCGTGCCTATAAAATATAAATGATTACAAACACCAATTATATGCCAGCTACTTAACATTTTACTTATATAATTTTCTGCTCTATAGAGGTCCTCTGATTTCTGCTTTACACATGAGCAATGTGAGAAATCAAAAGAGATTAATAAATGGCCAAAGGTCACGTAGTTAGTGCCAGAACTGAGAGTTGACTCCAAAGCCCTTGCAAAACAGCACAGCCTAACTGCTGTATGAGGCAATCTCTAACGCACACACTTAGGAGCATTAGAAAACTGTGAAGGCATTACAGAGGGAGTGACACGTGAGCTAGGTCTGGAAGGATGCATGGGTTTTTACAATACAAGAAAAGGGGAAAGGCATTGAAGGAAGAATAAACAGAACCTATGAAGGTCCTGAGCAGAAGTAATGCCTGGTGAAGAAACCACTGAGGAGTAGGGTTAGTAAAGTGTCAGGATGCAGAGTAGCACAAAGCCATGTGAGCTTCACTATTGCATGATGTGATCCAGCGGGTTTTGAGGAATAGAGGGATCTGTGTTTTAAATGCATCTTTGCAGCAATACATGGTCCTTTGTGCGTTTAGTGGGAGAGGGGTGCTGGAGAGGGGCAGAGGCAGTACAGAGAGGGTAATCACAGGCAAGAAAAAAGATCAATTAAGAAATTAATAATAGAATATGAAAGACAAAAGGTGGCCTAAGCCGAAGCAGAGGGACTGGGTAACAGAAAGGGCCAGTGCAACAGGGAAATTGACACTGCTGGGTGCTTGACCAGATGCACAATGGAGACAGAGAAGGAGGTGTTTAGGATGCTTCCCAAGTTAATAACTAGGAGGTGAGGTGGATGCCAGTAACTCAGTAACCAAAGAGGAGAAGCAGATGTGAAAAAAGGGAATGGGTAAGGATGAATTCCACTGAAGTGGTACCTAGAGAACATCCATGTGTTGGTTCCACTGGAGTGAGCTGGAGCTCAGAAACAAGAGAAGGCCTGGAGGTCCAGAGTATGAAATAGCCAGCTTGTGGCTTGTAGAAGAAGTCATGGAAGGGCAGGGAGTGAATCAGGAAAAGCATATAAGAAGTAAGAGTGGATAGGCAGCAATCGGCATAGGAGACTGAAATACAATGCTTAGGTCATGAAAGAGAACCAAGAATAAAGATGTACTAGGACCCAAGAAAAGAGAGTTTCAAGGAGGATGGTTCACAGCATCACATTTATTTACTGATAGCCTTACAATATAAAATCATACATTTCTGGTTTAGAAGTCAGTTTTATCAACAGAGGATTTAAGAATTCTAACTTGTAAAAAAATTGGTGGTTATAGTTGACCACAGCTGAAGATACAACAATATTTTGATAACTCTATTAGATCAGTGCTTCTCAAACCTTAATGTAGATGTGAATCATTGGGGGGCTTTCTAAAATACAGATTCCAATTCAGTAGATCTGTATTGGAGTCCAAAATTCTGCATTTCTAACAAACTCTAGGCAGTGTTGATGCTACTCATGCTTGAACTCCACTTTTAGTACCAAAGTGCTAGATCTGCTAATGCAAACATAGGCTACTTTAAGGGGAACACCATGTCCCCAAAGGAAGTTGTAGTCTCAGTGCTCTTTGTAATTTGCAATGCAATTTTAAGACAAGTGGTGAACATACAAAACACAATAATCAAGGCATGATATATGACGTTTGGTCACGAGCACTAGTAAGCATTACTTGTAGAAGACAACACATAGGAGGAATTAGGAAGTTGTTTTTTATTTGAAGGAGATAGTGTTAATTGTTAAAAAAGTTAGAACCTGGACTAATAAATAAGAGTTCTAGGGAGGCAGATATGTTATTTGAATGTCTAACAGAATCCTGACACAATGAGTAGTGTCTTCCCTCCCTGCAAAGGGTTTTTAAACAAAGCTTTAAATTTAAGTGCTGAAAGAAATCTGGAAGATTATCTAGTTCAAATTACTCACTGATCTGTTAATAACAGATGAAGAAGAGAGGTAGAAGTAGAACTATGTAGCATTCAGACTATGTTGTAAAACTTGTTATTGCATTGAAGTCTTGATGACCTCAAAGGCCATTTTAACTCCATCTTTTACATTCATAAATTGGAACAATTATGTGCATTTCTTAATACTACAGACCAATCTGGTGGTTAATTTGTCAAGAAAATAGGAAAGAAAATTTGGTGAATTTTTTTTGGGAGGGAGCTGATTTTCTGAGAAATATCAGGAATTGGCATCTATAATAATATCAGGACACTATCCAGATATTTAACCATGGGTTACACATGATTAAGCAGCTATAAATGATGTCATTGCCCAACTGAAAGCTTGAGAGATCTGAGAAAAGTAATCTGGATATTGATTTCTACATTTATTTATTCAAAATTAATTGAGCAGTTATTAGATGTGAAATCTTAGGTTGGTTTTTGAGGGTGGTATGATGAATTTGTTGCTATGGGATGACTGTGGGACTGAGGGCTGCCATGAAACTTGAGGAGGGGAGGAGATGGGCTGGAAGGATTGAGCCAGTCCTTGTCAGAGTACTTACGTGTCTGAACCAACAGTTGATTGGCTATAACTGCAGGATTATGAGGCAGCACATTAGTAACTTCATGCCTGCTAGAAATAGCGATAGTGTGTGGATAGAGAGTGGAGGGTTTCATGACCTGTTTTGGTCTTGGGATTTGACCAAGCACCTAGGATATAGGTATTCCTAAATGGATATTGGGAAACACCTTTGATGAAGCTCAAAACTAAAAATAAAGTTTGCTTTATAAACAGGAGGACATAGGCCTTGTTTACTCAGAATATCTTATAGCTAAATTTAAAAGCAGATGCATGTACATGCAAAATAGCTTGCCTTTTCCCATGAATAGAAACCAATTATGAACCTCATAATTTTCTTCAAATGTTTTTACATGTCTGTGTGCTATTGAACAATTATTCAGACATATCACATTCTCACTTCCTGATTCAGTCTCCAGCTACAAAAATTAAGATGAAAAATTTTCCACAAAAGTAATCATTATGAAATATTTAAGTATCTTTGGATAAAAGGCAGTTTAAAAACAAATCACAATGATTTATTACCATGCCAGTTAAGATGGCAACAAGACTTATGTCTCATTAACAATAATTTGTATGCCGTTGTTCACAATGATGACAAAATATATTGTCACAACAGATAAGCCTTATGTAATACAGTATGATTTTGATTTAGCAAATCACTCACATTAAGTCACCTAAATGTATGACAATCAAAAGTCATTGGCTGAATTATTGTCTTCCAGAAAACTTCTAAAGATACTCTGCATAAAACTGGGCAATTTAAATCTTTTCATTTAATACTTTTTGTTTAAGATCAGTTCTTTACTTATCACAGTGGTAATTTACAACAGCCCTTTGAGCTCTAGGGCTTTGATGAGCTAAGGTAAAAGAAGCACATTCGATTCCCTCTCTTCTACTTCTGTTCAAATGTGGCAAAATCAAGTTTTCAGATCATACCTTTAGGACTGAAACCAAAGCAAATCAAACATGAATGAATTATTCATGTAATTTCTACTCTCCTTCTAATAATTTTTTTCTCAATATATATGACATATAGTTGTTGATCTGTGAACACATTTGAAATTAAGGTTGTCAGTCCAGAAATCTGGAAGATAACTACTACCATAGGTATTATCTTTCAAAAAAGTTAATATCTAGATTAGGATATATTAATTTTATTCCTTGATAAGTTAAACATGAGAAAATAGGAATAAATCTTATTTTCCAGATTTTAATGGGGATTCCTTCTCACAATTTGTCTATTTTTTACTATTATTAAATATATAGACATTTTAGTTATGTTAAAAACTAAGTAATTTTCACATAAATATCTCTTTTTGGGGATGTCATTGGAGCTGGTTGTCTAACAGTAAATCAGCAAGATACTTCTTTGAATAACTGTACAAAAACTGATTTTTTTTCTCCCTAGGATCTCTTGGTAATCACGAACTCAAATAGTATTTAGTGGGTTGTCATGAATTTGACTTATTTCAGAGATGTCACTGGGAGTGATCCTAAGCTCTTTAAACAGAGTTAAAATTTGAACTTCTCTAAAATATTTACTAATAAATTGGATTTAAGATCATTACAAAATTTACATTAATTATTTTTTTCTTACCAGATGAAAAACACGTGTAGAGAATTGTTTTAAATTTAGGCTAGGAGATTACTGTACTTTCTAAGTTCTATTGGAAGACTTTTTCTCACAAATGAGAGTAGGGTGGGATGCCAGTGTTCTCTACAAGTGGGCAAAATACTCACAGCCCTCCAAGTACTAAATAATATTAATAACATTGCTAATTAAATCTGTAAAAAGATTGAAATAGACAGTACATATGCTTTTATAGTGCCATATGCTGTTTAGTTTATAAGTATAAAATGGAAATAGCTAATTTTAGTAGTAAAAAATAAACAAAATTTCAATTATTTTAAGAATTATCACAATTTATGATATTAAAATATTTTATAAAATCAGAATAATATTAGTGAAGAGGAGCTGAGCTGCAGAAACAAAATTCCAACAAAAAGTTAACTTACTAATAGTATCCAATGAAAGAGACATACTTCATGCTATAAACTTTGGAACATGAGAGTTTAGGAATAAAAGAGTAGTAGCTCATAGTGAAGATAATTCTCATTCTAATCACTTTCCAAAAATGGTACTGAAATAAAATTCTAAGCATGTTGACTAATACAACTAACTTTGAAGAGAAGCAGTCCAAGGAGGTAGCAGTATCTTTTCTCTATTGTGAGTAGAAAGAAAGGGAAAATTATTTTGGGGGAGATTTAAATGAAACACGGAAATTGAAAAGTTAGGACTGATGTCCTCAGATGAAAGTGCTGCCTCAAGGTCTTCAAACTGAGTTATGAATAAGATCTGAAACTTATTTTATGTGTCCCCTTAGTCTGCTCTACAAGGAATGGATACATGACTCCACCAGAGTTAACCACAGGAAAATTATTGGGAGAGAGAGCTTAGCAGAATTCCTTTATGAAAGCTTGTACATTCCTCCAATTGTTCTCAACCTCCTTCCTCCAAAAGAAGTAGAATATTAAATAGAATATATTTAATCATTAAACTATAGCTCAGTTTCGCAAATAAGTTTTGGAAAAATAAAAATGAAATCAAGCATTCACCTTTCCCACATCAGAGTAAATAGTAGTCTGGACATAAACTATGCACTATGTACATGATCAGAAAAAAAAAAATTTAAAGGCATGAGAATTATGCAAGTGTGTTTAAAAAAAGGTGGAAGGGAGAAAGGAGGGAAGAGAAGGAAGGAGGAGGAGGAGAAAGAAAGAGAGAGACAGACAGACGCACACATGCAGAGAGAGGCAATAACCAAGTTTGGAAAGAAATACAACCTAAAACACAAAGGAAATTTTCCCAAAGAGCTTCAAATTATAAAATTGTTTATGAAAA
>NW_012149819.1:281813-298573 GCF_000956105.1 Propithecus coquereli
AACTAGGTTCTCCAAATATAGTGAAATGAAATTAGATATCAATAACAGAAATAAATTTGGGAAATTCACAAACATGTAGAAAGTAACATAATCCTGAATAACCAATGGGCCAAAGAAGAAATCACAAGAGAAATTAAAAAATACTTTGAAATGAATGAAAATAAACAATATAACAAAAATGAGGATAGTTGTTGAAGAGATGGGTTAAGTTGTCAGGGGCCTATCTCCTCATCTTTCTTAACAGTGAATGAACAGATATTGTCTGAAATAAAAGTCAGTGCTTAGCAAATGATTCCGTGCTTTTAGTGTATTAGTGTATTCAATGACATTTTTTCTCAACTATAATGAGATTATTTAGAAAGCTATATCTTGTGTTGATAAAACATTTATAAAGTACATATTTTTCCTGCTCCATTTCAATTTTTTGTTTGTAAGTGTCAGGTGAAGGTATATGTGTGTGTGTGTGTATTTATGTATGTATATAAAACATATACTATATATAATAGCTTAATTAAAATAGTGTATAAGATATGATCCCATTTTAAATGAAATGATATCTATCTATTAGTCAATCATTGCCAAATAATGCTGCATAAGACGCTCAACATTTAGTGGCTTCCAACAAGAAGAATTAATTTCTTACCCAAGAATCTGTGAGTTGCCTGAATTCAGTTGGACTTGACTCCATGGCACAGAATGGATTCAAATCTGCCCCGGGTGACTTCTGGGACCAGTAAATTCTTGGCAGCATATTCTTCTCATGGTGATGACTTGGTCAAAGAGAGCAAACCCATCTGTGCAAGCACATTTGAAGCCTTAGCACACATCACAGAGGGACAGACACATCACTTACTTAGCACACAGGACTTCTTCCCCTTTGGTTAAAGCAAGACATATGGCAAAGACTAAATTCAAGAAGTAGGAATAGACTCGCATCACCATTAGCCATGGCAGAAGTGTAGATGTCGAATAATACTATAGGGGGAAGAATTGAGACTGATAATTCTATCACAACATCCGTTTATTTACCTATATATACAGACAGGAGAGAGGAATGATCTACACTAGGGTGATAGAATTTTAGATGATTTTCTTTTACTTTATTCCTTGCTTTGAGGGAGTGGAGGAGAGGCTTTATTTCTTAAATATTGCATTATATACAATTATGATTATTTTAAAAAAACTTTTGTCGAGATATAATTCGCATACCAAAAAATTTACCCTTTCAATGTGTATAATTCATTGTTCTTTAGTGTAATCACCCAGGTTTGCAAACATCACCACTATTTAATTTCACAATATTTTCATTACTCCAAAAAGAAAACCATTAGCATTAGCAGTAATCACCCATTTATCCCCTTCCCCATGCCTGCGGCAAACACTAATTTAATTTCTGTGTTTATTGACACATCTATCCTGAATATTTCATATAAATGAAATGATACAATATGTGGATTTTTTTTTTTTTTTTGGATCCAGGGTCTCTCTCTGTCGCTTAAGCTGGAGTGCAGTGGCCAAATCATAGCTTGTTGCAACCTAGAACTGCTGGGCTTCGTGCAACCCTCCTGCTGCAGCCTCACAAGCAGCTGGGGCTACAGGTGTACACCACCACACGTGGCTATTTTTTTGTTTCATTTTTTTGTAGAGATGAGGTCTCATTATGTAGCCCATGCTTTTCCTGAACTCCTGGCCTCAAGTAAGCCTTCTGCCTAGAACTCACAAAGTGCCGGGATTACTGGTGTGTGCCACCATGCCTTGCCAATATGTGGTCTTTTTGAATGTATTCTTTCACCCAGCATAATGTTTTCTGGGTTCATCCATGCTGTAGCATATATCAATACTTCTTTCTCTTTTATTGCTTGATAATATTCCATTGTATAGACATGCCACATTTTGTTTATCCATTTATCAGTTAATGGACATTTGAGTGGTTTGCACTTTTTTGTTATTGTGAAAAATGTTATGAACATTTGTGTGAAGGATTTTCAATTCTCTTGGGCATATACCTAGGCGTGAAATCATTTGAGTCATGTTTAACTCTATGTTTAACTTTTTGAATAACTGTCTGTTTTCAAAAGTGGTCACAACGTTTTACAATCTCACTAGCCATATGTAAGGGTTCAAATTTCTCCACATCCTCACCAACATGAGTTATTGTCTGTCTTTTTAATTCTGTGTATCTTATTGTAATTTTCATTTGTTTTTCACTAATGACTAATGATGTTGACTATCTTTTTATGTGATTATTGACCATCGTATACATTTCTTGAGAAATGCCTATTCACTCCTTTGCTCATTTTTCCTTTGCTCATAATTGTCCTTTTTGTTGTTGAGTTCTTTATATATTCTGACACAAGACTCTAATCTGATATATGATTTGCAAATATTTTCCATCATAATGTGGGTTAACATTTTGTTTTTATTATGGTGTCCTTCGAAGCACGAACTTTTTTAATTTTGATGATATCCTGTTTATTTTTTCTTTTGTAGCTTATGCATTTGGTGTCATATCTAAGAACCATTGCCTAATCCAGAGTTATGAAAATTTTCTTCTATTTTTTGGGGGGGTTTCATAGTTTTATCTCTTATATTTAGGTCTTTGATTCATTTTAGGTTAATTTTTTTATATGGCATGAGGAAGGAACGAATCCAAGCTCATTCTTTTGCATTTGGATATCCAGTTGTCTTCATGCCATTTGTCATTTCACCATTGGATTTTCTTGGAATCCTTGTCAAAAATCAATTAACTATAAATGTAAGGGTTTATTTTTGGACTCTCAATTCTATCCTATTGATCTGTATGTCTAACATTAACCTTACCACACTACATCTGTAGCTTTGCAGTAAGATTTGAAATTGAGAAGTGTGAGTTTTCTAAATTGGTACTTCAAGATTTTCTGTCTATTTTGGGTCTCTTGAATTTCCATATGAATATTAGGATCAGGTTATCATTTTCTGTAATAAAGCTGCTGGGATTGCATATATAATTTTTTAAATGATAGTTGTTAATCTTCAAATATATGCTTTCTATAAAAATATTAGTTCCCTTCTTTAAATTTTATAAATATTTATACTGGTTAAGATTTACTGTAATGGCTTAGCAGTTGTGTAAGAAATTGGATCTGGTGTAGGTGGTATGCAAATACTTCCTGAGGCAAAGTACAAAAAGATATAATTAACATTTTAGTAGACTCAAGAGGAAGTTATTGAGATAGGTAAGTGCAGGAACAGTGCTCTAGAAAGAGAACACAGCATGTGCTAGCACAGACATGTGAAGGGATATTGGTGTTTTTCAAGAAAATATGAATATTCACTAGAACTATATGTTAGGATTAATGATGCAAAATTAGTCAAAAGAGGCAAACAAAGAGATTATGAATAATTAATCATGGATATGGTTAATGTTCACATTTTAAAGATCTGTTAAAATTCTGACAAAAATTAATCATACTGTAGGACAAGTAGCTAAGAAATGAATAACACATAAAGATATTAGTAAATCTTAACTTTAAAAAGAAGAGATAGCTGAGATAGGGTTGGTAGGAAAATCACTGACTGGAAAACCAAATATATAGACTTAAAGCATTGCTAAGGAAGGAAATAATTTTATCACCTTGTACCATAAAGAACAGAAATTTTTGTCCACATGCTTTAGTCATTTTGGCAGGTGCCCCAGTGGAACTGGACTAGTAGCTTATACTGTCTAGAACTAAAAAGTACTCTGTTTCTATCTAGTACCTCCTTCATCTTACAAGCTAGGTAGTTGAAGTTCAGAGATATTTAGGAACTCCAGGGTTCCTGCAATATTCAGTGCTATATTTTTTTAAAAAAATTTATTTATTTATATATTCCCTTCACTTACTCATTGATGCAAATTGTTACTAACCCCCTAACCAGGCATTGGGGAAAGAACAGTGAGATAATTCCTGCTAGGAGTCCCATTAGACTAGGAGTCTAATCAGATATCAAAATTAAGGCACGTAATTATAACACAGTAGGACAATATTTATAATTGAAATGCTTCTGGCAGCATAAGGAAATGATGCCTGTGGGAAGGAAGAAAAATAAGCTTCACTTCACTGAGAAGTGACATTTGAGGAGACTTTGGAGGAAGATACTGAGATAGGGGAGTGCAGGAACAGTGCTCCAAAGAAAACACAGCATATACCAGCACAGAAATTTGAGGGCATTTTGGTGTTTTCAGGAAACCACAGGTATCCACTAGAGCTGTATGTTAGGTCTGATGGTGCCAAATGAGCAGACAGTGGTAAACAATGACATTATGAAGAATTTTGTCTGCTATACAAAGATTAAAATGTAATCTTGTGGAGTCCTATTATAAAATTTCTGCCCTAATGACATAATCCAATTTGTTTGAAAGATTCTTCTGTTGGTGGTGTGGAGGATGTACCTGAGGGGAGTGAGCCCAGAGGCAGGAAGACTGGAGAAATGGAGGCTGTTGTGACGCAATGGGTGTCGAGAAATGATGAGGGGCTAAACCGCAGCAGCAGCTACAGAAATGGAAAGGTAGACACAGCTATGAGAGACCAAAGGCAGTGAGTCTTGCTGATAGATTACATATGCAGTGTGAAGGGAAAACAGGACGTAAAACAATTACTCTACTGCAATGGACTGAATGTTTGTGTCCTCCAAAAGCCATATGTTGAAACCCCCTAGCCCATGTGATATTAGGAGGTGGAACCTTTGGGAAAAGTCATGAGGATAGAGCCCTCGTGATGAGATTGTGCCTATTTTATAAAAGGGTCCCCTGAGAATTCTCTCACCCTCTTTTCCACCATGTGAGGATACAAAGAGAGATTGGCAGTCAACAACCTGGAAGAGGTCCCTCACCAGAACTGGACATGCTGGCACTCTGATCTTAGACTTCCAGCCTCCAGAACAGGGAAAAATGAATTTGTTGTTTATAAACTTCCCAGGCTATAGGATTTTGTTATAGCAGTCTGAACTAAGACATCTACTGTATTTTCAATTTTCCTACTCTTTCTTATGAATGCAAAGGATGATGATATTTATAATTTTTAACTGTTTATAATACATAATTAAAACAGTCTAAAATATGAGAAGGAATATGAATATTATATTATCCTTTTGGAAATAAGGACATTACATTAAGTGTAAAACTTGTATTTTCTGCTTGTTCTTAAACCAAATCCTAAGCAGACGTCAATGTACCTGCAGGGAGTGACACACCGAGGCTGACCAATTTGTGCCAGGAGGTTTCTAGCCGTGGCGATTCTCATTACTTTGTTTGTTGTATCTTTTCGAAGCGTACATAAGGATTACTAGATGAAGGAGGGAATGTGGAAATGAGATGTAGAAATGAAAAATGTAGACATGAACACCTGCCTCATGACAATTCAGGCTTGTTCTTTTATTTTAAACATATCACTGGGCAAAACAGTCCATTGCTCAGAGACAGAGGCATGAAACACAGACATCACATACAAAACAGGGTGTGGTCAACAGTCAGTATTTCCTGGACTTCTGAGAAATTAGGGTCACATGTGTTTTTAATGCATTAATTTTTTTTTAGCATATTACACAGTACAATCTATAGTGAGTGTTTATAAAGAGGTTAGTCATCATAGGCGTTCCCAAGAAAGGACTGGCAGCAGTGTGGGGATTCCTACCTTTATAGAGTAATGTCTTCTGACTGTCAACATTCTATAAGTAAACAAAAAATAAATATTGAAAAAAAATTAAAAGGGAAAGAAAGTATTCCATTCAGAAGTTGGAAATGCTGGATTAAACAGTGTTTAATCCAGCATTAAACACCTGGTTAAATAGGTCATTTAGTGTAAGACTCAATAGAGTCTTCACTACGCTCATGAAAGTTGTAAATTGCCAACTGCTTTGCATTTTCCATGGAGCTTTATCTAGTAGGCCTCTCTGTGGCTAGGACAAAACTAGGAAAAGGTAAGGAAATATTATGAAACAACACATACGCTCATTTTGTTTGTTTTTCATGTGGTCAGGGACAAAGTAGGTAAACTGCAAACTATAAAAGCACGGTAAATGGTATTGCCTGGAAGAGTCGTCTGAAGACACACGGCTCTGGGTACTAGTCATCTTCCAGCAGGTTAAAAGGCTTAGGAAAGGACAGGGTGCTGAAGATCCCAGTCCCGATTAGAAATCGGTGTCTGGAATTGACGAAGCACACCTTCAAGTGTGCTATGTAAAATACTAGAAGCCACGTACAAATCAATTTATGCTCACCTCATTTAGTAGTTCCCACTGAAAATAAAGACATGGTGGAAAAATCTGAAGTTTTTTTTTTTTTTCCAATTTCGCACTACCATATAATCTATCACTAAGTATTTCATAAATCACGTAACAACTTTTAAGTCAGGTGCAACTTAATTTACCAGAAACCAGTATTAAGACTAGTGAGAAAAAGAAAACCACTCCTGAAAGGCTTTCGAAATAAGAGGCAGGGAATCCTCAACAGAATTGTTCCCTTTTGGACCTGTCTTATGAACCGACACGTGCTTTTACAGAATGAAAATCATGGTAACACAAAACCTTATCATTCTCATTTTCTCCGAGTCCAGGAGAGAGATCTTGCATGCACACACACACACACATGCACACACTCTTAGTTTCTCCCCAAAATAGCTGCATTCTTTTATTTGATGATTCAATACATTTTTAATTCAAATAGTCACCACATCACCTACGCACAACATTAAGCATTTTACAAGCAAAGTATTTTACTGATTTTCTTTTCAATTGCCAAAGAGTACAATAAGTGAACTGGTTAAAGGATATACTTCTGTACATAAAAATATCCATGTATTTATACAAGCGTATGGAACAGAGTTTAAAGATAATAAAACCATGACATCACAATAAATAGGATGTGTTCCTACAGCACAGCGCAGCACGCTTTGTCAGGAAGCTGCCAAGTCTCTTTTTTCAAGGTGCTTTATGTTCTTCTGAGCTAGGCTCATATTTCCCCCAAAAAGGATAAGGTTAGTAATGACTGGATCTGAATGTCTGCTTTCATATGTTGCTTTTTATTTGCATCTCCAATAACAGAGGTGGAAGATGTGATAATTTAATTATTTTCAAAAAGTCTTTGCAACTTACCAATTTTGATTTCCCACTTCAGTATTTTAAAAGTCAGATTAGTCTAAGCTCTAGCACCATACGAGAATAAAATACATGTATTTTTGTCAGAGCAACAATATTTTATATCATCTTTGTTCCTCTGGCTTATAAGAATTCTGTTTAGAAAAATTTACCAAGCTAAAAATAGTTGATCTAGGTTGTCATAAAAAAGAATATTAAATACCTTTGGTAAAAATAGATATATTTAACAAGATTAGAAAAGCCAATAGTTATAATGTCAAAAGGAGAATATAAAAATGTACACAATAAAACAAATAAACCAACTTATAGGTAAAGTGAAGATAAGGCCACTCTTCTGTTCCGGTCTCTTCCAAAACACGAATGTAATTCTCTTCTTCTAAATGGTAGAAATTTTAACAAGAAATATGGAAAATCCAGTCTTTTCTATCAGTATGACACAAGTTTAATTCATAGCAATACAGTTCCTTTTTAAAAACCACGTTTGTAGAACACAGAACATTCTGGCTTATATATGTGAATATAAGGAAAAAATTCCAGATTTTCTGTGATTTTAGGCCCAGAACATGGAGCCTTTGAGTTAAGCAAAGCAACAGAATTAGGTGCTCACTTGTACAGTTTTTTTCCCTGTACCGACATTAACCTAAACCATATTAAGACAACTGAAATACAGAACACAGCTGGTGGAACAGGTACACAGTAACTTTGTACTAGCTAGTGACCTACAACGTTTAATTTTTTTTCCACGATTGAAGACCTTTTCTCCTGTCCTTTGGGCCTTCTCTCAAAAGAGCTGTTGCACAGCTCCTCATTCCGTTTGGTGTCTCCTCTTTTAGAATGCACTGTAAATCTTGAAGGTGAAAGTTCCTTGAAGCAACAACCGAGATTAAGGATGGAGATAACGCATAAGTTCTCTAACAGAATCAGCCGCCGCACTGCACAGCTCTGCGCCGGCGCTGCTGGTGGTGACTATCCTCCTGTGTTCCCTCTGCACACACAGTCACACTCCTCGTGGTGCTCCAGGGCCACGTCCGTGAGCGATTTGTGCAATCCCCGGACACCAATCTTTGGTCTCAACTGAAGGACCTGAAAGGGAACAATGGAAGCCACCTTTAAAACTCAACGAATGTCTATCACTTTTGATTTCATGGGCAAGTAACATTTCAGAAAAGAATCCTGAGGCCCAGGAAAGATTTACAAATTTAAATTTCTCCTAAAGAAGGCATTATGAAAACATCCCCCCACCAAAAAATATGTATAAGCTATCATCATCATTTCATGAAAGACAGGACCCTTCAAATGCCCACAATGTCGAAGCACTCTGCCTCCGAATAAAGAACAGTCCTCAAATTGAAACACTCACTGTGCACTCTTCATTTTACTTATCTAACTAAACCAAAGAAAATTTCACCTTAAGTATTTTAGAACCACTAATACACAATTCGTTTTTCTGTTTGTTGGTTTCTTTCACTCATTGATTTATTCACACATTGAACAAATATTTATACTCGAAGCAATACACTCAAGTGCAGGAATACTGTGGAAAGAAACATGATCACTCCACAGCTGAGTTTGCTCAATTATGCCACTCATTAATTTTCTTGGCTACACTTCAAGTCCTCTATAAACTTGATGAGATGGATTAGATGTACTTCATAGACATCAGCCTAAGTCACAGCTAACTTTCTGCAGCTGGATTCTACTGTGCAGTGTAAGGAGGTTTGGCAATAATAACAATAATGCCCCTATTAAATAAAGTTATTTGAAGTTTGGGTTGTTAGGATTTTAATTAAAAATACAGCAAAATAGACACAGATACTAAACATATTTCCTCTTAGTATTGTGACAAAGAGATATAGCTTCGTATTCTATAAAAGATGATCTGAAGTATTCGATAGTAGCTACCTATTCAAGTATATTACATTTTCTTTCTTATAATACAAATGATAAAGTTTCAGAAGTTGTGTTTTGTTTGGATTATGAACCAAAACCAAAGCACAAAATAATATGAAGTTGTCTAGCTTCTCTGCTTTCTGGGTAGGACACAGATAACTTCACAGAGCAACTTCGAAAAGCTACCATTCTTGGAAATTTTCATTAATCCAAAAAGGCACAAGTCAAGTCTTGTGACTGTTCTGTTTGAAGACTTAAAAAGAGAAATAGAGAATGCATACCTCATTGGAGTATGTGGTTATATCAGAGGTTAATTAGCTAACATTTTTTGAATGCTTACTGCGTGCCAGGCACAATAATAATGTTTTTACATACTTTAACTCACAAGAATTCTATGAAGTAATTTACAATTATTGCCCTTATTTTACACATGAGTGAACAGAGGCTTAGGGAGAATAAGTGACATAGCCTTTATCTGTACCTAGCCCAAAGATGAATTAATAAAGTTGGAGTGATAGATAATAATTTCATAAAGATTCAGAATATTACTTCTCATACATTCTATTTATTAAGTAATTTTCTTCTTAGAGAGATAAACTTCAAAGTCTTGTAACAAGTATCAGAAATAGTAAACTTTTAAAGTCTATTTTCTCATCTATTACATTTCTCAATTCTAAAATGAAAATTGCTCAGACTGTATCACTTTAAGTAATATAGTCTTAGTAATTTGCCATGTGTAATTAGCAATAAGTAATGTGAAAATTAACCTAATGGCTGCTGAATATTATTTTATGTCAGTACTGACTGTTTCTGAACAATTTAGATTTAGATTTAGATTTAGAGTGGCATCAACACTAACTACATTTAAGATACTGGCACTATTCCTTATACTCTTGCTACAAATTGATTCTGGAATGAGGATAGTTGGGTAAGATAAACTGCAATATTGGTATTGCTGAGGTCTTCAATGCTTATGTCCACCTGTATGCATTTTCCCATTTAGCATGGAAAAGAATTACTATGAAAAGTATAGGTTAGAGAGGCTACACGTACAATCCTAACAGTCAGCCAGGCCAGGCTGCAATCGTTGCTTCCTCTAGCAGGCTCATGCCAAGATGCATGTGCCGAGTAAAACTCTGTGCCTTCGTCTGCTGATACTCACAGAGATTCACAAATAGCAGAAGAATCTCATAACGTCTTAGTAATTTTTAAGTCTTGGATAAGAAATCCTAATACATGATGAGAAAGAATTAATGTTTTCCTTTTTAGTTCCTTTTGAAAGTTTTGACTTTGGAAGAGAAAGAAGACTTAGAAAATGATCAGCGGGTCCCAGATGATATTAAACGAACTGTGGTTTTCAGGAGAGATTATGACACCAGAAAACAAACAAGGCGGAAGTACATCTCAGAACATTTAGAGAAAGAGGGTGAAACTAAAATTACAAGTCCATGAAAAAGAATGTCCAGGGAGAAGGTAAGCCAGAGACTGTGGAAGAGAACAGATTAGACTCAGAAAGAATCACCAAGAAACAGATGCTCATGTACCACTGTTCAACACAGGCAAAGAAAATGACCTAACCACTTGAGAACCATGGAATGCTGGGATAAGGGATTCATTACTACGATAAGGCCATTGAATGGTATAATTTTTTCCCAAAGCAAACAGATCTAACGTAAGAAAATTAAGACTATGTTATGAAAAAGGAAATTAAATACATGAAGATATAAACAAGATAAAAATCATTAGGCTGATTAAGAATAGAGAAAAAAGAAAAAATATGTTACTATTGTCAGAGTATCCCACATAGATCTTTCGGCTAGAAGAACATCCTTCCTTTCTCTGGGCAAAGTTCACTAAATGTTTATTGATCATTTACCATAACTGAAGAATAAGGCTAGGCACAGGGGCATAACATAAAGGTGAGTGAGAGAATACCTAAGATACATTAAGGGCTTAAAGTGTGTGCCAGACCTTGTTCAAAGTGTTTTGTAAATATCAACTCATTGAATCCTCACAACAAGGTATGAGGTTTGGAAACTCACCATACAGATCAGGAAATTGAAGCACAGGGGCTAATTAATTTGTTCAAAGTCACACAGCTAACATGTGAGATTCAAACTTGAGATGTCTGGCTTTGAAGTTTGTATTCTCAAACACTAAACTGTAATGTGATCTTTGTTGTCCTTTACCTCTCAATTTGGTAGAAACAAAGAAAAATCATCGATAATTTTGAAATAGTAAAAGTTATCTAATAGAGATATCTTTAAAGTTCTACACATGCATCCAGAATGTACTAAGTAGTTATGCTAAGACTGGTAGGACACTAACAAGTGTTTCAAGGAAGAGGTGACATCTAAGTTTATACATATATAAAGTTCCTGACTTGCTTTTCTGAAAATTCCTATTTAGGGCATAGAGAAACTGTTAAGAAAAAATATTTCTTTGGCTAAAATGTCTTCCTCCTAAGAGAGCCAGTGATTGATCCAAAAGCCGTAAGAATCTTATTAACAACATTATTATGTTATAATATCTTTTATTTTCTAACCTTACTTTTGATACTCACAATGGATGAACAAAACCCAATAAAAATGCTACAGGAAACCAAAAGAGAAGACAATTCAGTTATATCTGTAGTAACACAATGAATATGATTTTAATATTAATGGAAGCTGGTATGATAGAAATAGATGAAGGAGAGAAAAGCAATAACTTCTAAGCTCTCTGCCTTTGCTTCTGCCTTCTTTACAAGGCGGAAACATCCTCAAATTGAAAGTTGAACCATCACCATACAGAAGAATTAAAGTCCAAGGCAGGCTTCTCTTTAAATGAGTTAAGTCTCTATGTCCAGACTAATGAAATTCAATTATTCAATGATTTCAGAACAATCTTAAATTATGTTTAGAAAACAATTTCATATTTTTAGGAGCAGTAATAGACTCACAACTGATTTCCAAAATATAAGAATGAGAAAAATTTATTTTCAGAAATTATGAACTCTATTCTCAGAAACTAGGAATTATGCCAAATAGTCCTATTTCCATAGAGTAATTTAACAAAAATATTACCACACAAATACTAATGATTCCTACAAGGCATTTACAAAATTGAGTCATCATTGTTATTAGAAATATTTGTGAAAAATGTAGACTAGGTAACTGTACAATTATAATTCTACATACTTATACCTTAGAGATATTTGGAAAAAACAAATGGATCATCATGTAATTATCATAATTAGACAGTCATCCATAATTTTACGTGTATATATGTAATGTGTATACACATATATTTAAGACCACCCAAGATAGGGAAATAATGGCCTAATGTCATTCTGGACAAGGGCCACTGAGACTATAGGTACTGCACATAGCCTTGCCCCAAACATGGATTTTATCTGCGGCTTAAATACATATTACATACTCCGAGGCAACTTTCTGGATTGCCCTAAAACTAATACTACTTGAAAAGAAATTTACAGGTGTGAGATGGAGGAAGATACGCTTGACCTGAGGACTGATTTAGCAGACCACTGCATGATATGAACTCAGCATCTGATAAGCTTATTTTAAAACGCTAGCACAAGTCTGGGTTTTACAGCGCTTACAGTAGTTTCAAATTCAAGGTTCGTTGGCTAAATCAGGTCCCCAAATACATTTTGTTTACTGAGTACATGCTTTAGAGCAGCGGTCCCCAACCTTTTTGGCACCATGAACCATCACATGGAAGACAACCTTTCCATGGACGGGTGTGGGGGTGAGTAGGGGGATGGTCCCCGGGTGACCCAAGCCATCACATTCATTGTGCACTCAAACCTCTCTGCCAATGACAATCTGCACTTGCAGCCGCTTTGCAGCGCCGGCACCACCGCCCCAGCTCCGTCCCAGATCACCAGGCACCAGACTCTCACAAGGATCATGCAACCTAGATCCCTTGCATGCGCAGTCCACAGCGGGGTTCGCGCTCCTATGAGAGTCCAATGCCCCTGCGGATCTGACAGGAGCTGGAGCCCACGCGGCGATGCCAGGGATGGGGAGCAGCCGCAAACACAGACGAAGCCTCGCCCAGCCGCCCGCCGCCCACCTCCCGCCCTGGGCCTGCCCCCGGCCCGCAACAGGCCACTGGCTGGCACCCGTCTCCGGCCTTGGGGATGGGGACTACAGCTTTAGAGACTTCACAATTGAGTAGTTTTAGGTACAAAAAAGATCACTTCAGTTTAATCTATATTCTCATCACATGGTTTTATGTAATGCTGGGCAACTCTAATACCTGCCTGGCCTTTAAGGCATTTTAATTTTAATGCGGTTGTTCTTAACTAGATTCCCAGATCACGGAGTAGCAGTAAGGCCGGCCTATAGGCACCGCCTGCCTAGAGCTCTGTAAGCCACCTTGGTCATGACTAAATATACTTCCTGAAACTGGAGAAGAGACTTCATTCTCAGCACAGAGATCTTTAGAAGCATGTGGTGTGGAAATGAAAGCAGAACATGAGTAATGACAGTAAATAGTCCTACTTTTGATGACTGCCAGTCTGGGATATTACCTTCCAAAAGACTACTATCTGTAATTGTCATGGAATAACACAGCTAGGAAAAACCTGAGTGATTATCATATTTTCCACTTATTTTACAGAGGTTAAATATCCTGCTGACAGTCACAAGTTCACTTGTACACTCATTTTCATTAGTTATGGAATATCCTCAATTATACCCCACCTTCTCTTCCAGCATCATTTGGCATCAGAAAGCAGTCCTTGATGAATCAACTTTAATTTTTACAAAACCTTTACATCAGACCAAGTCAAAATCTGGCCTGGCTTCATTTCAATAGCAACACAATTCTCAATTGCAAAGATGTCGAAACCACCCAAGTGCCCATCAATGCATGAGTGGATTAATAAAATGTGGTATACGTATACCATGGAGTACTATTCAGCCATAAAAAAACAATGAACTAATTAATACCTCTTGTATTTTCCTGGAGGAAGCTGGAGCCCATTCTTCTAAGTGAAGTATCGCAAGAATGGAAAAACAAACACTGCATGTACTCACTGCTAAATTGGAACTAATTGATCAACACTTACGTGAAAATATGGAAATAATATTCATGGGAAATCAAGCAGGTGGGAGGAAGGGATAGGTAAATTCACACCTAACAGGTACAATGCACACTATCTGAAGGATGGGCACACTTATACCCATCAAACGGTACAAAAGCAATTCATGTAACCAAAATGTTTGTACCCCTGTAATACTCAAAAATAAATAAATAAATAAACAAACAAATAAAATAATACAGATTAAATATTTACTTAATAAATAAAATGATCTTTCACATGCAAAAAGACTTCACTGAAACCCTCATCTGTTTAGGTAATCTAAACATGCATGGTTTCATAAACTGTACTTCACATGACTTGATTTTCCTTCCTGTCACCAATATTGTGTTGGCAGCTGATTAAAGGGGAGGAAAAAAGCACTGGATTCCAGAAGACAAGGGACTCTATTTCTATTCTAGATCTGTGCTTTCACTTCAGTGAGAGTTTCACTGAAGTCCTTATGCATGTGAAAAGCCATTTTATTTACTAACTAGATATTTATTCTGTATTATTATTAAATTTAGCAGAAAAAATTAAAAGTAGTGAAAGGGAGTAATATTGAAATGAAGTCAGAAGGGCAGATTTTGGCCTGGTCTAATGCAGATGTTTGGTAACAATTAAAGTTGACTCATCAAGAGGAGATTCCTCCTGATGTACGTCTGCCACATTATACTGCTAGAGGAGAAGGTGGGACACAATTGAGGATATTCCAGCACTAATGAAAACGTTAAATTCAAGTTCTAAGGTTCCCAGGGCTCTGAAAAGATAGTTATTATGAACATTTCATATTATATTTTCCTTCATGCCTTTGTATGGTTAAAAAATGCATACAAAGTTAAACATGTTATTTGGGGCGACTTGAATAGTAGAAAGATTGGTATAATTATGAATAAGTCCCCTTGGGAGTTATGTGCCCATATTGCCCCACATAGAAAAATAAATATCAAAGATCTCCTTTTTCCAAAGTAGACAATGATTTGTCTCCAAGCTTGTCTTTAAAATATTTTCCTTTCATATTTTGAAACGTTGAAAATTCTTCACCCATTTTTTTTTCCATGGAGAATACATTTTCTCTTTTGTCTAAGAGGTAAAAACTTCATTGACCACCCATGATGTACTATCAGAGAATAAGCTGTCTAAATCCCTAATGTCTGGTTTTTGAATGAAAGATCATACTTTTAAAAAATGAAAACATAAACTATTTGTAAAACTTATTTTTTTTTTCATTGACATGACATCTCCTTTCCAAACATAAATCCATTTCAGATTCACTGTTTTGTCGTAAGACACAAAATACTGAAAGGAAACTGATAATAAAATGGTATACCTACCTCGTGATATTTTTTAGTAACTTTGCTTGGGACACATTGACATTCATTGCAATTGTGGAGACAACAGGCACAGTTTCCACCACAGCGTTTAACCAGGAGACAACCTGGCCAGAAAATGGTATCGGTTCTCTTTAGTTCTTCCCTTATGGACACCGAGAAGTTACGAGGTGTGCAGCTGTATAATCTTACCTCCTCTTTTAGAAGGTTCAGATCCACCACTACATGGTATAAAAGAAAGCAAAGAAAAATAAATGTTCATGCTTTGAGCCTGAATGTTTCATTAAGCTCTTTTCATAAAGAAATCTTAAGTTATTTCATGAACAATACCTCCAACAATATCCCTTCTAATTTTAACTAGGTTTTAGGGCTATACAGCTCACAAATTAGCCTTTCTATTTCAGAGTAAACAAAGCTTCATTATGACTTAGTGTCCAATAAAGAGCTGCCATTGTGCAATATAAGAACAGAGCCAACAAAACAGTTGAGAGTTATAAATAGGAAACTTTATAGAGAAAAAAAGGTCTATACTTTTTAACCTTAGTGAAAAAGTAGACAAGGAGGACATTGGGGGAAGAATAGAATGTAAAATGATTAGTGCTTTGATTAAAAAACAAATGCAATTCTTAAAAGGATTACAGGCTCATATAATTTAGGAAGAACAACTTATTGAAACTTACTGATAGAACTGTCTATAATCTTTATGGCAATAAGAATCACAAAATATAAAAAGAGAAGGAAGATAATATATTTCTGAAGACAGCTTGATTGACCATGAGTGAAAAAACTGGCATATTTTTTAAGAGCAGAAGTTGTTGGAAAGAACTGCTTCAAATGTTTGAATAATTTATCACCTTGGAAGTTTGGACCAACTAGACTCCTTCAGATTTCTACTCTTCCTCTGCTAAAGGATAGAAGAAATGTCGAATTTATAATCATTGTCTCTATTCTTTTAGCAAGTTGTTTAACTATGTTGTGCTTTATTCTTTAAAAGAATATGTACTTGTGAAGACCAAACAAAATATCCTTTCATCAGATTGTTGCTATAAACCCTCAAAGAACCATTGTTTTTAGCTACAAAATGATACTGCGTCAGGAAAATTATATCAAAATAACATGTCATGTTCTATTTGAATTTATATATAACACACGAAGAGTAGTTAATTATTAGGGCAAACACTTCTAATAGAATTCTAATTTATGATTATAAGCTCTACCTATTTTTTCCCCTAGAAATATGCAAATAAAGCACTTCCAGTATAATTGAATAGTTTCAGATAATGTATACTCCTTTAGGTTCTTTTTTCAAAAGTAAGAGGATGTTTTAAAATTTA
>NW_012149819.1:298863-323287 GCF_000956105.1 Propithecus coquereli
AACATATATAAACTATATGATCAACTAAAATCTCAAGTATAGGAAAGCATCAAAGAAATTCTAATGCCATAGGTTCTTTTCACCACCTTATTCAGATAAAAAATTATTTTTCCAAATCTATAGAAAATCATTGTTTCCTTTGAGTGTTTAAAGATTTCTTTTTCATCTGAAAACGATCCTGTGTAAGCAAAGCTTTTACATATTTACGAGCAAATGTGTTCCTTCTTCTAAGTGCCTTGAAAAGATCAACTTATCGCTAATAAAATTAATGAGATCATTGGGTTAAAGGATGTCATATATTTTACCTGATTTCATTTTGCTGATCTAATAGTATAGGTACACATTGCTCTTTTGTTGTTAAAGCCATATGTGAATTTATTTGAATCCTTTCTCTAGAAGTTAATATCTGGGCAAGGAGGGAGAAAACTTAAAAACATGCACAAACACAAAAGCTGGTTGCTTATTTAAGATTTATACTACATATTAGAACGTGAAGAAGATGCTCTTAGCTGTCAAAGCATATTCACCTACCTCAAATAGTTTTAAACACACTATTTTATGATACTAGAAAATGAGACAGTATATGCTCCCCTTAAAATGTTTACTTAACCATAATAAAAGGTTAGATAGATTTCCCAAGAGAACTAAGTTATGATACCTGCTACAATGTGAAAATTTAAACACCCTTTCAACTTAGCTTCCACTCATTTATCATGTTTGACACAAAAGGCAAAAGTCCTTTATAAGTACTAGTTAAGTTGACTTAGAAAATACAGGGTTTTTTTTTTTTTTGGCAATATGAATGAATAAAAACCCTGAACCAAAGGAAAAAAGGAGAAGAAAATAAACAGAAACACATAATAATGCAGTCTATAGTGGGTGAAAAATATAATTAAGAATTTTAAATTTGGCATATCATATTTGAAACTTATGCTTCCTACTCCTAAGTTTTCAAACTCACATAAGCTTCTTTAAAATAAGTCATGTGACTTTATATCCTGTGTTATAAATTCTCCAAACACTGTGCAGAACTTTTAGGGGGGAATAAAGCAAAGAAAATAAAGAAGTAAGGAAAAAAAAAGAAAGGAAGAAAGAGAGAAAGAAAGAAGGAAATGCTCCAAGGCATACTTTTTATAGCTCAACTATAATATTAATGACATTTCCCTCTGCAAAATAATCATAAAGTAAAACTTAGCCTCCAGATTTTTTCATTTTCATAATTACCTCCTAAGATGATCCACGCACCATTTTGTTTTTCTAAAGAATGGAGATTTTGAGCACATCGCCAATCAAAATCATTATTTCTAAATGCAAATTTTATCAATATTTTAAGTTTCACTAAAAAGGACAATATTGACCAAAAAATTATAGTTCCATTTTATACTTCGTTAGTTGTTCATTCTTTTAAGATATTCAGTCCACTGATATTCTATTACTGTAAGGCAATCTGAGGGTGGTCTTTCTAAGATGAATGTGGTAACACTGTGATATGTTTATTCTGTGGAAAATCTATTTCAGTGTCTAATTAGAAGCTTTTAAAAGTTTCTCTCCTTGTTCCTTTGTAGAGAGACTCTGAGGAGGGAAGTTGGTTTTGTCTATATAGATGTTATCCCACACCTGCATTTTAGTTTATGTATAGTTCCAAAAATATACACTGCTTTTCTCACACTTACTGTATGCTTAAAAAGTTAATAGTTTTGGCAAACTGCAAAGGGCTTCAATTTTGAAAGTGTTAAATGAATATTTGAAAGATCTTGTTCAGAGCTGGATGCTTTTAAATACATGCTAGCCCCTGGCCAAATCTTTGAGCACCAGGCACAGAGATTCAGGCATAAATATATGGCTGGAAGGGGGGTTTTTAGGCTCACATCCAGAAACCAGCTGCCAAGAAACTAGATCTGAGCTTAGAACCTGTTTCACTCCTCCTGCTTCTTACAGATCAACATGATAATCTACTTCAACTTTGCTAACAAGGGCTCTATTCATGGGTGTTTCAGCTAGTCTTACAGATCCGCATCTTCCTGTTCCTAAGTGGGAGGGAAGGGAAGTGTTGTTTGCAAGTTATTCATCAAGTTCGAATCTTATAAATATGTAACAGCTTTTAGCATCTGGACAGGATTTGGCTGCCCATGCACTTGAACACCGATTTCAAATACGGCCAAAAGGAAACCACGTCTGTTGGCATAGCAAAGTACTAGGGTTGGGCAAGTCTGAACATGACCTGCTGAGACTAAAGCTCAAGATCCAAAAGGGCTGCAACTCGCCCGGGGAAAGGGCAGGAATCAGGTTTCTTTCTGACAAGATTTAGAAGAACAAGTCTCGTGCAATCTGCCCTTGTGAATGGCTCAAATTAACCAAACATTGTTCCTTCCACATAAATTCTCCAGACTGTCATTCCGTTCTTTAAAGTGATCCTAGGTGGATTTCAATGTTTCCGACAGACTGAACAAGTTTTTTTAATGCATTATAATTATTCAATTATTTCTATTACATTTTCATTTGTGTCTGATATAGACACTATTTTTCATAATATTTAGAAGCTTAGAAAATAGAAATTAATATAGCCCTAATTCATGGGACACATCATAGACAAGGATTTTTACAGCATGCTCCCCTTGTCTAGCCCAAATCTGGTTTTGCAGCTATGATGCTTTCTCTTGAATCTCAAATCAATATACTCCAAATATTAGGTTTGAGTGAGCAAATGTTCTTGTTGAAACGCAATGGAGGACTTCATTGAAATGATATCTTTGAAGATAAGAAATGACAGGAATTTCAGATGTATCCTTTTTAATTTTCCAAACCCCCTGAGTTATAATTCGGTGCCTGCTTTTGTATATATTCTTATTCAATATAGAAATATGCTCAAATGATAAGAAAATGATTATTTGACTATATCAGTGAAGAATTTTTAAACTCTACTCTTTAGAAACTATGGCAGAAGAATCTGAAACATTAGCTGCAAAGAAAATTAAATGAGGTTCTAATCTGAAGAGGGAGCTTACCTCTGGATTTTCTTCCAAAAACAAAAGCCTTGCCAAGAAGCTGCCAAGTTGGCCTATATAGATCTTCTAAGTCCAGCTGCCATCTATCTGGTTCGAGATACCGAATAAGATCTTCCAAGGTACTAAAGGCAGTCACGGCATTATTAAGCAGGTCCAATGGCAAAGCTGAAGGGGGTAACACTGACGGACTCACAGCTTCTGTGAATTGCTGAAAGTAAAATGAATCCCATGTCAACTATTTTAAAAATGACAATGTATTCCTTCTGGACTTAGGGAAGTTACAAAGACTAGGACTGAAATATTCAGGAAGTGAAATTGTATTCAACCCAATTAGAAATAATTATGCAAAGGCTTCATGTATTAATGGCTGAACTCCGATAGATTTTCTCTGAAATCAATGAGAAAGACATTAATTTTCATTACCGCAACCATGGTGAATATGGATATGTTTTGCTCATATAAAAAGTTGAAAATATCTTCAATTATGGACTTACAACAAAACTATAATACAATATACAACTAGAATACAATTCACCAAATTTTTCTTTTCTTTTACATTTTTCATTTTCTTCAATCTGGAAAATCACTTGAATTATGCAAATTAATGTGAGATGAATTAAAAAAATAAGAAATAAGATCTATAAAAAAATACACGAGAAAATCCTTTGACGTTGAAGAACTTGTCAATCATGATAGAAAACTCCTAAACCTGTGGTCCCCAACCCCTGGGCCACAGCCCAATACTGGTCTGAGTCTATGGCCAGTTAGGAAATGGGCTGCGCATCACCGCCTGAGGTCTGCACCCCACCCCCACGATACACCCAGTATTCAGGGCCCGTGCAATTCAATCTCTGCTCACCTTTCCATCTAATCCCCTACACTCCCCACCCAGCTTCAGTGGAAAAATTGTCTTCCGTGAAATCATTGGTCCCTGGTGCCAAAAAGGTTGGGGACTGCTGGCCTTAAACCATAAAAGATCAGATTGATGAATTTGTCTATAATATATATTTAGTATAAAATACCTATTAAGCAAGATTAAGAGAGACACAGGGAGAACACTTCGGCAAACAAGCTGACTATCACAAGATTAGTATCTAGAATATACCAAAAAAAAAAAAAAAGACAACACAGTAGAAAAAATGGGCAAATTCCAGACAAAAAGTTTGAATGGTTAATAAACATATGAAAATAAGTTAAAATTCATTATTCATTATTAGAGAGATGTAAAAGAAAATGAGATATTATTTGACATACAGAAAAGGTGGTACTATTTCATATAGATGAGATTGGCAATAATTTATAAAAGGATTATGAGGATGTGAGTAAATTGGAACTCCTCTGCTCTGCTTGCAGAAGTGAGTGCCCATGTGTAAAGCAACTTTAACTGATGTAACTGAAGTGTATCGGACACTAGAGATTTACACGTTTTATGTCCCTGTAGTCACCTTTGAAGTTTACATACTTTCATTGTGCACATGGAAATATAATATGTATTAATACAATGATATTAATTGCAGCATTGTTTTAAACAGAGAAAGACTAGAAGCAACTTAAATGCCCATGTACAGGGGAATGGATTAAAACACATCATAAACTTAAATGGCAATCAACAAAATGAGACAATGATTTCAACGAAAATGAAAGTGCTGATGATACTCTACATAATTGGAGACTTAAACACTCAGTAAGAACCCCCATTCCATAATTTTAAATATAGACTCAGGGTAGGAAATGGCAGATCAGAGTTGAAATTGACATAGGCAAAATAAATACATGAACAGATACATATATTTGAATAAAAACATTTATTCAAATAAATAAATGAAGAAGAGTATGGAATAAAACATTTATGTTATTTGATGTTCATTACAGCAATGTTTTTAACAACACAAAGCTGAGAAAAGTCTAAATTTAAAATGGTGGAATAGTTAACTATACTGTACTCAAAAAATGGAGTAAGGTAGAGCCATTAAAAATGAGGTACTCCCGGAACTTTTATTAACAAGAGAAATAACAGAAAACAGGCTATATAACCATAGCTTTAATGTAACATGATTTCAATCTGCATAAATTGAAACAAAGCAAAAAATTCAAAAGTGCTTAAAATGTCAAGAGTTGCTAATCTATGGTTTAAATGAGAATGGGTGATTTTAATTTTTTCCTTACATATCCATATTTTCAACATTTTCTATAATAAATATGGATTCCCTTTGGAAATCAGATAAAAACAAAAATATTTACATTATAATGAAAACACTGTCACATCATATCTTCCTTTTCATTCTCATTACTTGGATCTTGGGCTGGATACTAAAACCATGCACTATATATAGCAGCTTCTAACCTCATCTCCTAGCCTTCAATCATTCCTTTCTCTTTTTATTCTATGCTGCATAACCCTGGGTTAATCTACCTAAAATAAGATATCATTGATCCTGTGATGAATTTGGACAAATGCCTATGTGATTTCTCATCTGGAGGATAAATCCAAATTCCTTACCCAGTATTCAGGGCCCTCGCAACCTGACCCCTGCTCACCTTCCCATCTAATCCCCTACTCATCAAAGACATGCACATTTTGTTCCAATCAATCTAGGCTCTTCACTAACCACAGCACATGCCATCCTCATCTCAGACTTTGTGCCTTAACCCATGGTAAATGCTGCCTCCACCCCCTACATGCAAAAGCTTCCTCCTGTTGATCCACCTAATAAATCTTCACCATTTATAGTGACATTTTAAAAAACTCAATTCGTCCACCAAACCTTGCACAGTAACAGAGCCGTCACTGTCCTGTATATCTCAATTATGTCAATCTGAGAGACTCCCTCTGTGGGCACCTGGCTTAGGAGTAGAAGCTGCCCTTTCTCTGGGCAGGCACAGCCTTTACTGGGGCTCAGAGCTTTGTGGGTGCAGAGCCCCCTTGCCTACAGGGGACATTGTTACAGAGCATAACCAGCAGAAGTGAATGTGGCAGTCATGAGCCAACAATAATTTCATTTTTTTTAAACTTAGCAGAAATTTATTTAACAAAAATTTATTACAGTGTCCAGGGCTTGTGCTGGCATTATGGGAGAAGCTAAGTAGAATGACCAGGTCTGGCCTCCAGTTTACTTATGTGCACTTCCTGAGTCTCCACTCAGCTGTTATCTCTTTTATCATTTTATTTTTAAAGTAAATTTTATTGTGTATATTGAGGTTTACAACATAATGTTTTGGGATATTTAGATATAATATATATAGATAGTACAATGGTTACTCTTAAAGACCTAATTTCAAGAATGTCAAGAATCTGGCTAAAATATTAGGACTAGGATGTTTTTCAATTATTTTGTGATGTTTTTGCTCTACCAATTAGACTGTTAAAATTTGAGAGTAGAAACTGTTAATAAATCTAGTATGTTTTATTTACTCAATGTTTTTCATAATTGTCCAAGAAACATAAAATTGCTTTAATAGAGAATAAATGATGATTGATAACTCCATTATAGATGTAAATAAACATTGATCTAATAATGGTTTTCAATTTTAATTTACCCAATTTGATTAAGATTGATTAAATTTATAATGTGAAAATGTTGATGTGATTTTTTGCAAATTTTAAAAATATAAGCCCATATATATATAGTATAAAGTAAAAATTAAGGGGTATTACTAATGAATATGATGAGATAAAACAATTGGAAGTTTCAAAATCTGCATATAGGATATAAATGGTTGCTAGAAAGTTAATACAAAAAGTATGTATTATTTATTAAAGTGCTGGAGTACAGATGTATATTTTAGGCATGATATAAAATTATTATTTGGGCTATTTTCAATTAGACCTAATCCAAGAATGAGGTGGCTTATTTTGCTTCCAAGTCTATTGGAGACTCTACATAGAGCATTCCTTTTAAAGCAATAAAAAGTTCCAAATGAAATTAATGTTGCTTAGATAGAGTTCAAAATATTAATATAAAAGAAAGCAAAACAAATTAAGCCTGTAATATTGAACAAACAAAATATGTACACTTTGGGTCCAGTGAAATATTTGCGTGTCAATCCCCTCAAATAACAAGGTTGGAAGAAAAGCATCTTGTTACTACTGCGTGTATAGACTGGTAGGTGTTATAAACCTCTAAACTTTTAAGTATTTAAATTAAAATAAGATAAATTAAAAAAAAAAAGACAACCAAACACCCCCTCCTTCCCCGTCACACACACACCAGTCCCCACCCAGAAAACAGGAAGGGAAAAATCAACACATTTTCTGTTCCCTGGATTCAAAGAATCAATCCCTGGACAGAACAGAGGAAGTGGTGCTTCTATTTAAGGGCCTTCTCATGACTGTCACCCCACCCACTGGTTCAAGGAACAACCAAGTTGTTCACTTTCAAAGTTCTGCTTTTCTAAGTTGGTTAAAGGGATTCTCAGAAAGAAAGGGGGAGCAATGGAAAAAAGAAGTTAGAGGGAAAAAATGTCCTCTAATTTTTCAGTTTTAATTTTTGCTCTAACAAAACACTGCTGTTCAGTGTAGACTAATAGTATTTTCTCCCATATTTAGTATCTAAAAAAATTCTAACAGTACCTTTGATATTTAAAAATACTTATGATTGGGCTGATATGCTATGTAGAATATGCAAAAAGTGCTTTGACTTGAACTGGATTTTCATATTCCCCACTTTCTATTTCTTTCATTCTTCATAAATATATATATATATGTATATACTTTTTAAAAAAATTCCACCCCCATGTGTACTACAATTTAGTGGATGACAACGGACAGCAATGGAAAGCAGAATTTCTTAGTGTTCTGTAATGGAAACAATTAAATCAAAATCGTTACTTCAGTAAGTCAGAGAAAAGCTCTTCTGCTAATCACCCGCTGGCAGTAACGACCACCCAGGTGATGGCCCAGCTCTAGCCTAGATCCTTTCAGGCATTTTACCTGTAAGGATAGATTGTGAAAGAGAGGAAAAGGAATCTGAAATCTACGCAACGAACCGTCCTGTCAAACAATACATTTCTAAAATGTGAGTTGCCCCTGCTAAGGATCCTATACAAAATGAGGTCTTTTAAATACCACGTTGAAGGTTACTCTGAATGACAACATGAGATGAGAGAAGAACCCTGATGAGGAGTCAAGGACTCTGGGCTCTAATCCTGGAGCTGCTCACATTTAGGGAAGAGAATTTGGGCAAATACTGAAACCCTCTGTGCCTCAGTTTCCTCCACTATAAAACATGGCAGCTAAACTCAGTGTCCTTCAAGTTTTGTTCCAGCTTTTACATTTAAAAATTCTATGTAATTGTCAGATACAAGAGGGCCCAATACAGCTTCCAGAAAATTACCCTGAGAGCTTAAAAAATATAATATACCACTTAGTAAGGCTACAATGGGGCTGAGCTTTTTTTTTTCTTTTTTCTTTTAGATCTTCCTTGTTGTTTTAGACTATCAGTGAGTTTTGGGGAACACTGTCCTACGGTACAACTAACATAATTCTAGATTGATTTTTTTGTTGTTGTTGTTCTGAGAGTACGTAAAGTTTACCCTGCCCTTTAAGAATTCAAATATCCTAGAAAGGCAAATCTAGTATATGAATAGAAGCTGTACAGTCCTAAAAATCAGAAGGAAACAGGTCCCTGCTTAGAAAAGTGGTATCAAAAATGTTCGAATAAATACAGATACATGCTGTGCTACGGGCTGAATTGTGTCCACCCTAAATTCCTATGTTTAAGTACTAACCCCCAGTACCTCACAATGTTCCTATATTTGGAGATAGGGTCTTTAAAGAGATAATTAAATTAAAATAATGTCATTAAGGTGCACGTTAATCCAATATCACTGGAGTCCTTACAAAAAGAAATTTGGACACAGATATGTACAGAGGGAAGACCATGTGAACACACAGGAAGAAGGTCACCATCTATAAGCCAAGGAGAGAGGTCTCCGAAGAAACCGACCCTGCTGACACCTTGACCTCAGACTTCTACTCTCCACAGCTGTGAGAAAGTAAGTTTCTGCAGTTTAAGCCACCCAGTCTGTGGTATTTTGTTAAGGCAGCCCTGTAAGACTAATACATACTGTCATTAACTTCTCAACTTATTATCTACTGTAGGAGCAAACAAAGGATAATATTATACTATGTCCACTAAATCATTTGATAAACATTTATTTAAACACCTGTGAAGTGGGCACTGTGAACAAAACAGGCCAAAATTCTTGCCCCTGTGAAGCTTATAACTTTATAAGCCAAGTATACCGCATCATAGGAGAGATTCTTCTCTGGCCAAAACAAAGCCAAACTGAGAATTTGGTATTATGAATCACATAAGTAACCAAGTAAGTATTGCACAAATCCTGGTCAATGCAGACCATAAAAAGTGAACTTAGCATGAAAAATAACTGAAAAACAAATACATTTCTATTATTATTATTGACAAATAACTGACAGTCCTTGAGTTCAATCAAAATAATAGTCATATGAATCAGTCTTACAAGCTGAAGATAGCAAGTTTGGCTGCAAAAGTTACTTCCCTATTCACTTCTCCAGTGCTACTTTTCAAAAATCAATATTTTAATGTTTTTTATTTTATTATGGCAGCCTTCAATATTTTGTGCATTTATTACCATCTTCTTTTTTTTTAGAAAAAGAAAAGCCGACTTTCTGTTTGGAATAGTACTCTCTGAATTGCTTATAATTTCACAATAAATAGTTACTTAGCTCTAAAAAAAACACAGGTTTTCATTTTATTAGGATTTTTGTGGCCAGTGAGATTTTAAAAATACAACATTTACAATGAATGGTCCTTGGACAAATACACACATACAAATGTTTACCATTAGTAGCACAGCAACTGATGCAAAACTATTAGAGACTATAAAGATTTACGTTGCAGCTTTCTTAGTTAACTGCACACAGTACATTTCAAACTGATAAGAAGGCTTTTGCTTCATTCATACCTAACAGAGGGTTAGGAATGAAAATTAGGTTTTATTATTGTAGTTAAAAACAAAACGAGGATGAAATAATCAGGTGTTATAGGAGAAGGAAAAAAAATGTCCTGTCTTGTGTGATATCACTTCTTAAAGGTGTCTCCAGTCTCATTCCTATAATGTCAGACTGATATATTGTACATAGGTCTGGCTTTTAAAGAGCTTAAGAAGCAGACGGAGCATGCAGACGAAAATGCCTGCCAGGAACAACTGACGGGAGTTTCTGTAAAGACACAAGAATGCCCTGGAACAATTTATTTAAACATGCTTCTTTGTTTTTCCCTCTGTTCTTATCTGAATTCATCCAAAAAGTTATCTGGGTTATGTTTTTAAATTATTTTTAAGCCGGCAAAGAAAAGCAAATGCTTGCATTCCTGCTCAAGAACAGATGTTTTAATACTGTGTGGGTAATGCGGATTATACATTTATGTTGGAAATCCTAGGGAAGGTGGCCAACTGTGTTCACACCAAGTCTTAATATTGAGAGGTTCTTAGTAAAAGAGTATGGCAACGGAATAAAACTTGACGTATCTGTATAACAGATCACAGTGACAGTCCAGTATGAAATGAGAACATAGTGTATCATCCAGCACTTAAAAAGTCATTTCAAGGCTCAAACATGAAACTCACCATTGAAGGCCATGAGTTTCATGGTTTCAGAAAAATCCTGAAGAGCAGTAATATTCTGCCTGGGCAGAAAGGAATATGGAAAAAGAGATGACTAGTTTTGCTGAAAATGTTGTCTTAAATAAAAGTAATGTTTATGGACCTAAGTACAGTTTCTTACTAACTTGATAGATGAAACAACTGTTAGTGGCTCCATTTTCCTGTCAGCGTGAAAACTTGAGAACTACCACAATCTAACTAGATTTACAAAGTAAGATATTGTTACCCTCAAATCCTCCTCACCTAAAACATTAGTGGTCTACAAGCTAAAGAAAGAATTTCACTCTAGTGCCAGCACCTTAGGTTTGATGGTCTTCATACCAGTCAACTCTTGACCACGGAGCAGGCTCATTCTTGGCTGGTGAGTCAGGGTCATTGTAAGTAATAATCTATATTGAAAACTAGAATTCCATTGGATGACTAAATAATATAGTCCCAAGAATATTTTCCACAATGGCATTTGTGGGAAGCCAAAATTAAGGGTTCTTTTTTCTACTAAGATTTTAAAAATTATTCCTCTGAATCAAAAAATGTGACAGGATATAAAAAGTTGAAATAACAACTAGCAGCTGCAAGTGTTTGACAACAAAGTATCACATGACTTTTTTCCTAATCTTATTACTGTGAATGCTTGTGGATTTGCTTTGTTATATATAGTACTCAAGAAATGACTGATAGTAAGCAACTTCAGATGAAAAAGAATGTAAACTAAGAACTAACAGAAGAAAAACACACCTTCACTGTAAAACTTGAAATGTGTATCTCATACCCAAATCCCTGAAGATGCTTTCTTACAGAAATTTCTCCTGTAGTACAATATTTAGTCAATGTATCACTCAACAGCCATACAGGGAAATCTGTGGAATATTTTGCGGGACTCTACCTCAAAAATGGTGGCTATACTGGTAGACATTTTCAATTATATGTTCAGTAAGTTTATCAGTCAGATAAGACACTAAACCTTGATCTAATTTTGTATGGGGCTTGTGTGGAAGACCTTACTTTGGGTAAAAAAAACCCAAGAGTACAGAGGTATTTATTTAAAATGTCTTGACAGTATAAAAAGAGTGTAAGTAGCTGAAACAGAGATGGTCATGAAAAATCCCTCAGGGAATTGCTGTGGGGAGAAAAGGAGATAATCCAATGGAAGTAGTTAGAGTGTATGTAAAGGTCACCAATGACCATCACATGGCTGAATCCAACGGTCCATTGTTGTAGTCTCCATCCTAGTTGACCTATCTAGTGGCAAGTGACTTTCTATGCACTAAGCTCTGCATATTTTCTTCCTCCCCGGCTAGATGCTTCTCCTTAGCTCTGTTTGCTTGGTGCCACCTGATCACCTTCCTTCTGCATGCTGGAGTGTCCCAAGACTTTCTCCTTGGTGATTTCTATACTTTCAAAGCACTGTATGTGATTTATATGCTGATCACCAACAAATTCCTTTTTTGTAACCTGCACTTTTTCACTGTCTCAATCAATGGTAACTCCGGAATTTGGAGTCATCTTTTGCTCCTCTCCTTTGCTTACACCCCACACCCGACATCAAGGTATCCTGGTGCTCCCTTCAGGCTACATCTAGAATCTGATCACTTCCCACCACTTCCATTGCTAGCACTTTATAATCCAAGCCATCATCTGAAATAGTCTCCTAACTGGTCTCCCTGTTTTTGCCTTTGCCATGGTTGCCTGAATTAAATAACAGAACTTTACATATTCTACCACAAATTGTAGGTAGGATATTCATAAAATTACCAATTATTTTTATTTTTCTAGAAAATATATGCTTTTAAACATTAAGTTTTTAAGAAATGGCTTTTATTTTAAAGATTCTATTGATTCTTCACAGCGAACCTCAGTGGAAGGGGTCTGTACAGGTTTCATAAACCTCAGTTAACCCAGTATGCCTCTGACACTTGCCATTCGTCCTCCCCTGGAGTATATTTCATGTGGTCAGAACATGCTTGCTACCCCTCCTACAGGCGCTGGGGAGGCAAACAAAGCTGTCTTCTTCAGTGTAGGTGAGCCACACCTACCAGCCACAGAAAATGGGATGTCTCTCTACGCTACGTGGTGAATACCACATTTATGTGTGTGTCTGTGAAGATAAATGTTCAAAGCAGAGAAAGTAACATCTACTTAGGAAAAATGTTGTAAGGATTAAGAAAGCATAATTGAAAAATTTAATAAACAATTAACCATTATATATACTTAGGCATTATCATACAGATTATTTTTATTGTATATTTAATTATCCAAGTTGTACCAATTTTAGCCAAGATAAACAATTACTTTCAAAAATTTAGTTCAAGACTGATGTTAGTTTGTGCTATATAGAGTGGTGTTACCTCTTTAGTTAGTGTTCAATGATATCTCCACCCAACATTCTTACTACACTGACATGGCAAATCAGAGCTTGTTCTGCCCCACAGGGATAATCCTTGAACAAACTTCTTTCTCCACTAAAACAGATTTATATTCAGTAGCTGTTCTGGAGAGAGAAATGGGCATTTCACAACAACAAGTTCAGTAAATGCAAGTCTAAGTATGTTTATGGCTATGAATAACTCTATGCTGAGGAACTTTAAAAAAATCTAAGTACAATAATATCCTTAGTTCATATCTCTTATATCAATTTTCTGAAATCATCACCCTTGTATATAAAGTCTTTATATGAAATGAAACAAGCAAAAACTCCACACAAAATACAGGATTTCACTGGTCAGGCCCACTCTAATTATTATTGTACAGTGTATAGCATTGTATTAAAACTAACTTTTATAAAGTAACCAGTCAACATGCCATTCTCATTTCAACAATAGAGAAAAATATGTGTGACAATTATTTCATCAAATGCTAGGTCATTTCTTTTCACATTTTTAAATCAGTCTGTGACATATCTATTATGCTATAAAGTCTTTAATATTCATCCACAGATATGAACACCTCCAAAAAATAAACATGTTCTTTCATGTTGGTCACTACACTAAAGTGAAACTGTCACATGCTCAGAATTCTGAACAGGTCAAAAAGATCACCCAAGGCAACAAAGAACATAGAATACTTTGGTGAAAAGTTGCTGCCATCACCCCAAGAACACCTGAAAAATCTACTTCTATTGGTATAAGCAAGACAGAGTTTTGAAAACAGAGTCAGATAAAATGTTAAATTATTCAAGAAGCTGTATTATACTACTAATACGTGCTCACACTGAGTGATGAATATGAATAATACAGCCATTGTGATGTTCTTATCTCTTGATGGACAAAATTGTATCCCTTAGGTCAGCGGTCCCCAACATTTGTGGCACCAGGGGCTGGTTTCATGGAAGACAATTTTTCCATGGACTGGGGTTGAGGAAGGATGGTTTGGGGATGATTCAAGCATTACATTTATTATGCACTTTATTTCTGTTATTATTACATTGTTAACCTCTCTGCTAATGATAATATGTATTTGCAGCCGCTCCCCAGTGCTAGCATTACCGCCTCAGCTCAGATCATGAGGCATTAGATTATCATAAGGAGTATGCAACCTTCATCCCTGGCATGCACAGTTTACAGTAGGGTTTGTGCTCCTATGCGAATCTAATGCTGCCGCTGATCTGACAGGAGGCAGAGCTCAGGCACAGATACGAGTGATGGGCGGCGGCTGTAAAAACAGATGAAGCTTCATGAAGCTTCGCTCACTCACTCACCACTCACCTCCTGCTGTGGAGCCAGGTTCCTAACAGATCATGGATGGCACTGGTCCATGGCCCAGAGGTTGAGGACTGCGGCCTTAGGTCATGATTACAACAGAGGTGAAAAATCTAAGTACTGTGATAACAATTAATTCTACCTGGAGAATTAAGGAGAGGCTACAAAGAAGAGATAAAAGCTAATCTGGAGGTCAGAGAATAACAAAATACTTATATATTAATAGATCAGAAGGAAGAAGCACTTCAGATATTTACAATGAACCTGAGTTGGGAGGAAAAATGGTGTTGGGGGAAGACTAGGAAGAAGCGTGTGGCAAAAGCATTGCTATGTGAGGCAGGGCAGATGGTGGCAGGTGAGGCTACAGGAATGAATTGGGGTTTGACTGGGAAGCCTTTGTGTGTAAGTCTTTGTGTGTGCCGAGCTATGGTATTTGGACTTAATCACAAAGAAGTGAGAGAGCTGAAAGAGATTTTTAAGAAAGGTAAGACAAATGCAAGTTCATTTTTTGGCTTTCCACTTCTATCCTATGTGAGAAGGTGTTCTAAGGTTGGGAGAAGCAGGTGGGTAGACTCTGGTGGGAGCCCATAAACAAGGTTTGGGAATTTGAACCTTTGCTCCTGCTGTTGCCCATGGTCAGTAATGGCCTTTCTCTTCTTGTCATATGGCCAATTACTGCTCACCAATAAAGACTCAACTCCTCCAGGAGGCTTTCACTAGTAAGACCTCCCTTTCTCTCTCTATACCACTACCTCTAACCTAGTTGCTCTTTTGGAGCCTGTCTCATTCTGTTCGTATCTCTGGCACTGCATTGAATTCAAATCATTACACCTCTCTCTCCCATTTGCCTGCAAGTTCTTTCAGAGCAGGGGCCACACCTTATGTCTTCTGGATAATTTTTGATCCCTAATAATTTGGGGGATCTGGCAGAAGAATATTAATGAAATGCTAAAAAAAAGTATGCTTTAAGAACTGAGTGACTACCACCATTGAGGAAAACAAATGAAAAGAAGGGTGTCAAAGTATATGACCGTGGTAGAACCTATAGGAATTGGTGGCTGATGGCATGGGGAGTAAGGGAGAGAAGAGATGTGCTTGATATTAAATGATTCTAGCTTGAGAGAAGGGGTTGACAGTGACATAGTTATCTAGCAGAGATAAAATTGGTAGGAAATAAGAATAAATGTCAGGTTGGGTCATTTAAAGTAGAGGTGTATTGACAGGGATACCTCTAATGGACAACCGCAAACATTTCCATGGCATTAAATGCAGAGGACCGGCTCGGGATAGAGATGGATAGTCATTAACATGTACAAATGTTAAATGTTAAAGCCATGGGATAACAGTACGAATGAAATGAGAAGAGAGGATAATCAAGGACAGGCAACTGGGATTTCCTCATATTTAGATTATAGACCACGGCAGAGGAGCCACCAGTGCTGGTGTCTGAAAGAGATCAATCTAATGGGCTGGAAGAGAACATGGAGGTGTCAGTGATTCTGTAGACAAAGGAGAAGAGAGTTTTAAGGAGTAGAGACAGAGAACAACATCAAAGTGATGGAAAGATCAAGAAGGAAGAGGAGTAAAACAGGCCACTGTGTCTATTCAACAGGTGGTCTTCCGTGACTTTAGGAATAGAGATGTGTCATTGAAGCAAGAAAGGAAGAAAGAAGGCCCGTAAGAAAAAGGAGTATAAATGGAGAATGTAAGTAAAACTTTTTCATTGAGATTGGCAATAAGAAAAAAGAAGACAGAATAATGGATATATGAGAAGATTAGAAAAAGGCTTAATATAATAAATAAAGCAATCTATGTATATTTGCAATCAGAAAGGAAGGAGGCCAATGAAGAAAAGGGATTTGAAGACAGAGAAGAGTTAATAGACACTGTAGGTAAAGACAGGGCAAGAATGTCTTTCTCACAAACTGTAAAAAAGGATAAAATGTCACAGTATTTCTACAGGACAATTCAACACTATTTTTCACAAGCCTTAAAAATGTCCATTTTTTCAGATCTTGTAATTCTGCATCCAGAATTTTTGTCCTAAGGAAATAATCAGAGATATAATCTGAGGATATGCATTGTAGCATTATTAATAGAGAAGAGTAAAAAATAAAATAAAATAAAAAACTTAAATGTTCACGATTGGAAGACTGTTAAATAAATGATCACACTGTATGCATGTACGATGGTCCATTATACTCTCGATAATTCTTAGTGTACATGACAACAATACAGAAATGAGCCCCAACAGCTTAGGGATATGATTGTCACTGTGAGCTAAACTATAAAGCAAACAAGATGATTCACACCTTGCATAGGCAGAGACTAAAAAATAACTAGACTGAGATCTTGTTGTTCTAATCTAAGTTTAACAGATTTCTAAAAATAGACCCATCAGTCCTCAACCTAATACGCAGGGAGCAGCTAATTGAAAGAGAGCAGCTAGCATCAGGTTAAAGGGACTGAACAGCTTTGTCAGGACAAGGCAGAGGCGCCGTGAACAGGGGAGGGGCTATAAAGCATAACATTCACATATTTACATAAGGTAAAATTTTATCCACCAGAATCAACTAACTGGATTATTAAAATAATGAGTATTTTCTGAATGTAGAATCTAACGCCTAGATTGAGCAGGGCTAGAGTACTCAGGAGATGCAAAGTCATAGTAAAATTTAATAAAGTTCAAGGTCAATTGACAAATGTCCTCCCAAATTCCTTTCTTTGCCTTGCTCTTTACCCTGCCCCTCTGTTCTGTCATGCTTTGCCCTCAGTGTCCAGTGCTCTGGGATGACCTTCATTTCCCTACTTTGCTTTCTAAAAATCTTCATTGCTTCAGCTGATTTCAGATAGTATATTGTAAAACTAATAAATGTTACTCTATAGATAAGTAGGTACATTCATAACCACACTTATAGGCTTTTGATTATCCAGGGGTCATTAACATGATATATATTCATTTGATTATTCAACAAATACATCCTGAGCATCTAATATGAGCCAGACACTGTTCTAAGTGCTAAGGATGGAGCAGCGAACGAAAGAAATAAATATCTCTGCCTTTATGAAATACATAGTCTAATGAGGAGAAGTAGACCATAAACAAAATAAATGAAACATACACAATGTTAGATGGTGAGATGTAAAATAAAAAAAAAAGTAAAGCAAGGAGGGGAAAAGAAAGACAGGGACGGCCTCACTGAGAAGCAGCATTCAAGCAAAATTTAAAGGAGTTGAGGGTATATGTCATATGGCTATCTTGAGAAAGAATTCCCAGGTATACGGGATAGCAGGGCAAGTAATCTGAGGCAGGAAGTATGTTTGGTGAACTCAATTCAAGGTATAGCAAGAATGGGACACTGTGGCTGGAATGCAGACCGGAGACAGCAGTAGCCCAGATTACGTGGGGACATTGGAGGCCACTGTAAGGATTTAGAACTTACTCTGGGTGACTTGGGAGTGGAGTTGCCATATACAATACAGGATGCCCGGTTACCATTGAATTTCACATAAATAGAAATGATCTTTTAGTGTAAGTATGGCCCAAAAGTTACAAAATCATTGTTTAACTGAAATTCACATGTAAAACTGGGCACCTTGTATTTTCATCTGCTCACTCTGGCAACCCCAGCTGGGAGCCATCGGAGAGGTCCACGCAAAGGCGTGGTACAATCTGTCCTATGTCTGAAGACGATCTCACTCACTGCTGTGGTGAAAACAGACCGCAGGAAGGCAAAGATGGACACAGGGAGGCCACTTAGGAAGTGGTTCCAATAATCCAAACAGGAAGACTGAAGAGGTGGGTAGGTATTCAAGAGAGGATTTTAGGTTAGATGTATGGGCTGGCTGCATAAATTTGGGAGCCAATGGCTTACGGATAGTACTAAAAGCCATGGGTTTGGATGAGATTGCAAACCGAGTTTTTATTAGGAGGAGGTGAATGACATGGTTATAAAGTGGTCATGATTAAAAGATGAACTGACACTAGAAACACCCTCATAATTCCAGGACAGAGAGAGGAGGAGGAACCAGTAAAGGGGACTGAGACAGAGCAGACAGAGAGGTGGGTGGAAAACAGGGAGAGTGTGAAGATCTGGAAACCAAGTGTGAAAGTGTTCAGTGGGAGGGAGTGAAGGATCAGCAGCTCTGGCTGCTGCTGATAGGCCTGATAAGAGGAGAACTGAGAGTTTTCCACTGGATTTAGCAATATGTGCTCATGGGGGACTTTAGCAAGTGTGATTGAGGTAGAGTGGGTGGGCGGGGTGGAAGTGAGACTAGTGTGAGTTTAGGAGCCAGTAAGAGGAAGGCAATTAGAACTAGCAAACACAAGTATTATAGTTCTCCTGAGCAGGTGCTGACAAGCTGGGTGAGGATGTGGGATCAGGAAAAGCACACATTTTTCTTAAAATGGGAGAAATAATAGCATTATGTGTATGCTGAAGGGAATGAACCAATAGAATAGCCAAGAATAAAAAAGAAGAAGATGATGCAGGACAGAGAAGAGTGTGGGAGCATCCCTGAGTAGACAAGAGCTGGAAGGGATGGGATCAGGAAGGAAGGCAGCCAGAGTTTACCCAGGGCTACAGCGGGGAGAGTCACTTGCTGAGGTACACACGAGAGAGGGGTAGACAGCATGCCAAGAGCTTGCGGTGCAGAAGTCTCTTCCTGACTGTGTTTTCCTTGTGACGCAAAAACCAAAATTATCATTTGGGAATGAGGAGGGGAGAAATGATGCCAGAGGTTCGAAGAAAGAGAAGAAAATGTAAAATAACAGTCTCCTTGAGGAGGAGAGAGGAGACACAAAGATACTGTAGAATGCCTGCCCAGCAGCACTGGAGAGCATTTGAATCTAAAGTAAATCTAATTTCATTTAGAATGACAACAGGATTCATTCATAGACACCATTCATGGCATGAGGGCATAATTTTGTGGCTGGATTTCCAGAACTTTCTTAAATCAAGTCTGCTAGCCGATAATCTCAGACAAGGAGTCTCACAGACAAGGAGTCAAATTAGGCAAATGCTTTAGTGATGGGAGCAAAGGAAAAAGCACGGAGCACAGACTGAGAGCAAAGAATGACAAATCCATGGGACAGCCGGGGAGGAATGCCTGTGGGTCCACATAAAATCTCCAGAACCTCCAAAGTACTCAGAGACCAATTGTAACTTTCGGAATGTTGTTGCCGAGGCCCTTTATGAACTTGACAATGAGAGATTTAAATAATAGTCTGTAATTATTTGTTTTGGAGATTTTTGAAAGCAAGTTGATATGAAAAGTTTGTTATAATTAAATAGTTAAATTTCAATCTCAGAAACTCAGCAGGGCTAAAAATCCTTACTTGAATCGATCACTTTACTAATTGTCTTCACAGTGCATTCAACGTTACTTCTTTCTTATTCAGTGTGAAAAACTGCTGAAATTAAAATCCTAGACTTAATAATTTCCTAACCAATTAGCCTCAAAAAGAGTTTTTGGTTAAACATATTAGCTTCATAAGGGACTTGAAACATTAATTGTGAGTAGTGTAGTTTCAGAGAAATCTCAGTCTTAAAGAAGACCATTTAAGTTTAATAATATGAATGTTCACGCAATGAATATGAAGCCATTTTTTAAACCACTTTCCAGAAGTGGTTACTTTAAAATAATTTATCTTTCTGAATGTCTTCCTTATTCACTGATGCAAAAATACTTTCTGGCTTCTGATGATTTTATGCAGAATATTATGGAAATAATTATACTAGTACCAGGAAAACTGTGGTTTTACATGCACTGATCAACTGTGGTTTCAGTTTGTGCTACTGCTATTCGCAATTTAGGAAGTGGTTAGTTTTGTTGTTGGGTTTAGGGTATAGAATTATATAATTGTTGACACTGGGCTAACCTCTTTCTTTGATATTCAGAGCATGGCATAATCTTGTATCCACTAGGCCAAGCAGTTTCTAAGCAAACTTTGGAAATACTTTAGTTTTATTGAATTCAGTTTTACAACCTGAAAGCATTTATTTCTCATGCTAGCCAGACTGAATGAAGTTGGTAAGACATGAGGTTTTCCCTTTAACCAAATACAGAGTGCAGACAGGAAAATTTATGATTTTTAAACAGCTGTCCAGAGAAAATAAATTTTTCTGATTTCACCAAACAGTAATGTACAAAATAAGGGTAAGGCCTATAACTCTTCACTTGAAAACACTCTACTCTGAAATGGTAAATGATGTACATATTTGTTTTTGAAAATATTTACATAAAATTTTACATAAGACAGGACTCAGGTAAACCAAAAATATCTATGTTGGGGGCGTGTGTTCAAAGACTGGGTATAAGTACAAAATATTTTATCAATATCAGGCCAGAAGGTTATAAACTTTTCCCAAGATCTGCATGCTTATGTATGTATTAATACATGATCATGCACACACACAAAGCATCTAGCACCACAAAAGCTGAATATTAGCTCACTTTAGGAATGGCTGGCAGAACTGAGAAACTGAAGGAGCTGAGGGTATATAGTTTGAGGAAGTGAAGAATTTATGGGACGTCACTGAAAATCAGAAAGGATACTTTGAGGCAACACCGTATCATGGAAAGAACATGGAATTAAGAATCAGAAGACCTGGGCACAGACCTTGGATTCACTATTTATCATTTGTAGGTGTGATCACTGGCAAATTACATATTTTCTCTGTGTTTTAGAGTATTAACCTGTAAGACAAAAATAATAATGCATAAGCTATCTAATTTATGGGTTGTTTTGAAGCTCGAATAAAATAATGTGCATGAATATATTTTATGAAGTAATAAGCAATTATGCATTTTTCGTAATGGGGAAGGTCGTAATATTACTCATATAATATCAAATGAAAGATTAGGACCAGTAAGAAGGAGTTAAAATAAAGATTTTTGCTTAACAGGAAAGAAATTTCTAAAAAACAATACTGGTTAAAAATGGACTGGTCTCAGGAACTAAGGAGACAATGAATTCACAAATTTTGTGCCTTAGTGACGAAGTCATTTTGTATGGGAGGTAAAGGAATTGTGAATCAGATGAAAGATACGCAAAAATAATTTCAAGGTTTCATTCTACTTTGAAACTTTATGAATTTGGATAGAATAATAATATTTTAATAATAAAGATCCAAAGACAATCTCCCCCCAAATTAGCCACCAAGATTCACTGCTATGTCTATTGCAAATTCTACCCACCACAAATTTTCCAAATAAAATACTAACTTCAAGAGGTAAATATCAGTTTATACCAATTATTTATCAAAATTGTTTTCATCATAGGTACCCCTTAAGCAAGTTAATGCATGTGAAAGTATTCTGTAATCTGAAAGGCATGATATAAATTTAGGTATAGCTATTATGATGCCATATTGAGAACTGGGTAATCCAATAAATTAACTTCCTCCTGAGGCACAGGGTGGGAACTTGGACATTTTTATTTTTTCATATGACCTGAATCTTTTTGCTGTTTCATTTTTAAATTTTACATCCTACATAAGCATCAATTGTGCATCTTGAAGGTGCCAATGACTTCTCTGACAACCAACCAACCGTTCTTCCAAGGATCAACACTCGTATTGAGCTCAGGGCTGCTGCTCTGAGGCTTTGGGCTTTAGGAATTTGGTTTACCACACTACAATGCAAAGGCTGGCATTTTCCCAGCCAGTGCTACCTAAGGACCTTATGCTGTTGGCTGTCACGGAAACATTTGTCTTTGCCACCAGAGTACCCATAAAGATGGATGTATCATTCATTCATTCACTTAAAATTCCATAGTACTTACTATGGACTAGGTACTCTACATAATAAAATAAAATGAAAATGCAATGCTATGAAATGAAATGAAATAAAAATACAACAGTTGCAACAATTTGCATGGAACTGGAGGCCATTATCCTAAGCGAAGTATCAAAAGAATGGAAGAACAAACACCACATGTACTCACTATTAAATTGCAACTAACTGATGAACACAAATATGCATAAAGGGATGTAAAACTAAATGGAAATCAAGCAGGAGGGAGGGGGGAGGAGGAGATGGATGAAAACCTACCTAACGGGTAACAATGAACACTATCTGGGCGACGCTATTTGGGTGGCACACTTTTAACTCTGACTCAAGCATTACAAAAGTGATCCATGTAACTGAAAACATTTGTACCCCTGTAATACTTTGAAATAAAAAAAAAGAAGAAAATACAATAATGAGTAAAATAATCTCTGATCTCAAGACATTTAGATGGATTGCTGTCATTCCTGCAAGAGTATAATTATTATTGTGTATGGTCAATCTATCATGCATTTATTAGTAAATTGGAAATTCAGAAATGACTGGATTGAGTTATACATGCCTTAAAACATCCAGGCTAAGAGGCCTCAAAAATAAATTATCTTTTAATCAAGCATATAGTAACAACAGCTTTAGGAAATTAAGAAGCAAAACAGAGGAAATAATGTAAAGAATGTTCCAAAATGACCTAATAATGAATGGTTATTTAAAATAATGCTTGAATTCCAAAGAATTGATTCACATGTTAACTGGAGGAAAATCTGGAAATGCAAAGCAGAGCAAACACAGATGTTATACAAGGTGCAAATCTTAAAACAAAATTCTGTGTATTTATTTCACTTTCTACACGTTAATTATCTAGCTTTAATTAGTTAGCATTACGTATACCCCAGTGAAAGTATTCTAAAAGGAATAAAATATCTTACTAGTGGTAACCTTACACAGATGTAATACTAGTTAAGTCTTATAGCATATTAAAAACACATCCTTGTTGAGTAATACATAAGGGTGTGGTAGCAACCATGTTAACACCCTGCCTAGGATGGGCCTGGAAGCCTAATCTCCACTTGGCCATGAACTTTCAAATATATTTTGGGAAAGCCTGGAAACTTTGATATACCTCATGAAATCCTCCCATTTATTATTCATAGAGATCAAAAGAGACATATGAAAAGCAGTTTCACCATGGTTAACATCTGTAAAAATTTTCTCTCCAGTCTCAAGGGTCCAAGGAAAAGGCCTCGCATCTTTGACTATGCTTAACACAAATATGATCAAGAAACTAAAATTCTTAATGTTCTCCAAAGTACAGCATTGAGGATGGGTAGATGGGTAGGCAAGTGATTAAAGAAATACTAATGTCTATATGATTTATAATTTGAATAAAAGATTAAAAATACAGATATCACTGGAGCTACCATCCAAATATATGAAGGAAAATATTAATACAATCGTATCAATATAACTTATTCATAACATGAATCAAACCAGCAGTGTATTAGTTGGACATTGGAGCCAATCTGGAATTGAGTTAAAATCTAAAAGTCACATTCCATGAAAAATCAGAGAGCATGTTTTTAAAAACAAAAACATGTCACGATCAGAAAACAAAAGAGCAGGGAAACAGGTGAGCATGCAAGAGCAGAGAAACGTTTTGAAACTCCAGCACCTCACCAGCAAAATGTCTAAACTGAACTATAAGTTACTTCCACTGAAAATGCATTATCTGCAGGCAGAAATGCTATTAATACACAAAGAGTAAATACCACTAAAGGCCAAATCCATGTAGTGTGCATAGTTCAGGAAGTCTACAGATCTTCCTAAACAATGAATAACTGTGGTTTCCAAAACCTTTAATGTGTGTTTCAAATTATACCAGGTGAGAGCACAGAGAACAAATTTCATGTCCCCGCATTTTATAAGCACTGCCATGTAATGGCCATCCATAAGTCATAGCTCTCACCTCTTCTTTGGTTTCCCTGAAAACTTAAAGATAGCTGGTAGGCATGTGGGAAATCCTCTCTTTCATCTTTGCTTATCGCCACTGGCACCAAACAGTTATAGGGGACAGATGGACTCTGAATTTTTGACTCAGAAACCACTAATTGAACCCTAAATTCTTGTACTAAAAGATTGATGAGTCTTCAAATGGTAAGTGGGGAAGGAAATTAAACCAATAGTGTATCATTGTAACAAGCTATTTTAATGTCATAGAGTACAAGTAGACATTCAATACATTGCACCTATCATCATTAAAGGAATAGCAAAATTCTGAAAAGCAATCATTGA
>NW_012149819.1:334232-336960 GCF_000956105.1 Propithecus coquereli
GGTATTTTTAAAAAAGCTTATGTCTTATGTGCATTTTAAAGGTAACTGTGTGGAGACAGTATAATTTAACCCCAAATATTTACCACCATTGTCATTTACTAAAAAACAATAACAAGAACAAAAAAAAAATAGGTAAATTCCAATTTAGTTCACCATTTTCTTAAAATTTTCACAGTATCCATGACATAATAACCAGTAGAAATAGTAGGTTGGTGTTTTAATAGGAAAACAAAAATGGTGAGAGGGGATGTTAAGTTTGCTGTTCCTCTCTCAATGATCTTTCTTATATTTCCCAAACCAGTCTAGAGGCAGCCTGGCTTTAAAGAGAACTGGGAAACCCTAATTAATATCCTCACTCTATATGTTAGGTAGTTAGCAAGGGATTCCAGGTCTCCTAGTGATGAAAGTGGGCTGGGCGCTTTGCCTTGGTGCAATTGCCCAACCTGGGAAGAAGAATAAGGATGGGCCCCAGGCCCCCATCTTGGTTCCGCCCCATCCTAGTCCTGCCCTGAGCTATTGCCACACTTGGCGGAGGAGGTAATACCCTAGGAATCTGACAATCAGAACTTAGTGCACCAACTGCAAAAGAATGCAGAGGACTCTCTACCCCACAGCCCAAGCAGCATAGGTACCATAGAGTCCAGATATTGACCTAGAACCACCCACGTGCATAGTAAGACTCAGATCATGCAACTCCTAACTGTCCAATCAAAGTGTTTCTATGGTGACATCTGAGCCACAGGGAGATCCCAATCCAAACACCATTAAACACAACTGAGACGATAACCAAACCCTTTTTGTGCCCTTCCTTTTGCTCTCCCTTTGCTGTGACAATAGGTCCGGTCATCATCTGTGGTGTATGTATCATACTCTGTAAACCTGTATCTTGTTCTTGTTCTATAATCCTGTCTTTCTCTCCTTAACAAACCTCATTTTCATGCTTGCCTTACTTTGGTGAGTCTGGTCATTCTTTGGCCATGGATGCGCCAAGAACCAACGCTGCAGACTGAAACGTTTCAGACTGACATATATATTGACTGTTCTGAGTATTAATCTGCAAAATGGTAATAATATTGCATTATGGGGATTAAATGATATAAAAGCACCCATCATAAGGCCCAGCACTTATTTCAATCTATGTTCATTCTCTTCTGCATGACTCAACTATTTTCAATTTGATATCATTAAATACTTCTTTTCCAAGAGCTTAGAATAGATGTTTTTCAAAATTAACCCCTTCAGAAGCATATAGCACTAATCACACTTATCTTTTAGTTTTGTTCCAAGACTATCAGAAGATGGAAAAATGGACAGTTATCTATAAGATCATATTCATACGATTTCAAAGCAATCTTAAATAAATAACAAGTATGTCATCTTAATTAAAGAGATAGGTAAAATTTTAAAAGCTACAGTTCTAATGTTCAAAGCATTCAAGCATATTAATAGCATTACTCTAATAGACAAATAATTGTTGACTATGAAGATAGCATTTTCTCAAACGTACAGATCATACGATGAGTCTTTTGGTGACACTTACCAAGTATCATGACTGAAGCATGCCTGGTATCCACTAGACTTTACAGTAATGTTAAAACAAAGTTCAAGATACGTTAAATAGCTAATTGGCATCAATTCGTATCTATGCCTTTCTAACATTAAAAAAGTAAACATAATATTAGCATAATCGTGCAAAGTATCTTCTCTTGGGGATTTATTTTATCAGGCATGGGAGGGTAATGAAGAATTGTTCCCTGAAAGCCATATACAGAGTACAGCACCTGGCACATACTATGTCCTCAAAGGAGCCAAGAGCAATAAAATTTTGGAAACTGAAAAGCAGGTGGATGTGTGGTCATTGGTTTGGTGGTCTTTACAAAGTTTGGCAGGGGGCACAGAAGCAGCAATTTGATATATACGAAATGACAATCAAAAAGCTCCGGGATTCGGTGGCATCCCTAGGTATCTACGGAAACGGGAACGACAGTGGAGCTAAAAACGAGGACTGGCTGAAAACTTGTTAACGAAACTGTCAGACGCCCCAAATCTGTTTCCCCTCTTTGCATAAGACTGACTTATTCCCTGTCCAGATTTGTTCTCTGAACAGAATAAAACAGAGGATTTGTGGACTGGAAAGCCCACGCAGAGTTGGGGGAATGGAGGAGGTAGAGTAGAAACTTTCATATTGAATGATGAGACTCTCAGTGTTAATCCACTCAGCTCCCCCTTCAGAGAACTGGCAACCAGGATTTATACTCCCAGAAAAGAGACTAGGGAAATTGAGATGTTTTGCAGGAGTTTACTAAATTAGCTCACACTACAGTAAAGACCACTTTTGGTGAACCTATCTGCTGCACAGAATATCCAATCGACTTTTAAGTGGCCAACTTGGATTCTGGACTTAGTCAAGCATTCATTTAAATTTGAGGGTTAAGTAGAGGCATTTCTAGTTATGCAAGGCTGCAAAAATTTTATCTCTGATGCTCCATTTTCTCAGTGTATTCATAGAGGCTTTACTCCCTTCCCAAACAAGAAGTGAACCAAGAGAGAGGATCTAATGCTAGAAAATGGCCAAAGGTAACTCAGGATAAATGCAGAGGGAGATGGCAAGGAGGACAGTTATGCAGCTGTTCTAAAGGGCAACCAGCCCCAACTGGAGTAGGCCAGATTGTTCCAGCAAAGATTCTTCAAGAAGATGAAATTATTAGAAAACTTCATGTGTCTGACT
>NW_012149819.1:337010-339699 GCF_000956105.1 Propithecus coquereli
TAAACATGATCCCACTTTAAAATATTTCCTTATGGTAAGGATCTTGGTAAAAAAAAAATTTAATACCAATAAGAGGAACAGTGGGCTGGAATCAGAACATGTCAGCAAACCTGACCTTAAAATCAAGGTAACACATACTTGTTGACGATTGCATGCCAAACACTGAGCTAAGCGTTTGATATTTAATCCTCACAACAATAATATATGGCAAATATTTTTGTTCTTCATATTTTGTGGGTGGGAAAACTCACCCAGGGTTATGTAGGTAAATTTGTGGTAGGATGGGAATTCAAGCCAGATTTTGAAGCACTCGAGGCCACAAGAACATGGACTGTTTGCAGTGAGGACTTAGTCAGGGTCAAAAACTGAGGAGCTACTGACACCTTAGTAACCAGCACCCGGGAATAACTACTATTGTTAACATGGATGATGTAATTTGTATGTACAACTCTTATATCCAAGCACCCATAACCGTGCCTTATGTGTGGATTATGGTAGCTTGTAAAGAAAATAAAGCTGAGCTTACTTTAAATTGTGTTTCTTCAGCTTGATCTGCTCATAGCCCTGGGGTTGCTGACACATTGGGAAGGCTGAAGCAGCTTAGCTGCCTACAGCTTACCCACTCAACTGCCCTTCTTCCTTAAACCACAGCATACCCTACCTTAGAAGAGCATGGTATATATTAGAAAGCAGAATATGTGAGGTGAACTAAGGAGTTGTTTCAACTTAGAGAAGAGTTAAAAAACAAGAAAGCTTGGAGTTTTCCTAAAGAGAAGGCTTAGGGTGGTGAAGTATAGACAAAATTGTGAAATTTTAATTTTCAAAATAACACAACGCAAGAAGTAGCCTAAGATAAGGGAGCATTTAGGTAAAGGAAAGAAAGAAATGAAAAAGAAAGGAAAGGGATGAAGAAAGGAAGGTAGGAAGGAAGAAAAGAAAAACAAAAGAAAGGAAGGAAACAAGGGAATAAAAGAGAAGGGGAAAGGGAGGGAGGGAGGAAAGGAAACTGCTCCTTCTTTACTTTGGTGAATATCTAATATTTTTCATAAGCCCTTTGCTTTTTATTAATAAGATAAAAATATCTATTTATACATCCTCATCTGGAATTCTGTATAAAGGATATCATACTAGTAGAAAACTCATTCCTTCCAACTCCAAGCAGCCTCCAGGTACCCATATTATTTATTATCTGCAGCTTGAAAAATAATGAAGCTTAATCACAGGAAACATTATGGAAGAGAGCAAAGATGTATTAAATGTCTACATTTGCCAGGCATATTATTAGCTACTTTGATAGACACACAAGGACACAGTTACCAATTATCTTGCTATTGACAACATGCATTTACTTTATACTTTTCCAAGGACACATCATACAGTTATCAGGATGGAAACCAAACTAAGGACAAAGGGCACAGTCATTATCTTAATTGACCTGGTTTAACCACCTTCCCTGTGCTTTCAAAGCATACTGATGGATGATACCCATAACTCACGGAGCGCTACCAGCTGTCAACATCCCTTCTGCTTCCACCAGCTGAATGTTATGCTCACCAAGAGACGGCTGTATTCGTTATCCAAAGAATTTATATCAGTAGTACCTGTTATTGTAATTGTTGTTATTTAAATATTATGTAACCTAATCAAATAAGAGTTGTTGCCTCTTGGAAAACTTAAGATGAATGCTTGGGAAAGAGTCCATATAAAATGAGTTGTTATAAAAATTACTGTTAAATCAGGTATAAGAGAGATAATTGTAAATTGTAGAAGGGAAAAACCTCACAAAATCTCAGCTGAATTCTGCACTTACATTGCTTTAAAAGGTATCTTTGAGTTTTCATTTTTACTTGAAGAAACCCAAACTGAAAGTTATAATAGAGGCATTATGGCTGTGATTTTTGGAAGAAATACAACAAAACCTCAATCAGAAAATCCCTACTTAAAAAAAAAAAAAAAAAGGTCCTGGCCCTAAGTGAAGAGCGCTGAAATCAAACTTAAATGTTTACAAATATGTGTATCGTTTTTATGCTTCTCCACCCGAGCTACTCGAGTTAGGTAATGGGCCAGCTATCAACCCCAGAAGTGTTCATGAACAGGCTTCCACTGAATTCTAAGATCAAGAAATAATTTGAAAATATCCCACATTACTGTCCTTTGTTCTGAAAATAGTTTAATGACTTTTACATATTACACAGTTAAATTTAATATGTGAACACTACCACATAAGATACCTGTTGGAACTGAATTACATAAATTTTGCATGAGAAGAGATTTAGTAGCACTAAAATCATCAATCTATCCTACAGATATGAAGGACTTTTTAAGCAATCAGTTCTGAATCTTGACATCAGTTTAAAGCTATAGATTATATCTTTAGCTCTTAGCATCCTGAAACTTCATTAATCTTTGTCTTGGAGGCAGCAAAGCCTTATTCATGGATTTATTTATAGCGACTATTTATGTTTCACACACTTACTTTGAATCCCACATCAAAAGGAGTGATTTGTGGTATTATTTTTGATTTTGTAATCTTTAATCTGTGATAGATGTTCTGCTCTAAGCTGCAATAATGGTTCTGCGCCACACTACAGAATTTTAGATGAGGAAAATTATGAAATCACTTATTCAGAATAAAAGTTTTCGTCCTGACCTGCGTCAATATTCTACAGCCATTTTGTGATACAAAAAT
>NW_012149819.1:340729-342694 GCF_000956105.1 Propithecus coquereli
TGGCCGCCTGTGAGTGACTGAAGTCTGGCTGCTGTGATTGGCTGAGACTCAGCTACTTGTTATAAAAGTAGGTTGCAGTCTGTTTCCACATCCAGTCAGGTTACAGTTCACTATGTAAGCAGAAACCTTTAGGCCGAACTTAAAATATTTAAGGAGGCAGCTTTCGGCCACACTTAATTTAACAGAAGCAAAAATCAGATGCAAAGGGCACCACAACAGAAAGGTCTAAGATCACACCAAAGACCACATGACCTTTTAAAGAGTTAAGTTCCTTAAATTGTTCAGTAATATGAAATTGTGGCATGATCTTAACGCCAAATAAAGACTGTGGCAAGCCAGAGGAAACACTGAATGGCAAGTGAACCTCTTTTATATAATCAGAATTCTATTGGAAGAGAAAACAAAACCTGGGAATGGAAACCAACTTAAATATGCATTTATAATGTGCACCTTCCCAAATAGTATTGTTACAACTACAAACTTAAGTCGAACGTATCCCTCTTGACATTTAGTCATAAAATACTAAACTTTTTTTTGGAGTTTCAAAAGGTGACTAAGTGGCATGTAAACACTAAATTCAGAGATAAACCAGTAATCTGCAGAAGACCAAGTCCCAAAAGGGATCCCCCTGACTTCAAAACAGCACAAAACACTGTATGCCTGGATAGACTTGGGAGTTCTTTGAATTACTTTTATCAGTAATGGGATTAGGATACCACAAAACATCACTCATCATATTCCAAAGGAAAGGAAAATATTCGTGTCAGATGTTTGAGATGACTTCTAAAGAATCTCATCCAAAGGCTATATTTTAATACCTCCTCACTCAGGTATTGGAGGTCAAGTTTTGGCATGCAGTGTCTCTGTGTCTCTGTAACACTGCAGTATCTTGCATATTTCTTGCTCTAAAACAACGCATTACACTTAATGTTATTTCATTAACTTATACCCAGCAGAAAAGTTCCGTTATTAAATTTAACTCTATCAGAATGTTATTCCACTGGAAAAGGCATTTCCTCTTTAGAAATGATTTAAAAGCCCAATTTCCACATTTATTTTCAATTCCTATCTCAGATTTTATTTTAGAGTCTTCGATAATAGCCACTTCCATGACTTTTCTACTATTCCTCCATTTAAAAAAAAATGCTTTTAGTATAAAACTTTGCTTTCTTAAGCAATATGTTTTGGAATTACTTAAGATAATTCATATAGTCATTTAAGGCAACAGATGACAGCCTTGATCTCCCCTGAATAATTACTTGTAGTGAAGAAACACAGGGAAAGGTACAAGCCAGGTATTTCCATAATGGCTTTTATTCACACTTAAACAAAACCTGACTTAACTAGACTGGTAACACCTATGCAGAGACAGGACCTTTGCCCTGGGGCCATGACACAAAGACAGACTGGAATTTCCTCCCTCAGTTTTCTGAGGCTTTTGGTTTCCTACAGGTAGCCACCCTGCAAACAGCTGCAAAATGGGATTTCCACACTTATATCAGTCCTCAGATTTGTGTTTTCTATTTCATTCCTTCTAAATATTTATTGAGTGCCTATTCTATTTCAAATTGATTGTGCACAGATTGCATAATTTCAAAGTAAAAATGCTTAAGTCTTTTGCCTTCCAGAGTAACAGGCACATTCAGTAGGTGTTTAATAGGAGACTTCCTATTCACTAGACATACTTGCTTTCCGATTTTACTTTCCTATTTCTTGGTACAAATTTTAACTTTCAAAGTTTCCTTAATAACAATTATGAAAAATATGGCACTAATAAGATTGCTAGGATACTCACATCAAGGACCTGAGTAATTTTTTTTTAATAGTGATAAAATTTGACTGATAAAGAAAATATTGACTGCATCTGCCCCCTTTTTTTTTTTACACTAAATGGTATTTTTAAAAAAGCTTATGTCTTATGTGCATTTTAAAGGTAACTGTGTGGAGACAGTATAATTTAACCCC
>NW_012149819.1:346551-347862 GCF_000956105.1 Propithecus coquereli
GATAATTTATAATTTTAACTTGTACCAAACTTACTTTGAGAGAACAATTCTCTCCATCAGGTTTAGGTTGCCATATTAACTCAAAGCTTCTAAGTGTTTGTGACTTCATCTATAAAATATGAAACAATCAAATCTCAAGCTTTAAATTAGTTTAAACTTTTATTTATTAATAAACACAACCCCTTTATAAAACAACTTACAATGGTCTGTCTGCCTTTTACCATTCCTATACTAGTGCTGTTTGTCTTTTTCTTTCTAACTACAAATCACATCATCTATGAAGTTCTTTCTTAGATACCGAAAAATTAATTGAAACAAAAGGAATCACTAGAAATGGAACAGGGACATTGATCTTCCTATGAAAGAGAACATTATGCCCATAGGCTAGAAGTTGAAGTGAAAAATCTATTAAACAGCTCTTAGCCAAGTAAGAGTTTAGTCTCTGCAGCAACTGTATAATTTCCTTGATGCAATAAAATACTGTCATGTCAAGATTCCTTGCATAAATATACAAGTACCTCATATATTTTAATAAAAATCTAATCATTTAACAAGTGCTTCAGACTACAGTAGAGATACACAGTATTTGAAATAAAAAATTCTAAGAACAAAATTTTCTCTTAATTCTTTCTTGATGCAAACAACAATTTATTTTGAAATAAGTTTTCAAATGATTGTGTTCACTTATTAAAACTAGTTTCATGTGATACTAGGGGAAGGCAGTGCAATATGTTATGAAAATTTATTAAATAACACTTTAAAAAATATTGAATACTTTTCTGCCATTAATGTTTTTTGCTGTAGGACTGGTGTTAAGATATTGCTCTAAGTATTTTTATTCTAGGCATGCTGCTTTTTCTCTAAGTAAGAAAGTGAACCACTGAATTTGAAGCCTTGTTTGAAAGTTGGTCAGAATTTTTCTTCACCTGAACATAAAAGCAAATTTGGCCTTCGGTTAAGACTTTTGTTCACATGATATTAACAGTGAAATAACCTACTGGCATATGTCAGAAGGGATAAAAAAAAATATATCTTCTCTTCTGATCTCTCCTTCTCACTCCAATATTCACTGCACCGCTTTGTTCTCCATATCCTGAATAATTAATAACTACTTTGGCAATCAGTCATGCATTCCTTAATAGCACCTCAGGCATCGAGTGTCCTTCTAACCCCTCCCTTTGGAAACCCTACACCCTTCTACAGGGCACGCTGGCCAGTGCACTGACTGAACTCTGGATAAGTCATTTACAAAATCATTAAGGAAACAGAGTTGGGGAGATAATATGGCTACAATAGTTACATACTATTCTA
>NW_012149819.1:348997-351832 GCF_000956105.1 Propithecus coquereli
GATAAATTTTATTTATGTCTTATTATAAGGGACATGGGAATCAAGAAAATGATACTGAAATCATAACAAAGGAAAAGATATATTTATGAAACGTATACAAAATCTTTAAATATTAGATCAGCATCACTTTATTCAAAATAATAAGTCATGTTTTATTTAACTATATGCTCTATTATTCATAAATTAAAGAAAAAAGAGAGCAGGTAAATCATCTTACAAAGGTGAACATAATTTTCAATGGCAACCTATGTGGCAAAACCTTTATCTGAAGAATAATTAATGTATTAAAACTCTTCTTCTAAGGCACATGGTAATTAGAACCAAGGAGTCTCAAAAGGTGACCAGAATCCAATATCCATTCATGATTCTCAAGAAGGCTGCAATGTTATCTCTTTATTTGTAAAATAAGAAGAATTTAAAAATACATTTTCTCTATAATTTGACCTAGAAAACATGTGATATAACTCACTTAATTTTTTTTCTGTGTATGAATACATGGAAATATTCATTGGGTTGATTGTAAAAAGCAGGTAAGGCTGATTATATGCAGATGGTTACAAAATCATTATTATGCACTAATTTCTTTAATTTCAGTGGATATTCTACAACTCCCCTCCCAATGCACACCCCAAATAAAAGGGAAACCAGTGCAACTTTTTAAGTAAGGCAAGAATGTATCCTTGGTAAAACAGTATCAGGACTAGGAGAGTACCTAGTGCCATTACTATAATTCTACAGTTTTCCAGTTATGAATCATCTCTATTGTATGACATCAACAAAGGTATCGCATAGAAAATGAGAAGTTAGTATAGCTCCACGTGGGTTTTAGAGGACTCTAAGAGGAAGTGGCGGAATTTCTATGAACTCTTAATAAGCCTCTGCAATGTGCCTGGCATTGTGCTGGGCATTCCTAACAAATCTCAATGCAGGAAGTTAATACTCTACTAATGACTAGTGGTTAATATTATTTTTATCACTACGAAGTTAAGAAATCATTGTGACCAGTGGCCCCTAAGGTCCTATTTTGCAGCAGTAGGTTTGCATTCAGTGATACCGCTGCCTTTGGGGGACTGGGTGTGCTAATATGAAGTTTATCAAGGGCAAAAAAAAAAAAAAAAAGAATCAGAGATGATCCAAGGGCTTGGAGGGGCACTTGCACCTGAGCAAATGCCACAAAAACTTTTAAGTCTGCTGTCCAAGAGCACACTTTCTTCCTCTAGGCTTTCATTCATCCGATACACAGATAAGATTGATGGATTGCTGCCCGGCTAGTAAGTGTTGGAAAGGAGAGGGGTGCATAAAGAAAGGGATGTCATTTGGCAATATACAATGATATTAATAATTCAAAACATTCTGCAAGGCTTAAAAGCATAATCACTTGTCAAACTTTCACTCATCAAATCTCACCTTTCAGCAGGCAGTCATTAAGAGTAGAATGCATGTGGCTGTAAGTAAGGAGAAATGGATATATGGAACCAAGACAAAAGACGGGTGAAGAAATGACAGGTAAATTGTCATAGTAAATTTAAACACAGAAGAACCAAAGCGTGTGATATTGTAAAATTCATATATCTATAATTTCTCCAGAAAGCAATATTAAAAATTAAAACCAAGTTACACTAATTAGGCAACGTATGATCCTACCTTCATGGTCTCGTTTCTTCCAGCCCAAGGCCTATTGCTTTCCTAAATACAGCCATTTCCCCTGCCTTTATCCACAGCCTGGGACAGGCCAGTCTTAGCAGCCACACGAAGTATGGCTCAGCAAAAGCCAGGAGAGTTGACAATAGCCACTAATGTCCATATTTTCAATTTATCAAACCATTTCAATAATCACTTGAAAATGTACTGAATTTAATTTTAATGATGGAACCAGTGATGCCCATCTGCCCTAACATCTCAGAGGTAGCATCTGGTCTCAGTCACAGTAAATCTCTGATCATAGGTCAAACCCAGGTGGCAGGGCCTTCTCAGCCAAGAGGATAGGTGTCACTTTCAATAAATTCTGTGGTTCTTCAACTTATCACAAGACTCATGAATCTGACATATATTACAGGTATATAATACAAATGTCAGTGACTCCTCTGCTGAGTTAAGCTGGGGTGAACGAGCTGTATGATCCACTTGGCATTCAAGTATTTATTGAGACACTGTTATGTGTTCAGAGCTAAGTTAGGTACGGTAAATACATATACTGTGTTTTTACCTTTACATATATCATTTAATCCACACAACTCCTTGGGTTAGGCAACCAGATAACCCATGGGGGCATAAAATCATAAAGTGGCAACCTTTAGTGGTGGCATATACACATTTTACCTGTCATATTTTATGCTGTAGCCAGATAGTAGACTGCTACTTATACATATTTAAATTAATGATATGAAGAGAGTGGTTCATTAAAAATACAAATAATCTCCTTAGTTTAAAGTTCATTTTTGACACAGGTTTGGGATGAATAAAATTTTTGTTCTCATAAAGACCTACTAGTATATTTTGTTCTAAAATTTAATTATTCCATATTTAAATATTTAAGAACCTTAGATGCACTAAAACCCAAACTGAAAGTATAGACTATATCGCTTTGTGAAAGTGAAGCCAAGGCTCCTAAGACCACCTTAGCTTTGAAAAAAAAAAGTAAACTCACAAGTTCCGCGAAGCAGAATACTGTGAAAGTTTGTTAAACAGATTCTTAGTGATTTCAATCAAGCAAATGATGACAGTATCAGAGTATTAGCTATTAATAGGGTTTTGTTTTTAAAAATGTACAACCTAGTCTATTATTAACATTTTTCATTGCTATGTATTTTTATTATTATTAAATTATTATTATAT
>NW_012149819.1:362897-364000 GCF_000956105.1 Propithecus coquereli
TAAAGGGTATGCTTATACAAATAGCATTTTTTTTTACTTAAATAATATTCAAGTTTGATCCACCTGTAAAGTATGCCCAGGTCTCATTGTTGATATCTCATCTTCAAATAGCAAAAAAAGAAAAGATATATATATGTATACACACACACACACACACACACACATATATATGTATTAGTGTCACTTTATTTAAACATATATGTGTGCGTATAAATATACATGTATAGTCACTTGATTCCATATTTCCTTTCAACTTGTTTGAGAATGTAGAGTCAGGCTGGAAAAATAACAATGCATTCAATCCAGTCATCTTCCCTAACAATTTGAGATTCTTCTTTTTCCTAATAGAATGCCATTTGCAAAATATGGGATTCATAGCAGAAGTTGGTGGGTTGATATACTTTAACATAGCTCAAACATCAAGAGGAAAAGAAGAGAGAAAACAATGATGAAAAACATATCTGGAGGCCATAGCCCAATGAAAGGGAGATAATAAAACTAAGCAATATTGACACATAAAAGTGAAATTACAAAACACAATCATCCTTAAATTCAAAAATCTATACATGCCCAGGTGACTGTTCTGGAGACACAGTAATCCTTACAATATGCTCCTACGTATTAATTTCCAACATGCGCAATTGCCCACATCAGTATTTAAAGGATTTACTAAGCCTATTTTACGAGGCAATCGAACATCGCTTTCTCATGGCAACATGATACAGAGCACACAGCACTAAGTGGTTTATAATGATCACTCCCTTTCTCCAACACACCCCTGGGGACCCATGGAGGATTTATGTTCCTTTATGTTTAACAAACAAGTCTGGCGTTGTAGACAAAATTTTCATTCTCATGTGAGAATTTAAAAACTGTGAGGACAGGAAGACTTCTTTCTTACTCCTAAGAATTGTAAGGAGTATGCTGAAGAAATAAATTCACTGGTAAACATAATTGTCAGACACCCAGCTTCTTTCAACAAAAATAAACCAACCCTGCAAAACAGGCTGATTCTAGTTCATACTGACTAAAACCCTGTCAATTAAATCTACCCCATGAATTCTAGAACTTGACGGTAGTGTGAAACCCTGCCAACAAACGAA
>NW_012149819.1:364050-366229 GCF_000956105.1 Propithecus coquereli
ACCAGAGAACCAAATATAATATATTTTACGTACTATTAAATTTACAGAAGAGAAAAATTTGTTGAAAAAGGACAAAGTATATAGTGAAAAAATTATACTTAGAAATCGTCCTCCTCAGTTAGTGTGCAAAACTCTCTCATGGCATGTAACTTAAGCTGTTTTAGCCTCATTTTCCTTGTTGGTAAATTGAAGATAATGCTACCTCACTCACAGGGATATTTTAAGAAACACAGGACAGGACATCATGTGCAGTGGCTGAAACACTGTCGGCACAGAGCTGCCACTCAAGAAACTTTGTCCCCATCTCTGCCCTGCATCCCTCCCACCCCCACACACCTACCTTTTAACATAACATTGGGAGTTTGAAAGCAGTAAGTAAGAAAACCCACATACAAAGAGGAGATATTTTTGCTATATCATATGACAAGTTCAGGGTTATAAATTATAAGTGCATAAACCAGCCAGTATAACCGGCCAGGAGTTTTGGTGTATGTGTGTGGGGGATGGGGAAGAGGTGGGGGGAGTGAGGGAGGAGCAGAGCAGACCGAAGTAGGTACTTCAGCTGTATGTGGTACAAAAGTTGATAACTATCTTTTTTATCAGATGATAATTTTTACATCAAGACTGTCTACATGTGAAACAAAGCTCCTATTTATAGAGTATCTGTTTGTTGTGTGCTTGGGAGGTAAGCCTATCTGATGTGGGTTGCCACCACTCCTTCCACTAGTATTTATGAAGCACTGAATTGGAGCAAACTGCTGGGCTAGAGTCTCACGATACAAACATGAAACTACAGCTTCTTTGGGTTCTGGGTCCACAAAACACTCCGGTAAGTGCTCTAATGAGAGTATGTAAGAAATACCGTGGAATACTGGAAAAGACAGTAATTCTATACAGTGAGATAAAGGTTGGCTTACACAGGACTTGACATTAGGGCTGTCTGAGTACTGACCGACCAAGAGTGAAAAGGGGAGGGAAATGGAAACGTATTCTGGCCAGAAGTACAATATGTACAATGTAACAGAATGACAAAGGGGCTAGGCATGGTTGATTGTCAATAAAGGATGGAAAACAAAAAAGGTAGGAAAAACAGATGTAAGTGAGAAAGTCTTGGTATTTCAGAGTAAGACATTAGAATATTATTTTGTAGGCCAATGTTGCAAATAGGTAGGAATAGTTTTAATGAGCCCTATGTCTCTTGAAAAAAATTGAAGTCAACATTTTAAAAAATGAAATTTCACAGAAAACCTGAGTGTATGGCTTAAAATAAATTGGAAGATCTGTAAATACTAAACATCATTAGCTTTAGTGTGACTTCGTGAGGGCTCATCTCTAGAACTGATGGCAGCTCTAGGAGAGAAGTATCTTTGTTTAATTTATTGTCTAATGCCTAGCACAAACATCCGAGGCACATGGTAAATCCTGTATCAGTATTTGGTGAGTGAAAGAATGAACACTTGGTCTTCATACCAACTGAGGCTGGGGCAAAGTGGAAACAGCTTTAGATGAGGTATGTTCTTTCTTGTTTTTAAAAAATCCCTGTCTATGTTCTACGCTTTTTAAAAATACCCAGATCTCTTCATTTATTTACATTATCTGCTCCTGAAGGCGTCTGAGTTTGCCACCCTTGTGCTTAGGAAGCAGAGCTCTTGGAGGTTTTACCAAGGGGAGTAACATAGACATAGAATCATCCCATATTTGAGGAATGCAAGGAAACAATAACATTTCAAACGCGGGTCAAAAGAAAAGACCATTTAACAAAAGCATACTGAGAAGTGGCAGTCAGAGAAACAACAGGAAAGCCATCGTGAATCATGGTACGGAAGCTAAGGTAAGAGGGAAGGGAAAATTTCCACCAGAAGCAGAAGAGGTCAGTAGTGCCAAGTGCCAAAGAAGGATCCAAAAAGTGTCCATTGGATTTGGCCATTATGAAGACATTTTAAATAAACGGCTTAGGCAGTTACAAATTTTCTTGAAACTGTTTTCAAAATAACTATATAACATATTTCTAATATAACAGTATCCTAAGAGAAAAGAATATCCTATTCAGGAAGGCTAAAATTAACTCACATAGCTATTTTACTATACGTAATTTTTAAATTTCTGTTGCAAAAGAAATTCCATTATGTGTTTATCTGATCTGCAACTTCTTTAAAGGTACTTGAAAAGGATTTTTAAC
>NW_012149819.1:366279-367777 GCF_000956105.1 Propithecus coquereli
ATTGCTAATGATCTACAATGAGAGCACAAGTTATTTGTGATAAATACAGTGACATTTATGGGGAAAAAATATTCAAGCTGGGGAAATGGTTTGTTTTTGTTTTTTTCTGATTCTCATGTTTAAAAGGGGAGAAAATAGCTGATGCAATTGAATAAGGGGATCTAAAAGTGGTACTTACTGGCATGACAATATTGTAGTGGATGCAGAACCCCGGTTCAGAAGGGAAATATTCATCAGATACAAATCTTATCCTGATTTGATTTCCTTTGGAAATCTGTCTTCCTGGAACAGCACCAGAACCACACCAGCGCCCTAGGATAGTTCCATCACTGGGCTCCTCAACTTCTACAAAATCATACCTGGGGACAAAGGGAAAAGAGACACGAGGTCATTATCTGTTATTTTGACAATTCCAAATCCCATGTCTGTGTATGTTATGAATCTGTGGATCACAGCAATGAGTTCTAAATTTACCTGGGTATATAAATTAAATATTCCAGAGACGAGACAAAACTGAAAATGAGCTCCCAATTGAGGAAACATGAGTCTTCTATTTGAAGCTCTCCAGTTTTGCTGTTTACAATTCTAAACTCAGTAAATAGCCATCTTAAATATTTTGTAAAGAACAATCATATTTGACATTCAACTCATGAATTATTCAATTTAATTTCCACTTGGACATGACAGTCTTGTTCCCCTCTCAATTCCTATTGTTATTGCACCTTACTTTCTCAGAGTGATGCTCTCATCCTGGTCGGGCTCCTTCGCTCCCTCCCCTCACCTGCAAAGCCAGGTTTCCTGGAGCCACCTCATTACGTACATGTCCTTCACACCCCAAGTCCTACTCTGCTGCCTCTGGGAGACCTTCCTGGGTGTTCTCGGCTCACTGTCATCTTTTTCTTTTGGACAAATACATACATATTTTTGACATTAACCATATATACGCAAGTCACCCATCTTCTTAGGTGGGTCTTTGAAGATAGAAACCTTTTAAGAAAGAAACCAGTTCTTACATATTTCTCTTACATTTCACTACACATAGTATCTTAAATATAAGGAATAAACGATTATTTGTTTTAAACAAATGCCAACTATGGTTTGGAAAGTTTAGATCAGAGATACCCATCGAGAGCAGTATTACCCCATGAGAGAATGTTTCAGAAATCTGTAGAAACATTTTTAGGTTGTCTCAATGATTGGGGTGGGAGGGTACTACTGGAATGTCTAGAAATACTTAACATTGGAAAGTCCTGAAAATGAGTATTTGTCCCATGTCTCCCATGCCTTTCAAATATTTTGCTGGACATTTCATGTAGGTGAAATTTCTGTTACCATTTGCCAGAGTCTAGAACCTAACATTATCTCATGTAGAAACACATATGTTTTACACTGTTTTAGTTTAAGAAAAATTTTCAAGAAATTCAACTATAAAATAGAAGGAAGTTTCTATATTTTGTTTAGAACTTTGCCAAGAGTTACTCTTTTGGAGAAACATGTC
>NW_012149819.1:369087-389839 GCF_000956105.1 Propithecus coquereli
TTAATCCTCAGAACAATCATAAAAAGTTAACACTGTTATTTACTGTGCCCATTTTGTAGGTTACAAAACATAGAAAAGCTAAGTAATTTGGCCAAGGTCACACAGTGACTAAATACAAAGCAAAGATTTCGATTATAGCAGTCATATTCCAGAGGCCATGCTCTTACATGCTAAGCCATACTGTTTACTCTATTTTAAAAAGGCCTATATAATCACATTTGCTTCATTCTGAGCCTAACTGCAGAGAATTTATGTATCTTTATTCAAATTGGCCAAATGGACTTGTTCAACAGCTAGAGAAATATAGCCATTACAAATAATATTGATCAGTCAGCTTGGTAATTTGGGCATATACATTTTACAGATATTTATTTTAATTAGTTTGGTAATATTTATTAACAGGTACTCTAAATTCTTTATGCAGAGTTTTAAACCTATGTGGGAAATGTGTAAGTCAAATCAATAAGCATGCTTCATAGGACAAATAACACATGATGCAGTCATTCTCATATAAACGTGAGAGTTCTACCAGTGAGAAATGGTTAAAATTGTACATGGTGGGAAACTAATAGTTTAAAATTATCTTATTACTGAATACTCCAAATATATAAGCCATGAGTTCAACTTAAAAAGCTAGAAAAATTAAGCAAATCAAAAGAAAGTATAAGGTGAAAACTTATGATGATAAGAGGTATAAGAGATACAATCAAAACTAAATTAAAATTCAAAATTAAACCCAAAAGCCAGTTCACAACAAGGAGAGAGAGGGAGGAAAGCAGAGGGAGAGGTGGAGGGAAGGAAGGGGAGAAAGAGAGAGAGCATGAGCGAATGAATCAAGAATTTTTAAAGTTATCAATGAGGAAGAAGATATAATCACAGATAAGGATACATTTAAAATTTATAAGTAGGTTTTATGTAACTTTATGCTAATTAAACCTGAAAAACTAGACAAATGGATAACGAGGAAAATGTAAACTATCAATATCTACTGAAAAAGTAGAAAAAGTCAAAAGACTAATAACCAAAAGAAACTGAAGAAACTGTCAAACATTTATCAATAAAAATGATGGGGTTTTATAGGAGAGTTCTACTTAACCTTAGAAGAATTTTATATAAATATTAAATTGGAAAAATAATTGAAGATGGCAGATATCCTCCCAATGAAAAAAAAAAGCTAGCCTAAATCTTGTATCAAAGTTCTCTGAAATGGCAATGCTAAATATTAAAATGAAGACTAATTTCACTAATAAACAGAAGGAAATGCAAAAAATTCCCAAGTAAGATTTAATCAAATATCATTCATTGGTGGATTAAAAGATATACAGGCATACCTTGTTTTACTGCACTCTGCTTTACTGCGTCTCATAGATATTGCATTTTTTACGTACTGAAGTCCAGTAAGTCTATTGGAGTCATTTTCTAACTACATGAGTGTGTGTGTCAATCACGTTCTGATAATTCTCGCAATATTTCAAACTTTTTCAGTATTATTATATCTGTTAGGGTGATCTGTGATCAGTGGTCTTTGATGTTACTACTGTAATTATTTTGGGCACCAGAAACAGCACCCAAATAAGATGGCATACTTAATCAATAAATATAGTGCCTGTTCTGACTGCTTCACAGACCTGGAGTTCCTCTATCTCTCTTCTTCTCCTCAAGCCTCCTTATTCCCTGAGAAACAGAATATCGATATTAGGCCACCTAATAACTCTACAATGGCCTCTAACTGTTCAAGTGAAAGGAAGAGTTGCACATTCCTCACTTTAAATGAAAAGCTAGAAATGATTAAGTTTAGTGACGAATGCAGGCTGAAATATTTTCATAGCTAAAGAGTGGAGATCAATGCCTGGCTCTAAAGCTTCAAAGGATAGGCTGAGTCTCTTGTTAAGGCTAATGCAACTGGTGACTAAGTTGAAACCAATGCTCATTTACCATTCCAAAAATTCTAGGGCTTTTAAAAGTTACGCTAAATCTATTCTGCCTGTACTCCGTAAGTGGAACAACAAAGCCCACAGCACATCTGTTTACATCATGGTTTACTGAATATTTTAAGCCCACTGTTGAGACCTACTGCTCGGAAAAAAAGATTATTTTCAAAATATTACTACTCATTCAAAATATTACTGACAATATACCTGGTCATCTAAGAGATCTAATGAAGATTTATGTACAAGGAGATTAATGTTGTTTTCATGCCTGATACACAGCATCCACTCTGCAGCCCACAGATCTTCTTGATTTAGACTTTCAAGTCTTATTATTTAAGAAATAATGTTACAAGGCAATAGCTGCCATAGATAGTAATTCCTCTGATGGATCTGGGCCAAGTACATTGAATATCTTCTGGAAAGGATTCACCTTGAGAGATGCCATTAAGTACATTCAGGATTCATTGGAGGAGGTCCACATACCAACATAAGTAAGAGTTTAGAAGAACCTGATTCCACCCTCATGGATAAATTTGAGGGGTTCAAAACTTCAGTGCAGGAAGTAACTGCAGATGTCGTAGAAATAGCAAGAGAACTGGGATCAGAAGTGGAGCCTGAAGATGTGACTGACTGCTGCAATCTCACATTATGAATGGATAAGGAGTTGCTTCTTATTGAAGGGCAAAGAAAGTAGTTTCTTGAGATGGAATCTACTCCTGGTGAAGATGCTGTGAACACTGTTGAAATGACAACAGAGGATTTAGAATATCACATAAAAACTTAGTTAATAAAGCAGCAACAGGGTATGAGAGGACTTATTCCAATTTTGAAAGAAGTTGTACTATGAATAAAACGCTGTCAAACAATATTGCATGCTACAGAGAAATCTCTTGTGAAAGGAAGAATTAACCAATGTAGCAAACTTCATTGTTGTCTTAAGAAATTGCCACAGCCACCTCAATCTTCAGCAACCACCACCTTGATCAGTCAGCAACCATCAACATCGAGGCAAGACTTTCCACCAGCAAAAAGACTATGACTCACTAAAGGCTTGTGATAATCATTAGCATTTTTTAGCAATAATGTATTTTTAATTAACGTATGTACATTTTTAGATATAATGTTATTGCACACTTAATAGACCACAGTATAGTGTAAACATAAGTTTTATGTGTACTAGGAAACCAAAAAATTCATGTGACTCTTTCTGCAGTGGTCTGGAACCTAACCAGCAATATCTTTGAGGTACGCCTGTAATACTTTATGACCAAGTATGGGTTTAGTTCATGAATATAAGGAAGGGTGTAAGAATGACTCTTAAGAATTTTAAAAGGGGAAAAACTATATGATCATACTAATAAATGCTGAAACTATATAATAAATGCAACTACTTAGATAAAAACTGTGAATAGCATAAAACCTTCAAATCAAGGTGAAAAATTATTTAACAAAAACTAACTGCAAGCATTATGTTATATTAAATAAAATTAAAGTCATTCTCATTAAACTTAGAACAAAACTACGGATGGCTATTCTCACCGCTATGTTTCAACATTTTGGGGGGAGACTGTAGCTGATTTAGTAATAGAAGACAGGAAAAAAGTTGTTATAGAAATAGAGGAGACAAATGATTCTTAGTTTGTAATAGACTCCCCGGAGAACAGATGTGGTTAGGTAAGCAAAGAGGCTAGAAGAGCTTGGCAATAATTCACGTGTGGCATGAGAAGGCTTGGCCCATGGTATGGAAGGTGGGGCATACCCTAAGGAATGGTTACATGGTGTATATATTTTTAAGGTAGATCTGACAGGAATTGGTGTGCAATATGAGAGAAAGACAGGAGCCAAAAATGATTCCAAAGCTTCTAGCTTTTAAAAACTATCTGGATGGAACTGGAGACCATCCTTTTAAGTGAAGTATCCCAAGAATGGAAAAACAAGAACCACATGTACTCACTACTAAATTGGAACTAATAGATGGACACTCCTGTGTACATATGGTAGTAAAATTCAACAGAAGTCAAGCAGGTGGGAGGGGGGAGGAGGGAATGGGTGAATTCACACCTAATGGGTACAATGCACACTATCTGGGTGATAGACACACTTATGACTTTGACTCCATCTGTACAAAAGCAATTCATGTAACCAAAACATTTGTACCCTCGTAATATTCTAAAATTTAAAAAAAAGAAGATACCAGAGGCTGGTGGAGGGGTGGGTAGGAAAAGGGAAGATGCAGATCAAAGGTACAAAGTTTCGGTTAGAGTGAGGGCATAAGTTTTAGTGATCTATAGTACTGCATTGTGAGCAAAGATCATTATTTCTAACTCAAGACAGACCTGGTAACAAGCCCTTTTGGCCTTACCAGTTGTGGAAATACCTGTCAGCTCTCCTGAATCTAACCTGCCTAGAATAATGTAAGTATGTGTGTGTGTGTGTGTGTGTGTGTGTGTGTGTGTGTGTTTCTGTATACACTGTGTGTGTATGTTATTAACACTTGCTCCTTTCATTGCAGTAGAAAGATTCATAAACAGATTCCAAAAATACTGGGTTCTTAACTTTTGTGTCTGCATTTTGTAATATATAAAATAGGCACGATATCAGTGTAATGGGGATTAAATGTGTTAATGTATGAAAAACACTCATTTACCTATTCAGCATTTCTTTCCTATGTCCGATCAGTTCCTGAAATCTATGATTACCTATCCTAAGTGAGCTACTATCTGGGTGCAGGCATGCACATTTATAGAAACATCACCTCATATAATTTTACTATTACTGAACTAACGCCAAGGTTTGGGCAGGCAATATTACTATGTCAACTGAGAGACTGTTCCCATGACAAGGCATAGTAGTCCCATTGCTCTCTATGCTAAGAGTCACTTGCTGTACTCTTCATTATAGTCTATCTTGTAATTTAGTTTTATATAAAAAAATCTCATTAACATTTAGGTCTGCCTGGCGTGATACTTTGTGGTATGTTGCTGTTTATAAAATGCATAGAGTGAGTCACTATTAAAGGGGTCATAATTAAATAACAGTTCCTATAAATAATAGACAAAATACCTTTATTCCACATGTCAATAACAGAGTCACTGCATTATTGAAAGAAATCCGAGAAACTAAATTTAAGAAATAAAAATTAACATTCTATCTAGATTAAGGCAAAATTTTTCTCTCATGGATTATCATCTCGTTGTTCCCCCTTCTACTTTCAACACATGGGGTATGAATGAAAGGACTGTGTTCCAGCAGAGGCAGGCAGATACAGGGACAGGATAGGCCCTCCCTCAAGTGCATGCCAACTACTGAGTTTAGGATATCTAGGAATATTAAGACGGAATGTACACATTAAGGCTTAAAGGACATAAAAATTTCAGATAAGGAGGAAGGTCTATGAATATCCTCTCTCACCTGCCCAACATCAACACCCTTCCAACCATAGGAAACCCACCCTTTACCACCTGCTGGAAAACACCTTACAGGCTACTCCTTCTGTATGTTGTCTTCCTACTAACCAAATTATGTTCTTTGAATAGCTGAATTCCACTGCCTAAACATGGCTATAAAAGGCCAGGGTCATGTTAGTATGATTCTTTCAGCTCATCAAGCAATCCCCAGTGACTGTAAAGGAAATTATTGTCTGTTTAAGATGAAAATGAATCAAATTTTCATCATTAATCAAGAAATTTTTAAAGGATTTACTATCAGTTAGGTTCTTTTATTTTTTATCTACACCATAAAGGTTGCTACATGTGCAAAAGGCAAGGTATTTTAGACATGAATTTATATAAAGCTGAGAGAAATATTTAAGTAGCATAATAATAAAATTTGGACAGCATTCATGTAATGCTTATCAAAGCCTTATTGTGACTTCGGGCCTGATTTCAAAAGAAAACATTTAAATAGCTGATCAGCAGCATAAGGCATTTTGAAAGGCTCAAGATACACAAATTTACCATTTGGTGATGTCTGTGAAAATTATTAAATGAGTTTGTTTTAGACACCAAAGTGGAATCAAAATATCCTTTTAGGATATTAGAGAATTTCAGTTATGGTTCCTGAATATAAGCATTAAAAAAAAAATAAACTCTCAGTATATATTTTCAGCATTTACACTTATTCAGTATCTATTTCATAATGAAATGGTTTCTCATAAATGCATCTGAAAAAATACTCTGTGATGTTTGAAAAAATTACAGGTCTTCCAGCATAATTCATTAGCCAAAATTTGGCTTTAGTAAGAACAGATCCATAAATTTGTACTTTGCCAAATGCAAACACGAGTATTTGAATCCTGACTGATGACTGATGATTGTTTTAAAGAAATAGGTGTTCAATATAAAATGGCTCTAAGCTTCAGGCTCCTCTTTGGTGAAATAAAAAATTAAATTCAACGGTATAGAAGATCATTTTTTAAAATCTTAGCTTTTCTTTTTCTGATTTAGGAACCAAGTCCCACTTCCTTTGAGGTGTGTAGTTATGTCAAAAAAAATACGCAACTAGGCTGGGCACAGTGGCTCATGCCTGTATTCCTAGCACTTTGGGAGGCTGAGATGGGAGGATTGTCTACGGTCAGGAGTTCCAGATGAGCCTCAGCAAGAGGGAGACCCCAACTCTATAAAAAGTAGAAAAATTAGGTGGGTGTGGTGATGTGCACCTGTAGGCCAAGCTACTTGGGAGGCTGAGGTAGGAGGATTGCTCGAGCCCAGGAGTTAAAGATGATGACACCACTGCACTCTAGCTAGACTGGGAGGCAGAGCAAGACCCTGTCTTGGGAAAAAAAATGCAACTTAGACTTCATACTTACATAATACCCACATACATATACACATACCCACATACACACATACCAATTACTACATTTTTCAGAAAATTTCATTTTTTTCCAAGGTCTATATAGCACTGTTTATCACCAAATACCACAATTTTCTACATGTAATATCCATGGAAACCCACTTTATAAATGCCAGTGCATTATGAGGTTCTTCAAGATCTGTTATTAGAGAGTGAGAGAACAAACACATACTTATGGAAGTGTTGAGATGCAGAGCAAATGCACTACACAAGGGAGTCCCACAGTTTGCAAGGTATGGCCTCTGAACACGCAGGCCCAGGGGCAGGAGAAGCACTAAGTCCTGGAGGCAAGTGAAGCTGCTTTCACTGGAAATGTTACAATACAATACCTCTTCCCTACTCTGTCACTTGCATGAAACTCTGGAATTCCAAAGTGCTGACTGGTAAAGGAAGGAGATCTCTGGTTACCACAGACCACAAGTGCCCTCTAACAGGACAAAATCCTTTTTCTTATATATTGTGCAGCACAAATCACACTTTCAAAGGTCACCCTTTAGAACATAAAAGAACACTTACTTTGGAATATATATGCTCCATCTGATAAGAAATATATCCTTTACCCCTTAGCAGATATAATGTAAATCAGAGCAGTTCTAAGAAGTAATGGTAGAATGGGATCTGGCATAAAGATCATGCTTAATAAATGGAAGAAGTTTTTATTATCCAATGAAAACTCTATTAGTTTTATAGACTTTCTAAAAAAAATTCACCTCTGCTGTCTAATTTAAATAAGAATATTCAAACAGCTAACAGGATTTTGACTGTTTTTCCTACCTTTTCTTTAGTGATCAGTATAAAAATATATGTATATAAGTCTGTGTATATACATGGGGTATATATATACACACATATGTACACATAAAGGTGTATGTATTAAGGCATAGATATTTAGCATACAGGTAGAATAGGTAAAATTCTACTTCCATCACTTTCATTTTTATATTACCTCCCAAGTAAGCCAGTATCTGCTTTAAGAATGTTCATCATCAATCTATGGAATTAAACTCTCAGAATACTTTAATCAACACACAAAATACGCGGACTCTAGAGGCAGAATTAGGTAAAGCTGGTATAAATTTTTTTTTTAAATAAAGTTTACTTAGCAATTTTAAGATAATCTTCACTGGAGAATGAGATTCTATGGAGACTAAAATAAACTAGTTAACGGAAATTTGGTGAAGTATAGACATTCATAACATTTCTGAGACTTCAAATCTTGACGAAAGAAAAATAATTTAACCTCCTTAGTGGGAAATTCAGAATTTGAGAAATTAGAGAAACAACTCATCCTACTCACACCACATGTTAAAATACAAAAAAAACCCAAACCTTTCTGACTCATACTTTTTTTTAAGATCATTATTTACTTTTATTTCCAATGACAAAGGATTTGTAGGATGTATGGGATCATATTTTCCACAGAAACTGATTATTGAATTAGGAATTTTAAAAAAAGATTGTCATTTCTCAAGAAACAAAACAAAGCAAAAATCTTCATTTAAAGGGAAACATTTCAGATTGTTAGATGATTCGATCACTGTCATAAGTCCTGCGAAGGCGATTACTTCATATTTTGCCGCATGGAAAGGGAAGTAAGAAATACTAGGCTTAGTGCCCACTTGGCTAAGTCCACCTTCCTGGGCAATATCCCTAGGCAGAGATGTTTTGGCCGTAGGTTGATTTTATTTTCCTCTTCTCACTTTTAAAATTTTCCTCTTGTTCTTTCTTCCTTTCCTCATCCTGTTCAAACTGCCTCTTCAAGGTGCTTTAATATCCAGGGTTCCCACCAAATCCTTTAATAGGTTCCTGTGTTACCAGAAAATTTGACAGTTTTTAACAGTTTCAAATATATCACTCACTTCATTTCCTCTTTTGCTCCAGATGTTTTCTCTTAGATTTCTCGCCCCTTGACAGAAGAGGTATAGGTAGGTTTTAAATAGAAGCTATTATTATCTCATGACTTCTAGTCATGTATTCAGAAGTTTTTGTCTACCCACATATTCCACTGAGGCTCAATTTCCCTCTCTGGAAATACCAAGAATCAATCATGCATTTCACTTATGAATTTATTAACCTTATAGATAAAAAATAATAAAAATTAAGTACAAGTCCCTAAATATTTAGCAGTGTGAGAACCCTCCCATTCATATTACCTTCGGCAATTTAATAAAACCAAATATTTAATAGAAATTAGGCCCCATTAGTTCAACTTATCTGAAAAGCTATGGTAATTATCACAGGGATAGGCAAAATTGAGATCCAACAACAACTGGCCATATGTACCAATTTACATACTCTGATTTCAATTACTAAACTATTTATATTTTCATTTAAACTAGAGATTAAATATGAAAAATACACATAAGTGTCCTAAAATATACAGCAAAGACAGTTCTGAAAATGAACTTAGAACATAAGCTCCTTGAAGGCAAGAAATGCATTTTTTTTTTTTATCTTCATGTCTCCAGACCCTATCGACCATGTGACCCTCTGGCATGAACCCTGAACCATTCTGTTTGGTAGATATGAGAACTGAAGTACTTCAAACTACAAAGGAGAGTAAAAGATAGAGCAATCTGCATCCTCTCTCTGCCCTAACCATAAATTTCAGTTCTGGGATCTGATGAAATACAGACAACTTTCCATTCTACTTGTGGGCCTTTGGGCAACTGAGTAATTGTGGGCTACTCAGGGCTTTAGTCATTTGTGAACCTCAACCTGGGCGAGACAGCAAATTTCACCAGATGGCAAATATGATCACATTTTTGGTACAGCAACTCCAGCAATAACAGTCCTGTCATAGGTCAAGAACGTACTTTATATCACCAAGTTATGACTAATGGGTTCCAAGCACATACAGTGATACATTTCATTGGATATACTTAGAAACTGGCTAATGGTAACTTAAAACATTGAGCATGCAATTTTTTAAAATAAAGGATTTCATGCTCAATATTTAAAACGTTGATCGATTAAATCTCTTATTACCAGTAAGATTACCTTCATCACTTCACTTGACAGCCTTTCACTTATTCAGATTTCAGCTAAATATGACCTTATTAGAGACGCTATCTGTGTGACCCACAGGCAGAGGTTGCAACGTCTTTGCGGCATGGTCCCCACCACACCCATTACTATTTTGAGTTACGTATTTTGCATGCCTGTCCCCTTACTACTCGATGCTTTCTGGAAGCCAGGGTCCCATCTAATAATCTTTTTATCCTCAATATTTGGCATGGTATTCAGTCCATACATAGCAGGGACTAAACAAACGTTGAGTGATGGGTGGATGAATGGAGGAGTGAATTCGCACATACATAAAATGGTAACATACATATTTATATACAAATATATGTACACAGAGTAGACAACCGATAGTCATCATTCCACATGTGGTGTTGAAATATCCCTATATAACCAATATTTATACTCTTTTCCTTTTTTCTCTAATTCTGGCTATTCATATTAAATACAAGCATGACTAATTTTCTCAAAAATAATTACAAGTGGCTTTTTAAAAACAAGGACACTAGAATTTATTCAGAGTAATAAACTAGACATAATTTTTAGAAATTCATTATAATGTTAATTATCCTTCATTCTCTCGCATGCTTACTGTTCCCATGGAGAGCACTTTAATTTGCTGTATACATTTGGCATACTAGCTTAATACTGGTTATGCAACTTGCTGTGTTTTAATTCTACGGTCTAGGTATCATACTGCTTCTTTTCAAACCTATCTCCAACTACAGACGTTACGAGATCCCACTTCAAACTCAGCTGGTTGAGAACAAACACTTATGTATCTCGTCCTCAGTCGTGGTTACCATGCTGAATAAAGGAATGGAAAAGCAGTATTTATTACATATTCTCAAGTAAACTCAAACTTTATGTTTATTATGAATTATTCTGGTTCACTAAATATTTTACCTTTTCAAGGAAGTAATAAGAACTGAAGACGAGTTTTTCTAACTCTTCCCACCTGCCTTCTTAACAGATTAATGAATTCTCAAGTGGTATGTAACTAATCCTTCTCTTTTATCACATATAGCCCGTCCTATAAATTGTCACTTCAAATATTTTTGTCCATTTAAAAATATTTTTGTTTATTTCATCTCTGTATACTGAAATTCCATTATGCTTGGCCCTCATTAACTAATACTAAGGATTATTCCAATTGCCTCCCGCAAGGCATCCATAACCCACACTTTCTCCTCCTCCCGCCACACACCACTTCTCCACACCACCTCAAGGCTTAGGTTGCTAAAAACAAGCCTTATTTTATTATGCTACTTTCTTAAAACACAGACTGGCATACGAGCCACATACACCACCTACAAAATCATCGACAGTTATTTATTTTCTTCTCTATTAAATCAGGACTTTTAATAGTATACAATTGACTCTTGAACAACACGGGTTTGAATTGCATGGTTCACTTATAAGTGTTTTTTTTTTTTTTCTTTTTCAAAGATCGAAAATGTAGTATTCCAGGAGATAAAACCCGCCTATAAGGAGGGCACAATTCTCTAATACGCAGCATTACCAAGGCCCATTGTGGACTTGGCTATGTGCGGGTGGTCGTGCAACAAATCCCCGGAATATACCAAGGGACTATATTTTTCATCTAAATTTAATTCTGGTTTATAGGTTGGTATTTTGAGAGTTTGGTTACAATGAACCTGCAATTGAGAAACTGATCACTGTTCAATATGCTGTGCAAATCAGATTTTGAGTCATCTCAGGTAAAGGCCACATTCTAGTGGTGAATTCATGAAGGTAAATACCCACTTTTGAAATTTCTGGGCAGCCGGCCTCCTAATGACCTCGTGCAAGGCTGTGCATTTCTGTTCAGACTTCTATACTTTTGCCAGTATATTCTATTCTTCACAACATAGCATTTCATCCCACAGGATTTTGTTTCTTTTCTTGTTTCATAAGCATAGGTATCTCTGCTAGTGAAGACGTTCCCTGAGGCAAGGATTATGTTAATACTTCTACTCAGCAACTCAGGCTTCTTTATACATAGCGGATGTTCGATAAACACATACTAAGTCTCTGATTATGGGAGAGTAAACTCTTACATAACCTAACCACAGCACACTGAACCAGAGCATAATTAAACCTTCTTTGCACCAATTTAAAAAGATTTGAGGATCACAAGTCCCTGCTAGCAAACAGTTTTGGGATGAAGGTATATGCTGTAAAGCAGTGACTACTTTACTGTCAAAATCATTAAATAAGGAGTAAACTGTTCATGTGATTACATTACTTAATGATTTACACTCTTTAACAAGGTGTTATTTTTATTTGAGGTTTATGATGAACAGAAAAGACTAATTATTTTGTTCTGTTTTGTTTTGCCTAGCAAATAATATAATAGCTAACAGAAACAGTGGTAATTCTATTTTTATATAATACTATATCTTAGAGCAAAGGTATGAATACCATCTCTACCATTTACTAGGTCTTTAAACTTGGACAATTTTTATATCCTCTTTCAGCTGACATGTGTCCTTACAAAATGGGGAATAATACCTACCACCTTGAAGAACTCCTGAAAGATTAGAGTTGCTGTGGGTAACCAATCTCGTTCAGGGCTTAGCAAATAGTAGGAGTTTGATAAATGGTAGCGTTTATTACATGGCACCTATTTGCTTGGGTTGGTCTACTCAGGCTCACAGTAAGTTGAGAGCAACCCTAAACGAATGCTGTCTGCAAATAGCCTGCGACATTCAGAGGTTGTCTTCTTCCCTCCTTTCTTTCTTTCTTTCTTTCTTTCTTCCTCCTTCACTCCTTCCCTTCATCCTTTCTAACTTCTCTTTTTCTTTTTTTTGCTTACTTTCTTTCTATGCTACACAGAAAACTTGGAATACATTTTTGGACCATCCTTTTTATCTCTTGGAAAATTCCTCATATTACAGATCTTGAGATATATAAACAAGTATCTGAATTTCACTAAGCTTAAAAGAGGAGTGTCAGAATTTGCAGCATGATGTCAAGCTATTATCATCATCTTTTTGAATGTTCTTAATCCAGATAAATAGTAGGTAAACTGAGATTAGAGAGGTTTTTTTCCTCAAAATACGCTAGGATAACATACAGCGCAGGCCTCATTTCCACTGAGATTAACCTCAATGCCTCAGCAAAAACAGTGCCTACCACAATCCCATGAAATAATTTTAGAAGCAATAAATTATGACTGGTTCCATTTACACAAATATTTTGATATCATGAACTAGCTTGCTTATTCAAACTGACAGACTGAGATGGAGAGCTACAGATAGAAAGGTCAAGAAGTAGATGATGTTTTTGAAGTTAGTGTATAGGGTTTCTGGTGAGAAAGGGGTAGGGGGTTAAATCAGCTGCCATATGGGAAAACGATCTGCATCTCTCAGCAGACAGGGAGTAAAGCTTACTTGAGATTTGAAAATTGATTCAAACATTTTCCAAGTGCTTGAAACAAGGAGGAATAATTTTTTTGGGGAAAATCTTTGGGCACTGATGCTTCAAAATGTATTATGGATAATAGATAAGTCCTTTATTACTTCGTAACTTTCAGCAGCATGTTGAAAGGAAAGAATTCCTGGTTCCATTGAAATTAGGAATTTTTCATGCTCTCGAGTTGTATGGTTAAGAGTTTGAAAATGACAGAAGAAACAACTAAGCACCTTGAGAGATTTTGTAAGCTGTTAAATTTCTGTCATATTAAACTTAATTTAAAGGAAGAAGATTCTGAAAGCTCAAAAATAGTCAAAAAGGAATGGAACTAGGTAAAATGTTACATCACTCACTTGGAAGAGTTGTGAGATGGTGAAAGAACGGGTGGGACAGGAATGCTACAGAAGTGGTACTTCCAGAAAATTGCTTTTATCAAACTGATTACAATATGGGGTTTATCAGCACTTTAAGCATTTACCATTTAATGGCAAATTGCAAAGCGATCCAAGAGATCACATATAAGTCAACAGTTTAAGAAATCTGAGTGATATTACCTTAAATTTTAATGTTTCCAAAGAACTTTTCTAAAATATGAATTATCTGCTTGGAGGAAAGCAAAAACAATGTTAGTGTCCCGGTATATTTGTGGATATTCCAGAGAAACCCAGATCTTTCAGTGTTGGAAGGGGCTCGAATCATCATCTGGAACCCAATCCCCTAATTTTGTTCTATTTTAAGAATATAATGATAAAACAGGCAAAGTAATTCAACCAAGGCCATATTGCTTGTAGTAAGAGATAGAACTGAACATGAAATAGGTCACAAGCCACTGTTTTTGCTAGTAAATTAAACTAGCATGTAAATGAGTTGCCAAGTCATCTTACCAACAAATCTAAGTGATCACTATGGTACCTGGAGCAAACCTCTTTATTTTCCAAACTAGTAATCCCAGTACTGTGTGCACTGAAAAATGCATCCAGGATTTTATTTTGATGTGTGAGGAAGAATCCCCTCTCCTCATGATCTCCTATGGGATTTTAATAGCTGGGAGCAGGAATGTAAACCTGTGTGTATGGGTAACTTAAGCATGCTATTGGTAAAAATTAAAAGAAGGTATACAGTATTCTGGGCCAGAGCATATTTTGATATCTACATAAAAAGAAGCATGACACTAGATTACTTACTATCTTAATGCTCTGAACTGGAGTTCACAAAGGAAGACTTTACTCTATGGGGGCAGGAATCTCTGGCCTCTTCCTTCTCCACTGCCCATCTTTGAGTGAATATCTGTGACTATACAGAAGTCCTGTCAGTTTTTCTTAAGCAAGGGTATGACTCATCTCAGCATCCACCATGACCCACATTCAATTTCGATGAATTTGTGGGCAAGTCATAACTACCATACACCTTTGCTTTAGATTCTGAAAATGGAAGCGTAAGTATAATCTACATTGTTAATAAAGTTGGTAAGGTGGTCATCACTTCCGTTCTCTTCCTTCACAGGTGAATCAAATCCAGTGACATCACTTTAAGCTTAACTTGGAAGGGCTCCCTTAAATGTTAATTTAACCCTTGTTAATTACATAGTAAAACAATAATCCTTTTGTAAAAGTCAGGTTTGTCTTTAGTCATTCTGGCAAAAACCTTAAAGAGGAACTCAAGTAACAATTAGAAACAAATCCATCAATCAATTAGAGACAAATCCTAAATCAGCATTTGCCTGTATTATAAAAGCCGGAAGAGGCAGCCTCTTTAAAGATTGGCTTCTTTTGAGATAGGCTGTTCCATAAAGAGAGCTGGGACCGAAACAGAATCTAGCACACCAAGAGTCAGGAATTAACAGGGTGAGGAGAATTTAAGAAAATGTATTATTTGAAAGCACATATAGCAAAATTATATCAATATTTTAATAGTGGAAATATACACAAAACATTTATGAAGTTGAGACAGAAAGGGCAACAGAATTATTATAGTATATTTTAAAATTTATACATTTAGAAGCTGTTTATTATTAATTATTAGTGTTCTATTGCCACTGCTTGTTTCTTTTGTGTGTGTGTGTGGTAAATGGTGTAAATGGATAACTATTAATAGATAGCTAGCCAGATAGATAGTAATATGGGTATTCCTTTGGTCCTAAAAGTTGTACATATTTAAGCCATTGTGCCAATTGGACAACCCAGACAAGAGATCTCATCATTAACCCAGGGACAGCAGGCAACCATGGAAAGCAGAGGCATGGCACAAAGACTGACATTCCAATGTCCCCCAAATCCTCATAAAGTGCAAACTGTAAAACCCCAACCAACTGATGCAGGGAAGTGATCTCTCTGGATTAATCCAACAGAGAAGCTGGGAAAAGAAAGGCAAAGAAGAGAGGGAGGTGCTGGGAGCAGAAGAGGGAAGGATAAGATGCAGGAAAAAAGGTAGAGGTTGCTGAGAGACAAACACGGGGCGAGCCAGACAGGAGTTTGGGGAGTCACGGGATACGTTTTTTCTCTGGTTGGAATGTTGATTTCGAACATTTCAAAACATAAGACCAAAACATCTCATTAGCCAAGAGCAAAGTCCCTTGATCTCAGACTTCATCAGATCCCCACCCTTCATTTTAAGTCCTCTTGGGAATGATTTTTTTTTTTTTTTTAAGTTACAAAAGTAATTGCTACAGAGGGCAAAGGATAACAAAACTATAAATTATGCCATTGAGTTAACTACACTCAAAAGAGTTGCTGGAAAGGGCACTGGCAAAACCTGCACTCTAAAGAGAACTTTATTCTTTGGCCAGAAGTGCAGGTGAGAGAAATGGTAACTAAATTTCAAATTACCATTCAACACCTATCTGTCCTAAACACCAACAGCAGAGATGGTTATTTTTGAACCACCAGCACCTTCTTCTCCTTCTGATGGAAAACAAAACAGTTTTCCTCTCAGGGGATATTTTCCCACCAATCATAGGACATCACTGGGCTCTCCGTATGGGCATGTAACCCTAATCTTGCCGACCACAGTGACACCAGTTCCGAGTTCCTGCTGTAGCGACTGTTATCAGGTATGAGTACTTGGTTCAAACCAGGCCAATCAAAATTCTTCCAGGGACTTTCGCCAGAAAAGTTCCTGCCTCCTTCAAAGGTTGCAAGTGTTAAAATCGTGGCACTTCCATGGCTTTCTCTGACACCTTATGAGGACAGCCTGATGGAGAAAGAAGTCACCTAGCAAACCTAGAGTGGCAGGGAAAAAGCAACAAACTTGATGGCATCATTTTAGAACCTGGATAAAGTCCACTCCTGAAATTTTAAGTCTCAGAATCCAAACATTTCCTTTTTTAAACTAGTTAGAGTCAACGGCTAACTATTTGTAGTCTTTAAACTAAAAGACTCTTCAGTTAACATTTACTTTTATGAATCCTTCTAGCTTATGTTGAAACCCTCTACCTACTGGGGAAACTTACTTTGTTATGGCACAGCTCTAGCAGAGTTGTAAGATTATTATTAGACACGATGCAGTTATCTTTCTCTTCTCTTCTCAGGGCCCATGTAAAATTTCCTTACCTGACTCTAGGAAGAAAGAGGAAGGCCATCTCTTCTCCATGATAATAGAATGGCCATTTAACATTCTAAGTTTTTCCTTGGTTTTTCTTTAATATAAATGTTTCTAATGTAAGCAATGTTTAAATTGGTCATTTGGTTCCTGCCAAAACTTGGATAAAAGAGAATTTAGCTCTGAAATAAAAAGCACTAGGGCTATTTGTAGGTTTCCTTGGCACACAAGTGCATGGGCACCCCGCCCCCATCCCCGCCCCAGCCTCACCCTCACCTCAGCCTACCCCTCGCCCCAGAGCACTAAAAAAGAAGGGAGCAGTGATAAGAAAACAACATGCTTTCTGTTATTGTGTCACTCAGAAAAGAATTAAACAACGTTTAAGTATGAAAGTCTGAGGGAACATCTACCTGTAAAGTTTCGTGTTTCAGAAATAATAAAATTCCTTCAACAATTCCAATTGTCTTCAGTCTCTCCTCCATTCTATTCTGTTTGCTTCTGTCAGAATTCTGTCCCTGCAGTATAGACTGGTGCATGACCCTATTCTACAACAGAGCTCTTAGCTTCTCATAGCACAAGGAAGGAAGTTCAAATCTACCAGCCTAGTATTCAAAGTTCTTCACAATTTGATCCTATCCACCATTACAGACTCAGCACTTGCCACACCTGAAGGCATCTCCTGCACCATAGAAACTCATTCTCAAATTATTCCCCACATTCTCTATCTCCAGTCTAACTCTGGAGTTCTCATTTCTCTGTATCCCACCTAGTATTTTAACTAACCTTTGTTGAGTACCTATTAGGTACTAGTCAGCTTGGAAGTCTTTATTCTTCAAGGCCCAGTACACATGACACCCCCATACCTCTCTCCGTTATGCCTACTCTGTCTATGCTTCAGCACTGACACCACTTCTTATTTATGACACAGCACTGTAGCAGACACCACTGTTTGCCTACATGACTACAGTGCACCCTCCCCTTCTTCCTTAAAACAGTAGTGACTTCTTTAGGTGTCCGCTATGGTATGAATATTTGTATCCTCCCAAAATTCATATGCTAAATCCTAACTCTAAGGTGATGATATTTAGGAGTAGGGCCTCTGGGAAGTGATTGGGTCATGAATAGGATTAGTGCCCTTATAAAAGAGGCCCAAGAGAGATCTCTGGCCCCTTCAACAAGTGTGGACACAGCTAGAAAACAGCCGTCTACGAATCAGGAAGCCATCCTCCTCACCAGACAAACAAATCTGGTGACACCTTGATCTTGGACTTCCCAGCCTCCAGAACTGTGAGAAATAAAATTCTGTTGTTTATAAGCTGCCCCAGTTTATAGTATTTTGTTATGGGAGTCTGGAAAGAGTAAGACAGTAACCACCATGCATGTGCTTCAGCACAGATGGGATCCTAAAGCAAATTTTGGTAATATATAATGAATGATTTAAGCCTATCTGGTTCCCCTTCCCCTTGCTGTTGTTTGAGGTAGGCATACCACACCATCATCTACAACATTCTTCTCTGGTCTTAACAGCAGGGTTCCCACAGTGTACCCTAAAGAGGTGTTGATTTTTTTGTTTGTTTGGTAAACCTATCTTTTTCTTGCCATCCTGAACAAGACTAAAATTCAGAGTTATAGTTCAAAACTCAGTTACTTACTTTCAGATCCAGTTTTGCAGATTCAGGATGGGGAGAGAGGCTGGGAATTATGTAGGTAAAGGGCTTCGGTGATGTCTTTGCATCTCTCATGGTTAAAATTTAAGATCACTTATGCCAAATACGGACTAGTGGCGAATTTTTCCCCTCAATCCTTTTAAGGGACCCATGAAAACATTTTGCTCAGAAAATAAATTCTTATAATGTACTCATGTGTTTCTAAGGTCATTATCAGCTAAATAAACAGTATTACCTTTGTTTCAGTTGTATGGTCATATAACTAAGGAACATAAAACAATGTCTTCTTAAAATTTATCAGCCACAGCTTTCACTGGCATTGTAAAGTTCATGCGCGAAATCTATACTATCCTTGAAACATCTACTAGCACAAAACACAGAAAATGAGTGCTTGAGTTTTTGAGGTCTGCCTGGCAGGGTTAATCTATCCACCCCTCTTTCTCTGTAATTAATTAATAACAATTATTTAGAGACTGTTGATGGTAAAAGTACACAGTTATGATGTAAATTAGAAATTGGACAACAAAGCAATCTCATCATAACCAGTTATAGTAATAACTGTACTCTATTTACAATACACTGGGTTGGTGGCATTTTATCTTAATTGTCTATTTATTTGTCTGCCTCTTGACCCAGACTATGAGCTACTTGAGGGCATGAGACAACTCCTATTCACTGACGTCTTTTTATTACCTACCACAGTGCTCAATAAGTGTTTGAATGTAAGAGTAAATAAATGAGCAAATAATAAGTCCACATTAGTTCTATTATAAACAGGAGGAAGAGAGAAATAGGTCTAAAAGTTTTATTTTAAAGAAAAATCTAAATTTTTTGATCATCTTAAATGCTAAATAGTAAAACAATCCGTTTATTTCATTTAGCAGATTTAGTATTCCTATGTCCCATTAAATTTTTCTTCATTGGACCAGTCACGGTATTTCTTCCGAAAGAAACTCGGGTGTTTTGGTGAAAATGAGGCACCATTTTAAATTGGATAGATTGATTAACCTGTTCTTTTTCAAATGCTCTCTCATCATCTTTCTTTCTCTAAAATCTTACATAAATGGGCAGATTATTTACTTCAGAAGAGGGAAAAACAGGAAAAAATAAAAAAGAACCTTTCTACTAAAAAATGTGTCCTTCTAGGGACACCATATGTCACTAACATCAGAAGCCTTGGAGGATACTCACATGGGAAAATCCATGTTAAACCAAATTCAAATTAACAAAACCTGGTTTTGCTTTTCCTCCTCTGATACACTACTAAAGTTGTCAAAGCGGAGTTCTCCAACACCACAGTAAGCAAAAACTCAGCTCTGTTTTATCGACATAGTGTGGTGATACATGGAAAGCCAGCATTGGCAGAAGATAAAATATTCTCAGGTAACTTTACATTTGAGGAGGGGGCAAATATTGATTAGCTTTAGATATTGTTAAGTTAAATATGCCTTTCTAAGGTAGTCACTGAAAACACAAATAGATGTTACTTTTTAAACTAGTAGAAAAGAAAAATGGAATGACAAGATGATAAATTGAATGCAAGAAAGGAAACTGAAGAAATAGGAATATAAGTATAAATGAAATGTGCAAAATAAATAGTAGAATAGAATCCAAATATTCATTAAAACAATGTACTAGATTAAATCCTATAGTGAAAATATAAAGTTTTCTTTAATTGAATTTTTGTTTTTAATAGTTATGCTCCTCTCAGCAGAGATAACCATAACATACACAGACACACATACTAACTTGAATGCACACACATAAGCAAGGACATAAGAAAGTTGAAAATAAAAAAAAAAAAAAAAAGGAAAGAATGCCAGGCAAATAATAACCAAAATAATTATTTGAAATAGCTATATCAATATTAGGTATAATATACTTGGAGGCAAAACAAAACATTAGTAAAGGTAAAGAATGTCGCACTCTGAACTTATATGCATCAACTAACAATTTAAAAAGATAGAAAGCAAAAATTGAGAGATCTACAAGGTTAAACTGATAAATCTATTTGTCCTCTATTAGGAGAATTTAATACAACTCTTTCAGAAATTGATATATGAAGGAAAAAAATCATGAAAGATACAGATGCTGTGATCAGTACAATTGCCAAAATTGATGTAATGGACCCATACAAACTACTGTGCCACACAACTGAAGAACATACATTATTTTCAGCATATTTGAAACAATTAAATATCTGAAGCAAATGAAGCACTTCTTAAATTACAATTTAAGATTGTAATTTAATCCAAACAATCCAATTACAAACAGACCACATTCTTTATTCAAATTAATTTAGAAATTCATAATAAAATGTAT
>NW_012149819.1:390381-394992 GCF_000956105.1 Propithecus coquereli
AATAATTACTTTCTGGGTTATTTAATTCCAATTTACAGGGGATCTGCACCTTTCATTGCCTTTGATCTATTTTACAACTGAGTAAGGTACAGATGACTGAGCCAAATAAAAAATAATTCTTGTCTATAGACATATAAATAAACTACATCCAGGAGAGGTTCAATTGACTTCCCTCCCCCACCGCAGAAGCAGCCAGTTTTGCCTTCACTTGCACATTTATTTCAATATTCCTGATCTATAAATGTGTCTGTTATTTGGATTGTTATTAAACTGATTATAAAATCAGACTGGCTCCCTTATTAAGTTACATAGAATCTTTAAGACGTGTTCATTTAATATCTGTACGTAAGTCATGATTTTACCTTTTAAAAATATTATTCTTTAACAGTCATAAACAGAGCCAAAATTTGTTTCTTTGAAACAACGAAGAATAAACCAAATCATGGACAAGACTAAGCAAGAAAAGAAAAACAAAACAAAACCAAGAAGAGGGAGCACAAAACAATATTAAGGATAAAACAAGGGACATAATTAGAAACATAGCAGAAATTAAAATTAGGACATACTGTGAAAACCCTAATGCCGATAAATCTGAAAACTGAAATGAAATGAAAAAACGCCTAGAAAATATAAAATGCATAACTGACTTTAAAAGCAGGACTCATAAATGGATACTAAAACAACTGGGTGACAGGCTGTCACCAATCAAGATTCACATGCTTTTAAAGTATATTACAACCACATGCAATCAGTTTATCCTGGAAAGGATCCTGAAACAGAAAAAAGTCATAGCATGAAAAAATTGCTCACATCCAAATAGCATCCGTAGGTAAGTTAATAATATTGTATGAATATTAATGTCCTAGTTATGCAAATGTGCCATGGTTACATACAATGTTAACATTGGAGGAACCTTGGTTAGGAGTATACAGAAATTCTCTATACTACCTTTGTAACATTCTGCAAATCTAAAGTTATTCTAAATCTTACAGTTTATTTACAAAAAAGCAAACTCTCTAAAATAAGGAAGAAGACAAAGATATGTACTAATACAATCAGTAACATAATAAGTGATACAAAAGAAACGGTAAAAGAATTGAAAGAAACATTTTTTTCACAAACCATATGATTTTTTGCACAAATCCAAAATAATTTCCAGAACTATTAAAATAAAAGAGCTTAATAAGTTTTCTAGATATAAGATCCATACCAAAAAATTGATTGTATTTCTACATATCAGCAATATAAAATTAGAAAATGTAGTGTCCAAAAGAGATTTTAACAGCAGTCTGTATGACATACAGAAATAAATCCAAACAATGGATATACAACATATTGATGAAGAAATTTTACAACTGTGTAGACATTAAAGAAAACCCTAATAAATAGAGAAAGGTAAAGTTTTCAGGGAACTCTACAACCTTTTTCTAAATATATTAAAAAGCAAAATAGGCAGGATGCTCTCAAAGGAGAAGAAAATAAGGTGAGACTTCTTATCACAAAGCTTCTATAATGTTACAGTAACTAAGACAGTGTTCTTCAATTAAGACAGACAAAATTGACCAAAGTAACAGAACAAGATCCACAAACACAGCAGACCATATAAAGAAACCTGATCTGCAAGTTAGCTGGCATTGTACTTCATTGGAAAAGAGTGACTATTCAATAAATGCTGTTGGGACACTATCGCATATAACCCACCAAACAATCTCACACCACAGACAAAAATAAATTCCAGAAGAATTAAGGAAAATGAAAGGCAAAATTTAAATAGCCAAATAGACTAATAAAAACTAGGCAAAAATGATGACGCCACTGCACTCTAGCCAGGGTGACAGAGCAAGACAATCTCGAAAAAAAAAAAGAAATTAGGCAAAAGATACAAGCAGTCATTTCATAGAAAAGGAAATACCAATGGCCAATAATAAATATGAAATTCAAGCTCATTAGTAATGAGAAAAACAATTAGAACTAATAATAAGGTATAATTTCACACCTACCATGTTACCAAATATTTTTTTTAAAAAAGGACAAATCAAAAGTTAGTGAGAATTCTCTGCAACAGAAATTTTTGTATATTGTTGGGAGAAAGATAAACTAATCATTTTTAAAAACAATTTAACTCTGCCCAGTAAAGTTGAAAATATAAATACTTAGAAATAGACTCAAAGTTTTCTTGCACTTTTGCACAAGAAGTGGAAACAAGCCAAATGTTCATCAAACATTTGGAAATGAGCCAAGTGCTCATAAAAGTAGAAGAGACAAAAAAAGTTGATTATTTATAAAATGAAATACTATACATCAAGAAAAACAAATGATCTAATAAGCTATCTGCCTCAACATGAACTAATCTTAAAAACATAACAATTTTTAGTTTTGCTTGTTTTGAAATGTATATCAAGTCACAAAAAACACACTATTATTCTATTGATACATATTTCAAAACAGGCAAAAATAAACTTTTTATAAGACAGTTCATAGGGAAGTACGTACATGTTGTAAAATTATAAAGAAAATCAGGATTTAGGACAATGATTATATTTGCAGCACAAGTAAAAGGTTTAATTAGGGAGCAATATTGGTAGGGGACTTCATAACTAATAAAAGTGTCACTTTTCCTAAGTTAGAGTTGCATGCTGGGTGAAGTTGTGTCACATGCTGGATGAAGCATCTAGGATTATTTAACTAATATATTATATACACACATAAATGTGTACATATATATGCAAACATATAACCCTTCCTCTTCCATAACACAACCCACTGAGTATTCCAGTATCACATAGCCCTCTTGGTGTTATCTGTGGAAAATGGAACTTGGGGAAAAGGCATAAGAAAGTGTTAATATTCTAGCTACTGCTACTATTGTAAGAAAGTCCTTTGTCTCTGACCCAGGAGTCTTTTATCTTCTATTAGCAGCCATGAAACTGTCGTAGGCTAACTAGTGCTTTCAAAGTAAAGTCTTAGACTCTGTAATTTTTGATAAGATTAAGAAATCTTACATATAAAGAAAAGTCAATAGGTACAGTAGAGCTTGGTGAAAATATCTTAAACGGGTGTTAGGAAAAGTGGGTTTTACAACATTTGTTTAAGTACAAAACATGAATGAGATCTAGGGCAACTACCATACTCTGGTCTCTGTTTCTTTATCTGTAAAACGAAGGGTTAAACTACACGGCCTTCTAAAGATAGGATAGCTTCTGGTTCTCAAAGTCTAAAATTATAGATATAAGGAAAAAAACAACATGAAATGCATAGTCACAGAAAGAACAAATGTGAAGAAAATGTAACTATGTAAATGCTAAAGATACAAATTGTGATGACAGCAAGTACAAAGTTTATTTCATCTGCATTGAAATATTTATCTGTAATATACCATGAAATGAAAATTCTCTTTTAACTTGTATATCAAAGAGAAAATAAAAAACCCAGGAAAGAAGTTCAAGTAAAATATTTTCATGTTATACAAATGCCACTGAAGTGAAAAATCTTCAGTAAGACCACCCAACCTTGACAAGTGTATTCATATGGGATTTAAAGAGTAGTATTTGTCTGACATACAGTAGGTGGTCTTTCGTGTGGGTGAAATACTCCAGCTGACTTTGGTTCATGAATACTTCTAGGAGAATTATGATGAATTCCTACCTGGCAAGGCATAATGTTAGCCTAAATTTCTAATTCTGCTTTCAGAACTATATTTTTCTTTGTGATGAAGAACTTTCAAACTTCTTAGTCCTGCGTGTGTGTTTGTATCCATATGTATATCTAGGTAATATGTACCCATGGATACAGCTTTTTCTTTTAATAGCTGATTGTTTATATTATTGATTTGGCTATCAGGAAGCTCAAATATAAGATTTTTAGCACTAAAGGCAAATTAGGCTTTCTGGCATAACTACATTCTTTTATGTAGCTTTTTATTCTTTATTCCTTATTGTAAATGGTTTTACTCTATATATGCTTTTTACTATAAATTACGTCAAATCATTTTAGAAGAAGGTAGAAAGTCATGACTACGTATGTACATACATGTATCTTCTGATTTTTAATGAAGACTTTAAGTGAAACATAGCTTAAATAAGGTTGTAAATTTCTTAGATCATCAGAAAAATAAAACAAAACGGATGCCATTTAAAATCAGATCATCAAAATGAAGCAAGATTTTAACAGCTGTTATACTCTGTTGGAATTTCATGTATGGGAACTTACTTGCATATGTCATCTTCTGGGTCTTCAAGCCCAAATCTTTCATCAAATGTAAGTTGTATCCACATATTTTCCTCTACTGCTACTAATCTCCATACCAAGACCATATTTCTTGGATAAGTATGAGGAAACCTTGGGCTATGAATACTTCCATTAGTAGACACAGTGATAATTCTCTCATGCTGGGGATCTTGTACTCCTAAAGCAAAAAAAAAGACACAGACATATATTTAGAACAAACATTTCAAAAATTACAGGCTCCAAAATAAATGTATTATTGCTATTCACATTTACACTTAACACCTCTGACCAGTGTTAAGTATGTCTCATATAATACAAGCCAAATACCACTCTGTCCAGAATTTATCCAGAAATAAAAGATTATTTTAACATTACTGAATAAAA
>NW_012149819.1:396122-400001 GCF_000956105.1 Propithecus coquereli
GAGGTGATCTGCATAGCAGGATGTCTGACGATTTTATGGTGCAACATTTATATACTCTTGATATCAGGACAGCAGTTTTAACTATAGCAATGCCTCATTAATTTTCATAATTTATGAGATATGCTGCACAAAACTGAACTTCATATTTGCAGTAAGATCATGGAGAAATTAAGAATATCATTACTTTGTAAGCACCATCATCCATCCATTTGCCCCTTCCCAACATCCAATCTCTTATATATGCATACTTACTTTCCCAAATAGGCAAATCTAATTGTATTCATTCCTTTGTAATATCCCATGAGACTGTGCAATATAGAGTTTACTTGGGCCTATGAAATCATGACATTTCAGACTAAACTCTACACTTTTTTTTTAATCTCTTCCTTTCTCTTTCAGTTATGGTTTTCTGCTTTTCCTCTTTTCCATGTCTTTCACTTCCCATAATCTAAGTCCCTCATAATCAACCAATTCCCTAGTCCTCTGTTTACCTACTCAATATGTTAAATTCTGTCTGTTCCCTTACGGATTCCACACCAGTGATGTCACTTCCGCTGTGGAAGGCAGAATTGTAAAATGATCCCCTATGCTCCTCATCCTTGTATAATCCTTTCCCTTGAGTTTATGGAACCTGATGGGATATAACTTTGGTGATTAGTTAGTTCACTTTGAGTTAATCAAAAGGAAATGATTTGGATGAGCCTAAACTAATTAAATGAGGCCATAAAAAAAACTGAATCCTTCTTAAACTTGAGAAATTCAAAATGTGAGAGGGATTTAACAGGAGGGAGAGTCTTTGTTGCTGGCTTTGAAAGTGGAGGAGGCTATGTGCCCATGGATGTAGGGAGCTTCTAGAAGCTAAGAGCAGTCTATGGCTGACAGCCAGCAAGGAAATGGGGACCTCAGTTCTAAATAACGCCGAGGAACCTGAATGAGCTTGCAAGAAGATTCTTCTCCACAGCCTCCAGAAAGAAATCTAGTCTGGTAGATAACGTTGGCTTTAGCCCTACAAGACTCTGAGCAAACGGCAGTCACAGTGCCTGGACTTCTGATCTACAGAACTGAAAGTTAATAAAAGGTGTTTGAAGCTGCTAAATCCGTAGTAATTTCTTACATAATATTAGAAAACTAACACACCTTCTATCGTGCACAAAGCTGTTTGATTATAAGTATTTCTTTTTGCCCCAAATCTTGAGTACTAATTACAGTAACTACAGCAACTTTTTATTTAGTACTTATGTCAGTCATATATTAGTTAGAATACTATTAAGGTTAAAGAACAATCTGTTTTATCTTAAACTACCCAAAATAATTTTAACAAGTTTTACTTATGATTTTTAAGTTAAATAATTCAACACCTCCATTCTTCTCAGTGCCTTAACTTTTCCTCAGCAGTAAGCATTCTATACAGAAACAGGTCCCTCTGGATACTACTATTTGATACTGCTGTTGGCTGTTATAATATATATATGAAACAATCACTACCTTTTCTATTCAGAGAATGTGGTACCAGCATAGCTCCTAAGAATACAAAAGGATCCATCAAGTTAGATGAATTCTTCCTAGAGACAAATTTTATCAAGAAAATAATGATCACTAACTATAAAAATTAAATTCATAAACTGTTTTCAAATATTTCTTCTAAAAATGAGTATCTCCTTACTCTTTAAATTTTACTTTCAATAATCTACATATTTCAGAGGTATTTATAGTAGTAGTTTATATCAACAGTTTTTCTCATTTTGGCAATAAATATTTTTAGTGAATTAATTTTTCCAGTCAGACTCATTAAAATGTAATATTTGCCCCAGTCTGTCCCAAAAAAAATGCCTTATATTCAAGGTACTCTTTACAAATATAGCAGCATTTACTCTTTCATATATAATCTAGAAAATGACATGGCTATTAAAAGATCTGAATTCTATTTTTACATCTTCAGTCAAAAAAGCATATGGCTAAAATATATATACTTAAGTTTGTGTTTACATCTTTTTTTTTCCTTTATAATTCACAATTCCAATAGACTATAATTAAACATAATTTAAAGACTGAAAATCTGGGCCTTATTTGTGGTAAAAAAAAAATTGCAAATTTTCTTTTAAGTTAAATTGCCGTTCCCCAAAAATTTACCCCAAAATGCAATGAGGTTTGCCACCAAACATATATGATTTGCACATGACTTTCAAAGTTTTATGTAAATCTCAAGGAACTAGGCCTATAATCAAAAGGAAAAAAAAAAAAAAAAGAAGCAACAAACATTAAGTTCTACCAAACTAAGATTCTGTATTTATGGTTCTATTGTTTTAAAAGTCATTTTGTTAAACATATAAATTTACTAGTATTTTAGGGATGAGACAAGTACACATTCTTGGCTATTTTATTGAGCATCTGTTTTTCCTATATCCAAACGACAGTATACTCAAAGTACCAATGAAATAACACGAACGTTTGTAGTCAAATCACTAAAATATTTATCGCGTTGTCCTTGCAATGTGTGCTGAAACAAGAATAAACCTTGTACATTGTAGACAATGGGTTTAGCATGAAAAATGAAAATATATGTAAACACTAAATGTTTAAAATTATAATTATACACAAATTCATATTACCCTGCCCAATCCCTCTTAAGGTAGAGAAGTATTGAAAACTAAAATGAAGTAAAAGTAGAAAAAAAAAAAGGAAGAGAGACTAATAATGTAAATACTGTAAAACTGTTGACTACATATGTACACATATAGTTTGATTATATAGAATCACTATATATCTGCATTTAATCAGTTTAGCATAAAAATCAAAGCAATTCCATAATGTTTACCATGTATTACATACTTTTTGGTCCTTTTAAAGAAATATTTACTATGAATGAAAGAAGTTGATAGTAGTAAGAGAATCATAAAAAGTAACTCAAACTATAATACTTCAAAATGCTATATTATTAATAAAGATAAAAAGGAATTTCTGGATAATATGTAACTCATGAAGAAAAGATAAATCATCCGTTTCTTTCTCCACGCTAATGTTTTAAGTTGACTTTAGCAGAAAAGAAACATAGAAATGAGAATTAGGTGAAGAGAAATAGGTCCGATCTTGGTTTAGTTTGGGAATTCTGGATTCTCTCGTTTCACATAGAACAGACTGTATCAACATGTCATCAGTAAACAGACAGGCTTCACGGATGTCCTGTGAGATTTTTGATGTATTCATTAACAAATGTGTTATTTTCAAGCTACGTAAAAAAACATTTCTTTACAAGTGAGTTGCATCTATTTGTCATCCGTACTGGATAAATACAAATATTCATTGGTCTTATTTGTGCTTGACTTTCTGTTATCTCACCTGCAAAAACCTTTCTTTATTCTAATCTCATTAGTCTGTTAATGCAGCTGTTTCTGTTTCTGCTTTCACTCTCATTAACTCTCAATTAACCAATTTGGCTTTTATCAATTGTTAGTTAAAATTACATGACACATATGTACAGTTTAACTGGCTCGATAAACTGGTACCTTTTTGCCTAGAAAATCTAGAGTAATTTCATCCTGATCTTATTTGATTCTGTAGAGAGAAGATATATTTAAGGTCCACAGAACAAAGACCTCTCTATCAATTCCAAACTATATAGAATTACTCCATTTGCATGCTTAATATTTTAAATTTGGCTATTAATTCAAGTATGAGAATGTACTAGACACAAAACCAAAACTCTAGCTTTTGTTTTATCATCAGTTCAATTTACAATTTCCCAAAACAACAGCAAAATTAACAATCAACAAAGCTAATGTCTACCTCAAACTATTTATAAATTATGAGAATAAATGTTCACAAAGGAAAAATAAAGGGATTGCTAAATTCAGTAAACCACAAAACAACTATAATTATTTA
>NW_012149819.1:401406-406659 GCF_000956105.1 Propithecus coquereli
CTCACACATCACCACTGTGTAGCAGCCACTGGATAAGGGAGGCACTGACCCCACCCAGAAGTAAGCCTGGGAAATCAATATAAACCAATTTCCCTCAGGGCATGGATTACTCTAATGGGACAATCAGAATAAATCCAATGGCTTTTTTTCAATAGTTGGGAATAAGACAATTTTAGATGTAGACATGAGATCCAGAAATACTGTAGTCCTTTAGCTATCATAATGGAATCCAGTCTAATGAAAAAGTCAATGCACAAATGTGGGAAGATACATGATAGTATAGAAAAACAGAGCTAGATCCCAGGTCAAATCACACAAATCACACTCACTTCAATTCTGGGCTTCTCAATTAAGTGAATAATTAAATCCCTTTTACTATTTAAGTCAATTAGAGCCAGAACTTTTTATACTTCCAACTAAAACCATCATATAATAAACGTATGTTTGGGTTTACCCAAGATGGCCTTGGTTTAAGTCTGTTATCCTGGTGTGATTATTATTATTAGTGCCAATTCCTTGGCCTTTGAAAACACCCCAGTTTGCATCATAAAAGACTCAGCTAGGAAGCTCTATAACATTCTTCTGGTATTGTGGAATGTGATATGGAAGTGGTAAAGATTTGACAGCATGGTATTTTAGCCTTAAGGTAATGGTAAAAATAGTCTATTTTGGTTTTACACAATGAGATATAACTTTTAAAAATGAAGGCTCAATTATGAAAGACAAACTAGCCATAATCTGCATACCTAATATGGCACAGGGTAAATAGCCAAGTATATAAACATAGAATCTCCTCAAAGCCTTTATCACACACCAACTAGTAATGAATATAATTGCATGCACGCACAATTACACACTCCACTATAGTGAAACATGTTTAGGCAATGCTATTATTTTTTATTCTGTTAAGTTGTACTTTAGTTTAGACACCACAAAGTCAAAACCAGAATGTAGAAGAGAGAAAAATTAGGAAGAAATCACATTACAAAAGAAAAATTCACCTTAAAGACTCACTATTGACTTTTTTCAATGTAAAATCAACTCTCTTACTGAATTAAAACTATTATTCAATGTAGAAAGTTTACACAAAATATTAGGAGCTTTAAAATGTTTTAAACAGCAAAATACGTTTATATCAAATTATATTGTTATAGCAAAAACTGGCTAATGTGATTAAGCACAAATGCACATTATATACTCTTGAAACAAACGAATTTAAGAGAAAATATTTTCAATAAAGAACTTCATCTGTTTAGAGACTCAGCTTCTATCAATTTCTTTCTGCATTGGACATATAATTTACAACATTCAGATTAAAATTGGCTAGCATTTAAATACAGAAGATAATTACTGATTACTTTGTGAGCCTAAGACATCTAGACAAAACACCAACATTTTGACAGTAAAATGTTTAAAATTTATCAATGAAAATAACAGTGAAAAGGAAAGCAATATAAATTTACTCTTTCATAGAAAAAATGCAAATAAGTCCATCAGTTTGTGCCTTTAATGAATATGTAAAAGATGCCTAAGAATTCTCTTTTAAGTTAAGCTCTAAATCAGGCAAAATAAATGAATTCTAAGAAACAATAAAATAGAAATATATTTATTTCAGTCTTAATATATTCAGCTTAATATATTAATGCTGAAAAGTGAGACTTTACTGTTTCCTCATATATTTAGCATTTTATGCTCAAAGGTGAATGCATACAATGCATATGCAACGATCCTATGACTATCTTATGAATGTTGTCCACAGACAAAAATAATACATTCAGTCACTTCTATGCAAATCATTTCCTCCTATCTTATGTTTTATGTTATTAAATAATTTCAATAGATGATGAAATGTTTGCATTCCCATCAGCAATATTGGAGATTGATGTTACATTTGTAGCAAGATCTTTGGTTTCAGCAGCAATTTCACTTAACTATATCAGGAATAAATAAAGAGCAATTATCCTGGGACATAACTGCCTTTCATTGGCTGAATTTAAATAAAATATGCCCACGAATGCCCTAACCATTCTGCCCTGCTGGAAAACATTATTACCTCCTTACCCCACAATCTACCCTTAACAATTCTTGTCGATCTAAAAGTGATGTGAAAATATGAAAAATATAAATGTTAGGTGTTTAAAGTAATAAAAACCATAATTTAATAATAAAACTCACATAGTTTTATGGGAGGTAGGTTACTTAAATTTTCTCAAAGCAAAGACATTTTTAATAGTAATGAGAATGCCCAATTGTGCCAAGTATTTCCATCTGAGCTTGCATTATTTTTATCATCTAGCTGGGCTATAATAAAAGAGTGAATAAGCATAAACAAGAAGATCTTAGGTACCCTCCATTCTAGAATTGGCTTGAATATAACCATTAGCAAGATTATTTGGCAACAGCTAGCTTTATGACAATAGTTTTAAAATCAACCCAAAGATCAAAGGACAATGGGGCTCAAAAGAGGAGCTGAAAGAGAGAACAGAATAGATTCAAGAAGGTATATACTTTCATTCAAAATACGGACTGAGTTGACTTTACGACGCCCCTCAGAAGTTCCATTTGTAAGATGAGATTATTATACCCTGTTATCACTAGTTCCTTCAATATCCAAAAATACCCACTTTCTTATCTTCTGATTTTAGGGCAAACTTTGAGGATATATTTGTCCAACTGGACATTGTCAGATGCCACAAGAAGATTTGAAAATCCCTTTTTTATGGCATTTGTACTGTTTACATGAGTGTAATCCTCCAGCCAGCAAATGGACCAGCTGCGTTCATGACCTCCCAGCAAGTGAACAGACCTGTCTGAACACAGTATTTCTCCTTGAAAATTCTTGCCCATGAAACCTAATTTTGAAGTTGAAAACTCTCCACTCGTGTTCCTTAAAAATCCATCCATTCCTCTTCTAAAAGAAATGTAACATTGTCCAAAGAAATGAAACAAAGATAAGGACAAATGGTGGAGGAGGAGAAAACTAACTGGAAATAAAGTACAAATTATACTTAATTTAATTGCAGCAATTGTAATAATACTAATTATCTTGACAAAGGTCTATATTTCTATTCTCATGTTGAGATAGTGTTTTTTAAAGAAAGATCTGCATAACATAAGACTTAAGAACAACTATACTCATCATGTAAAATACCTGAGATCTATTATCACACAACCACACGAACCATCAGGGTATTTATTTTACAGCAGTTATCATGCTACAGAGTTTAATCACAATGTTATAATTTTGTTAAAAGTAAACCAATACAGTCTCAAGATGGGACAACAAAATACCAAATTAAAACAGAGCTGATATGTACTATGACTTCTACTCATCAATTAACAATAAATTTTAATTCAGCACTTTCTGCCAAACTAAAATACTTACAAATGAAGGATGAAAAACAGAATCTAAGAAACACCAGAATAATAAATGACACCTTGAGAAACATTCTTCTACTCTCTCTAAATCATAACATTCAAAATAATTTGCTGGGCAAAATTACCTTAAATATGTAGAGAATATACAGAAATGAGAACACAGACATTTCAGTAAGCACACTGCACTTTAAAGGTTATTAAGAATATAAAAACAGCACAGGAGCATTGGAATGACTAGATAGAAATTTAGAAGTGCAAAGACACAAAAGACTCCCTTTATGAAAGGAAGGCAGTCAAGTCCAAACCTGCTCATGTGGAAGAATCAGATAAGAGTATTACGCCAGGTAAACAAATTCTCTCACTGTAAAACGTTTCATTGTATCAACCTTAATTATGTGACAGTACAATAGAGTGTATGATAAGAAAAGTTTAAAAATTCAGAGTAAATAAAAATATACATTTTGCTTACCTTTTAAATGTTCTTTCTCCTCTTTTCTATGCCAGTCCAGATGCTTGGGTATAGTTCCTCCCTGCCAGTAGATGGAGATAGTAAAATTGAGTCTTTTGGTGACCTCAAATCCTAATCTAGGTGGTTCAGAATCTTCAATTTCAGATTTTGGAAGTAGAAAAAAATTTGAGTGATTGAAAAGACACATAAAGCTTGTAAAAATGATTATCTGAGTCGGTCAAATGAACTTTTTATTCATGGTCATTTGCACTAATCTTTAAGGGAGAGGGTCTTGGCTGGCATAGAAAAAAATAAAAGAAAGAGCATTGTTTGGTAGGCTACATCCCCTGGACTCTTCATTCATCCCAGATCTTGCTCCTTTACTCAACTAATACCTATTAAGTACCTACTCAGAATTGCAGGTGACTGGCCAGATGGTGGCCAGATGCTTTCATATACATTATCTAGTTAATGCTTTTAATAACCCTGCAAGGTAGCAACTATTATCCCTTAACATCTTGTCCCAGAAACTACATTTTTAAAAGTTCCATATGGTGAGCTGACTCTTGCTTGCCAAGATTCTGTATTCCTCCTGATGGTCAGTTAAAGGCTTCTCAGATTTAGGCAGAATTACTTTCTTCTTCCTATTGATAAAGGGACCTTGAAGTTGGAAAGTCATTTGCTAGTGGTAAAAATCAGTTTCATTTTCTTTTGTTCCAAATTAATACAAGACCACCAACAGCTTTCCAGGAAGCAATTCAAAAAGCTAAGGGGCAGTCATCTTACAGAGATTAAATGGATGATCTGAAATAAAACAGGATTCAGGAATAGAGCCACATGAAAGTGTTTTTGTTTGAGAATTTCATGCGTAAGATCAAATTCATAGGGGAAAGCATTAAAGTCTGTGAGTGCTGATAAGGACTTACAGAAATAACAAAATTATCATCATTTTCAAAAGCTGATAGGACATGTAAGTATCTCTTAAAGATGATAAAGAAACAACTGGAAGAACAATCAAAAGTAAATTGAACACTGATGAAATTATATAATAGTTGGTTCCATTTTTCAAACAGTTTAGAAAACCCACTGAGTTTTTAATTAAATAAAATATATTCATTATCCTTCATACAAGCAAAGAAAAGGTTTCAATATTTCTTGTAGTCATGGTCTGTGACTTGATAGCAACACAACACACTTTGGGAAAATGAGCGTTATACAACTAATCAAATAAGAGTAACATCAAATTATTCAAGAATGACAGGATTAAAATAAAACTACTCTCACCTTAATCACTTTGCTCAAATGAATACACAAATATTTATACATCTTTTTATAGTTCTTATAATGATATTCAGATTATAAAACATTTTCTTATACATTAAGTTTTTTTTCCAGCTGTCACAGCAACCTGAAAAGTTAACTGTGTA
>NW_012149819.1:417894-418438 GCF_000956105.1 Propithecus coquereli
CATCATCTTCTGTTTAATTCAAATAGAGAGAGAAAAGTTACTAACAAGTATCAAGTTTCTTGATGTCATCAAATGGGAGACATTATGTAAGACAATACACAGTAGGTCATAGTACAAGGATTCTGATTTCACAAAAATCAAATCAATTAAAGTAAGAAGCAGTGATTTTCAGGCAGTGAGTTCAAATTTCTGATTTCCTTCTACAGGCTGATTAAAAAAGGAGGAAAAGGAGCAGCTTTGTAGAAATTTTACCATTTTTTTGACTTGACACTGTTTCTTTAGAAAAGTCTGAAATTCTCATTAATCTAATAAGAAGTACAAGATTTCCACTATTAGTCTCTTTTCTATCTACGGGCAATGGTAAGAAATGGGGACCTGTAATCAAAGAAGTCCCTCCAAAGCTTCGGTATGCAATGGGGGAAAGCTCACAGAGTGAGCATCTGCCCAGCCTCACACATCACCACTGTGTAGCAGCCACTGGATAAGGGAGGCACTGACCCCACCCAGAAGTAAGCCTGGGAAATCAATATAAACCAATTTCCCT
>NW_012149819.1:430443-433157 GCF_000956105.1 Propithecus coquereli
TCTAAACCAATACATTTTTAGGAATGAAAGAGGGTGAGATTATTAATTGTGTAAAGGCAATGGACATAAATTGTTACTGTCCCCAGAAAACCTGGACACATGGTTATTCCCGAATGACAGGTGCCAACATTAACCTTCAATACAGATCTTTTAAGTCTAAATATTATTCTATTTCCAGTACAACACACTACTCCAGGACATCTTTCAACTTGGACATTTGTGTGGTTAATTCATAAGTACATGTTTAGCTATTTGAATCCTTGTTCAACTTAGCCCACTGAGTATAATATTTTGTTTTCATAAACTTGGTAATATGCTTATATTTACAGTACTTTATTTTAAGAGAAGTTAAAACAACAATGATCCTAATAACTTTAATAACTAATAGGATCCTAATAACTGTTTAACGGTTTCTAACGGGCTATTTGTAAGATGTTACTAATACTACTCATTACTTAGTAGACAATTTTACCAGTTATTACTGATTTGCTAGATTCTGGCTCCATTCCACTACTTGGATCAACAGAGTTGACATTATTTCTGCTGCTGATTACAAAGACACTCCCATAATTTGATATTCCTTAAGTGGCAGTAAATTCCATATTAATTTAGAGATCATTTAAAATGTATTTAATGATTAGGGTTAAACATATGACAAAATGAAACTATACTAAAACTAAAAACTTCATATCCCTCACAATGAATGTAAGTCATATATGTATATGTGTGTATATATATATTCATTTACTTATTTAGTTTTTATAGTATCTGTGTGTAATTTAATAAACAAACTCAGATAAATCATGGATTTTGCCTAGGTTTTTGTTTTGTTTCATTTCCAGTTTCTTGTTTGTTTGTTTTCGCTATTGTATCCCCAAAGCATTGCACACTACCTCACATATAACAGGCACAAACATGTGCTGAGCAGCTGAACAGCCTAAGAAAAAAGTCCTTAGCACACTTACAAACATACATAGAAAGAAAATTCAGTAGATAAAAAAGGATGATATATGGGTTGGTTCCTGGACTACCATTGCTTCCTGAAGGTCACTGGCTGAAGAACTGACTGAGATCCCTCACACTATATGAAAAGACACCAGCAACCAATTGCTACATCGTAAAATCTGTTTCTACGGCATAGACTTACATTAAACTCATGTTTGGAGTGACTTCACCATGATCTTTGAGATCGCTAAAATAAAACTTCCAACAACTTCAAAAATTCATCAAAAGAGCAATATCTTCATAGAAGAAATTATTTTTTCCTTTCTGAAATCAAAAGTTAAGTATTTGTTTTAACAATAAAATTCCATTCTCTTGGCCAGATTTGTGAAACACATATATACTATACAAAGACAAATTTGAGATTTTCACTTCACAATTCTCTTCCATACCACAATTCCAAGATCAAAACTTGTATTACATAACCTTAACTTTCTGTGCCAGATGTGAGGTACAAAAGGTAATGTTTAGAAGGGATTGTAAGATTTGCGCTATGGTGGTATGATACAGTAGCATCATGATGGTTAGGAGCAGGCCAGTATGATGCCCTAGACATAAGAATATGATGATGTAGGAAGTTTTTGAGACAAAAATAAACCTTAACATGATGTGCTACACAATGTCTATAATCCCCTGTTCCTTTATAATTGCTCCAGTTATAAAACTAGCATTCAAAATTCCTCAAATATGTTAAACTTATGAACCAATTGTTTAACAACGAAAGCTATTTTTGATCCTTTTAACTCAATGGCTTGAGAAAGTTTTGAGAATCAGATGAAAGGCATAAATGCTCAAACCAGAAAATGATATATCCAAATATAGAATCTCATAGTTTCATACAATAGCATACAATTTCAGAATATTCATTTGGCCCTTTTATCTATAAAGCCAAGGTTAAGAACACTTGCCCCCAAATAACTTTTCTATTATAAAGCAAAACAAATGATGAGTTTTTCACTTCGGGATCGTAAGGGCTGAGTGTATTTGAAAAAATACATGCACACAAACACACACACACATACACACAAAGTAGGTTCAGCATGTTTTTTATATTAAAACGGTGGCAACATTTCACGCACTTCCAATGTAACTCTATAAAAGTATTTAATATACTGTCTGGAAAAATGTGTCTCCAATGGGTAATATTTAGAACAATCTAAGAATTGTTTATATTCATTAACTTATACAAACATTAACTTTTCTGGAGAAACTTTAAAGATCTGTTATCATGAAATGTATATATATTTAAGATAATATAGTAAATAATTGAATTGTACTCTTACGTTTTAACAAGAAGGATTTATTTACTCCAATAGTTTTTAAGTGCAAATGACAACAGCAGTTACCCATTTTTGACTACCTATAGTGAGCTAGAAACTGTTAGGTTCTCCCATGAGCTACCTTACAGTGACCCCATGAAGAAGACTTTATCATCATCACTTTTTTCGATGAGAAAACTTCTAACTTGATTAAGACATCATGAACAGAGAGAACAGAAGAGTAATAACAATCATGACTCCCACCAGAGAACATGCTCCAAACTGCAGGCACGGATCCATAACAAAGCTGCTTCCTTCTCTGACAACTATAAACGGTAGGTACCCTTAGGGTGAGTTGTAGGAGTTCATATATTAATATTTTTAAATGAACAGTGGTTCTCTCCTGAGCCATGTAAGTGGGTCATATAACATAAAATAGACCTAACTTCTGTT
>NW_012149819.1:436562-437547 GCF_000956105.1 Propithecus coquereli
CTCTGTTCTTTTTCACTCTACTATTCGTCTGTTCTTGCACAAAAACACTGTTTAATTACTACAAGGCTTAATGGCTTGGCTACTAATGGTCCTTTACTTTTCTACATCAATTTACAGATTAGCTGACAACTTCCATGAAATTCTATAAGTATTTCAGTGAAATTATGTTTATTTTTAAAATTATTTGGGAAGACTTTATATAATATTAAATTCTCCCACCAGTATACATGGTATTCCATTTATTTACATTTTGTGTATTCTTTTCCTTTTAAGACTGCTTGAATAACTCCAAAGACAATTACTCTACATAAAGGGACTCAGCATAAAACTGCCCATAACAATCCCTGAGCAATGGTGACCCATTGGCCCCTGTCAACTGAGAAAAGCCAATGCCAGATTTGGGACAATATCCCAAAGTCTAATCCAAAGGTTTGGAATAAAAACAGATGGAGAGTGGAAAAAGTAACTACTGCTATAGCCCTCAAAAATGTCAAATGTTAAAATTTTCTAAATTTTAGTGCCCTTACCTATCACCAAAAGAGACACTACCATAGTTTAAATCACATTCACAGACTTGAACAGTTCTCCCTCCAGTTACTATTTCATTAAGTTTTAATTATCTTCAGAAAGCCCTTTATACCATTTTTAGATGAATTAAAAGGTAGGAATTTTGTAGCTGTTATGAATGGGATCTTTTTTCATTATATTTACCATGAGTTCTTCTTCACATTACTTTGAGTTTTTCCTTAGTACTTAAAACTCTCTGAAATTGTCTTATGTAAGGGAAGATTGCTTTATTATCCTAGTCTCCCTTCCAGAGGGTAAGTTCCTTGAGTGCAAGGATCTGTCTTGTTTATTGCTACATCTCCAGCAACTAGAATATTACATTTCCCACAGGAGGTACACAATATATACTTATTAAATAAATAAATTTATATCCATCTAATTATAATCTTACATATAACTACACAAATATTCAGACTTT
>NW_012149819.1:439387-440634 GCF_000956105.1 Propithecus coquereli
TAGCTCCAAATAATCCAATGGCATTTTTTAAAAATGCCATAAACTCTAATTTACCACTATGGATTAAAAATATATCTTTGCCCATTCTGATTAAACAACAGTCACTCACAGCTGCTGTCACTTACTGCGCTTGTCATTTTATATATGATCATATAATATACTGAAATGTATATGTGTATATATACACACACATACATATACACGTGCATATACGCACATATCAGTAAGTCCAGATTTCAAACAATATGGAAAAGATGTGGTTTTCTGAGGAATTAGAGCAATAAGGCTGTGGCACAGAGGAAACGCACACAAGACTAGATCTTCAAAAAAGTGATTATTTGTTTTTTTCTAGCACTTACATTAGTAAACATTATTGGTGAAATCACTTTGATGCACTCTGATTGGAATACCCTGTTGACTCAAGGCTTTAAAGCGCCAGCCAGGGTCTGACTCCTTGCACAAAACCCCTGGGCCCATAGCACACATGGATCTCATCGCGTAAGAACACCGGGGGCACACTGTTCAGCCTCGCACAATTTGCAATTTAAGCTTATAGACCTTCCCTGTTCTTTAATTTAAGATTATCTCCTTAACTAGACTGGAAATTACTTAAGGCCACAAAATATGTCTTATTATATATTCCTTTTCAACATTCCATGTTAATGCTACTGAATATAGAATCTCAAATGACTTGATCTTTGCTAAAAAATGTTTCTTCACTAAACAAGCATGTAAATACATACCCATTGTAGGATTGCTAGGAAATAAAAAATTCATTTGTACCCTTAGTCTTTTCTTAAAAGTTCTTACATTTAAAAAAGTATGTTTATATAATGCTAAACACATAATGAGACTATAAAATACACAAAACATTTACTATTTATTACAAACCCCACTTCCAAGACTAGCGGTTTTCAACTGCTTTTACTCATCAACATTAGGAGCTTACTAGGGGCAGGATTAGGAAGGAAGTGTGACAACACTGTCTACCCTTCGTCCCCCAAATTCCTGAAGTCGTGATGACAGCCCCTGCCTTCCAGGCCATTTGGTTCAGAATTGTTCTGGACCACTGTTTCTGCAGGTTTGGTAATCACACCACAGGTGTTTCTTAATATGATTTCAGGTAGTACATAAAAAGATGTGCTCTTTAACAGTTGGTAATTTACTTTAACAGATATTAAATACATAAATCATATTTTTTTCATGGACATCTCCTACAGCTTTCTTTTAAAATCTATTTATTTAGG
>NW_012149819.1:440684-443200 GCF_000956105.1 Propithecus coquereli
CACCTCTAAATAGTTACCAATTGTGTGTGTGTTGAGAAGATTAAGATCTACCCTCTTGACAATTTTAAGTACATTATTTCAAGTAAAATACATTATTTTATATTCTGTCCCCTGTGGAACATTAGATTTCCAGAACTTACTTATTCATGTTGCATAACTGAAACTTCGTACCCTTTAACCACATCACCAGACTTTCTATTTCATAAAGGAGATTAAAGAAAGTTTAAAAAGATAACAGTACTATATATATTTATTATATAGGTAATCAAATATTTCACTTAATATTTACTAGAAAGCTTTTTCTGGACAACTGCATAGTAAGTAGGTTCTCTCCTTTAGTCCATTAGTGAGCACAGCACAGTAAATTTATAGTTAAATGGTTTACAGTGAGTACATTTTTAATCTTCCTTGAATTCAGGCTGTATCATGCTCTGGAATCATCATCACTTCTCTCCCTATTATTGAAGAGCACAAGAGGAATGGAGAAGGCAGTCAAAAACTGGGGTCACTTTATTATTTTTCATTTGTACCCCTCCATACAAGTATAATAAAACAATGGAATATCGTATAAAAAGTTCAGTATACTAAAAAATCTTATAAAGGGGTTAAATTATAATTTCAAAAATTGTTCATATTTGACCTTTTGGTCAAGAATAAAATATTTTAACATAGATATTAAGCTGAAATTTTTAGTAAATCACATATGGAACATACTCCAAGTGGAAATAGGTTTCAGAATCGTGTGTAAATGATGCAGGGCACACAACCTGGTGCCACGCTGCTGCAGTCGAGCACCGGACCCTTGTTGCATACCCACCAGTGCTATCCTGAACTGCAGAGCTCTAAGCAATAGCGCTAAGTGACCCATCTTCCTCTTTAACTAAGCGATTTTAAAAGCATGTAATGTCTCCACATTCACAGTCTTTAAGATTTATTTTTGCTTCAGGAGATGGCAGTGATTGGTGATGATCGTGGTGGTGAAAGGGGTGCACACAGAGCTACTGTGTTAACACCACGGCCAGGCCAAGTGTACTCATCTGTTAATTCGAGAGCATTTATCTATCAATTCTTCCACACCCAGCTGTTATCTTAAGAAGAGCAGCAATACGTCTAGAGAAAGATTAGAGAATTGAAAAATATTCAACATAAACTCATGAGTTCATACTTTAAGTGATTTACCTCTTGCTGTTCACAAACTTGTGATAATAGCTAGTTTTAATATTTTTCTATGTTAAACAGAATTCATAAAACTAAAACTAAAGCCAAAATACAAAGGAATTGAGGGGACTGTAAAGAATCTAAGTGTAAAAGAAAAATGTGAAAGTTAGATTCAAGTAAAGAAGAGCAAATCATTTGATTCACTGACAAAAGTAATGTCATGTTAGGAAATTAAATGAATAAATATTAAAAGGCGGTTATATTATTAATATAACTGGAATGTCACACATCTAAAAGTTTTAATGACAATCATACTGGCCACTGTAAAGAAAAGGAAGCATTTTGGGACTTCAAATGAAGTAATTATCTTATGTAAAACTAATGTTGAGCTGAAATTAAATCTTTCCACAGATCACTTTAAAGTCAAATAAAATTTTAGTGCTGAGAAAATAAATTGTTCTGAAAACAAGTCCTGTGCAAACATTGCTGTTTAAGGATTATGGGTCACCAGCCCTGGAAACAGCAAAGGGACAGTCAGTATATCTGGTAGAAGATCAACCTCATGTTGTTTTACTATGAACAAAAACACCCAAGGAAACAAGAGGATATGTGCAAGCAACTCGCCCAAAATTCAAAGCATACTATTTTCTTAGTACAATTTAAAAAGAAAACAATACACACATTTTCAGAGTCTTATTTTATAACTGCTTTCTATCAATAAACCACCACCCACCAATGGGAAAATACAACAGTTTCTAGTTGATATCTTAATGGCTCTACTTTATTGTTTTATATGACACCACTTTCCACTTCCTTTCTTACATGAGATATTCTATACTACTGTACCCCTTTATACCTGGACTTGGCTCTTCTCCAAGATTCTATCCTCAGTCTACCTTCTTTAATCACAAATCCTTGGTGATCTCAAGTACTTTTTGAATTTGAATAAGTATCTTTCATAAGCATGTGCTCTTTAAATCTATAGCAATGGTGCAGAACTTGCTTCCAAGTCACAAAATCTCATTCCCCACTGTCTCCAATTTCATATACCCTACTCCAACCTCACGATCACTTCCTCTACTACTTTAGTTTCTAATTTGTATTAATGGAATTACCATTTCACCAGTTAGCCCCCAAAATGTCATCATTTTTCACTTGAACTTCTGTTTATGAAACTATCTTCAATTTAATATGATTAGGTTTTAAATGAAAACTCATCTAGCACATGGTTCATGCTCAATACCTATTATTTACTGTTGTCTTTAACATGGATTCTTCAACTTGCTCATATAGTAATCTTCCTCTTCTTTAATAAAACTTCAGTTTTCCAGCTTTTCGACCCAATAGAATTTTGCCAT
>NW_012149819.1:446057-449062 GCF_000956105.1 Propithecus coquereli
TGGCCCTCTGAATGAATCCTGAAACTGCACTAAATATAGACTTATTACATAAGACAATAAATATCTAATAATTTGGGGGTTTTATTTTTTTCTTTATTTCCATTTCAGAATATTATAGAGGTACAAACGTTTTGGTTACATAAATTGCTTTTGTACCATTTAAGTCAAAGTTATAAGTGTGCCCGTCCCCCAGATAGTGTGCATCGTACCCATTAGGTGTGAATTTACCCATTCCCTCCTCCCACTTCCCACCTGCTTGAATTTCGATGAATATTATTTCCATATGTGCACGTAAGTGTTGATCGATTAGTTCCAATTTAATTGTGAGTATGTATGGTGTTTGTCTCTTCCATTCTTGTGATACTTCACTTAGAAGAATGGTCTCCAATTGCATCCAGGTTAAGACAGGAGGCACTAGTTCACCATTTTTTATGGCTGAGTAGTACTCCATGGTATACATATTCCACATTATAGGGTTTTTATTATCTGTGGATAGAAGTATCCTAACTGATACTATATTCGAATTTTTATATGTATCTACACATAATATGCATCCTAAAACAAAGCCATATCACCTATTAAAAAACTTATTTCTGAAAATAAAAATGAAACATTTCTGTTTTCAAATATGTTAATGAACTTCATTAGGGTGTGAGAAAGAAGATCCTCATGCATGTTAAAGAACATCGCAGTTGAATGTAGGTGTAAAAATCTCATTTAGATTTATAAATCATTTATAGTGATTATTTATAAAGCCTATTTATTTAAAAGTCTGTTAACTTGATAGGAAGGAGACTTCCTCTAGCTATGCTATTTAGTGCCAAGGAAGAAAAATATACATAGCTGCTCATCTCAATGACACAGTGCCATTCTCCATTAATAATCATTTCTTTTTCAGGAATAAGAATAGGTTATTTATGTTATCATTAAATATGAACATTACTATTCTCCCTGATGTCACATACTTCATTTTAACTCTTTCTTAGTAATGAGTTAACTCTGCGGACCCCAACCTCTGGCCCGCATACCAGCACCGGTTCCTGCCCGCCAGGAGCTGGGCCGCACAGCAGGTGGCCCTCAGCCGGCCAGCGAAGCCCCACCTGCACCCACAGCCGCTCCCCATGGCTCGCATCACCGCCCGAGTCCTGCCCCCGGTCAGATCAGCGGCAGCATCAGACCCGCACAGGAGCGTGAACCCCGCTGCAAACTGCGCTGCCAGAGATCCAGGTTGTGCGCTCCCCATGAGAATCCAACTCCCGCTGGTCTGAGGCGGAGTAAAGGTAGCAACGCACCCCCACCTGTGGAAAAGCTGTCTTCAAGAAACCGGTCCCTGGTGTCAAAAACGTTGGGGACCACTGAGTTAACTGACAATGTCACAGAAGTAATAACATCTTTCAAAAAAAGAAATCAATCATTGCTCAAGAAAATTTAGGAGTCCATGTGGACTGATACCGAGAAGAAGAATAGACAAATTTCTGTTCCAGATTAATCTAGTAGAGGAAAATTAGAAAACTGACAACTTATGCCCATAATAGTTCAAAAAGCTTTCTAATATAAATCTCCCTTATAAAATAATTCACTTTTTAAAAGTCTTTTCTTGATAAATATCAACAGGAAATTCAAACATGGTTATCATGAGTATAGTACTCTAGTTCAAACAAATCTAAATAGTTGTAATAGCTTATATTTATGTCAAATTATGTCAGACCCTGTGGCGTAGTTCCTGAGTTAGTCAACAGTAGTACCCACTGGGGAGTTAAGTAATAAAAACGCAGCCACACCCTAGTGCCCCAATTGTACATTCTTGTCTTCTTTATGTACTTACCAGAAATATCATTCTCTGGTATTCAGAGAACAAAATAAAGAAAAAGAAAATTTAATATTGCAATAAGTCATTTAGGGATATAATTAGCCAATTGGCCACTACGCCAACCTTATTTTAGAATTCAACTTTGTGTACATATTTATACCGTCTAAATAATTATAATTTAATTTAGTTTGATAGAGCCTTTAAGTAAACAAGATCTGTTCTGATTATAAATTCAGAAGTATAATTAAATTTGAGATAAAAATATTCTCTAAAGAACATCCCCATCACATGATGTTTTTTCTTGTTGCTCCATCACTCAGAAATCTATCTTCAGAAGTTTCTTACTTTAAAAAGTACCCAACTGTTTTTACTGATTTCTTTCACATGTTCTTTTACATGTTCATTTCTTTTACATTCTCACAACAATGAATCTTGCTTAATCTCTGCAGCTTTTTTTTTTTTTTGCAATTCACATCATTTTTTCTTAGTCTTTCATTCATTTCTCATCCAACACTCCTGCCCCTAGACACACAATATTGTATATTTATTTTGGGTTCTATTTGCTTTCTTTACCAAATTCTTTCCCTTTTTTGCATGTGAGCTTTCAGTAAATACCTACATTAAGCATCGTAATATGGTAGTCGGGGGGAGAGCACATATAACTTTCACAAAATTAAAGAGGGGGACTGTTCACCCAAGAACTACATGCTTGAAAAAGCAAAGATACAATTTTGCCAAAGTCTGTTCAATGTTTTCAGTCAGTCACTCATTTAAGATATTCTAATGTTATATTAACATAATGATTCCTGATGTGTAACGATTCCTTTATAAACTGCTCTCAGAATTTTGAGAGAACAATCGTATCGTGTGTCTACTACGGTGTGAGGAAGAATTCAGACACTATTATTCTGGATGATTACAAACCTCTCATTTTTTGCTTGAAGCTATTATCTTAAGAAATCCAGTTTTCTTGCCCAGACACAGGCCATGATTTGTTAACACTATTCACAGTTATTCTTTTTTTTCTCATCTTTTCACCTACTCGTATACCCATGTGTGACTACAAAATCTCACATACAGGTCTAGTATTTTTCCTAAACATTGTACGTCCATATTAATCCCAACTTACTTGGTATTGCATTTTATACTTTCCAAGATGTACACATATATAAGATGTCCTCTGATCCTCACAATG
>NW_012149819.1:460297-463124 GCF_000956105.1 Propithecus coquereli
TTAGTACCATCTTTTCAACTTTTAAGTTCTCAGTTAAAGTAAAAATTCAGTCTTGGTATCCATAAAGAAATATAGATCAAAACTTAAAACTCTTTACTTATATAAAGAGCTACAGATGAATTAATTTTAGAGTTTGGTGAATGCTCCCTAGTTCTCATGTATTTTTTACATTCAAATATATTTAGATTCCACAATAATGTCACACTTATTTGCTTTGTATTAACTAGGAATAAAATCAGCTGAAATAGTGTGTATGTAACTTTTGTAAAATTTGAAGAATTCTTAATCCTTATTTTTCACTCTTCCTTGTCATAGAAGTAGGTTATGAAACAAGACACATTTAGGAATAAAACAAACTATATTTCGTTGGGCTTAAGTATTTGTTCTTATAGCTGTTACATAGGTAGATAGATATATATGTATAATTTTTAATGTCAGATGTCTGTCATCTACAGAAAGAAAGTTTGTGTTTGTATTTAGAAAACAACTATTGCAGATGACTTTGTTCTGTTGTACAACTGTGTAAGCTAAGTAACATCTACCTCTAGTTAATTAAATAGTTCTGAATCTCTCAAAAACAAGAGAAAGAAATCACTGATTTTACTCTGAAAAATCATGCTGAGTTTGACAAGCACCTTCATGTAGCCTTTAGTGGCTAAAGAGATGCTTATCTGATCCAAATCTCAAATATAGGCATGCCAAGGCTTACAAAACATGGACTCCAAATTCTCTGCAGCAAACATTTTATGTGAAAGTGATTTTACATATGTACTTGTGCAAAATTATTACCCTGCTATCACAAAGCACACTAAATCACCTAATGGATTCTACAAACGTAGGGTCTTAACAATGCCTTCTTAGAAAAGAATAACCGGCTCTGTAGGCCTCAACTTGCTGGGAGTTCAGCTCTGGCTTAGGCAAACCTCTCATAAAAAGAATCTTTCCAGTCTAGATATATGTATTATAAACCTTTAGATGAAAGACATTTTCGTAATATTACTGGCACTGTTGCTTCAGGTGTTGCATATTTGAAGAGACTATAATAATAACATTTCTGTGTTAGATGTTTCAGACCAAATGTCCTAACTAACCTAAGGAGAAACAGAGTATGAGGAGAAAAATGCGCACACACACACAAACACGTACCTTATGTTTAATAATACCTAAACATTAAACGTTTAGCATGAGTTCTGCTCTACAACAGAAAATACACGAGTATGTATGTTATTTTATCTTGTCTTTTCCATTTCACTAGCATCCAGTGAAATCTTGCATTACTTAAATGGCCTAAAACAAATGACTGGTATTACATTTAACATACAGATCAATGACGAAGAAAGCTTTGAAATTTTTTACCTTGTAATAATTATTTAAAATGAGCCTTAGAATATTTCTGCACCCTTTTTAAAAGCAGCATGTGTGGCTTTATTACTTTAATTTTCTAACGATCTAAATATGAATGTCATATAGAAATATAAATTTCAACTGATAATTGAAGGTATCCTTACTACTATCAAATTGCTGTCATTTCATTTTTTGTAATAATATTTAGGCCTCTATACTCCTTATTTTCAACTTCCAATATAACAAAATGATTTCAGCAATTCTTCTTAAGTATCCTAGCACCTAGTATTTAATCTCGCATTACATTTCACAACTTCCGTGTTGATAAGTATCACATAAAACATTGGTAAAATTATTAAAATCTTGCATTAAAAAGCCAAAATATAAAAAGTTTAGCAGGAAATGAGACTTGAGGGTAGGCAGAAATAGAATAGGTACCAGGGATTAATAAAAGAAGGAGGTTATGTAAGATAAAACAAGAGAAACTTACAGCAAAGTCTTTTATATCAGTGGTTGCCAACCTTTTTGGCACCAGGACAGGTTTCATGGAAGACAATTTTTCCACGGACAGGGTCAGGGTGGGGTTCAGGCGGTGATGTGCAGCCCGGTTCCTAACAGGCCATAGGACCAGTACCGGGCCTCGGCCCCAGAGGTTGGCAACCACAGTTTTACACAACATAATAATTACTGATGTAATAATATTGTGGGGGGTGGCAAGGTTTTAGAGATGTCACTTGTCTGTCAGTCACTACAAACTGTCCTGCAATGAATGGAGTATTCATAGACAATGAAAATATTGTTACTTTATCCTAAAAGATCATTCCCATAAGACTTGTACTTCTAGTTGAGAATTATATTTTTAAACTATATGTTTAAAACCAAATAAAGTAGTTCTCATTGTTTAGCAATTCTAAAACATATTGTGAATTGATGTTTGGCAGATACAATATTGTTACCAACCAAACTGTCATGCTAGAGTCACAAAACTCAGCAGAATCTTGATTTTAATCTCACTCATCAAAGTGACCATGTCCTTCATGAGAGGCTGAACATCTCCCAAGCTATGAATCACAACTGAACTAACATAATTAACAGTGGCCTCCTTGCCCCTCAGCTACTGACTATCCTAGGCAGGCTCATGAGACCCTACTCTGACAAATAATGGAGAAGCAGCTCTTTAAAGGAGATGTTTGTGGAGAAGCTTCTCTTTTCTATGTCTGGACACAATTATGTGAGGAGGTGATGCTGGGGCAAGCCTAAGGTCTAAAGTCCACACGCTGAGGATGACAGAAAAAAAAAAGTTTTAGAAGAACCTAAAGAATCTGCTGATGATGTCACTGGCCCTCTGAATGAATCCTGAAACTGCACTAAATATAGACTTATTACATAAGACAATAAATATCTAATAATTTGGGGGTTTTGTTTTTTTCTTTATTTCCATTTCAGAATATTATAGAGGTACAAACGTTTTGGTTACATAAAT
>NW_012149819.1:463239-465498 GCF_000956105.1 Propithecus coquereli
ATCACATAATCCACTTAATGTGAAAAAAAGTACAACAATATTCAGGTAATGATCCTTAAATTTATATCTAATGCTATAAATATAAGACAACCTAAGAAAGACTTCAAAAACATATTGGGAAATTGTTTTAATTACTATCTTCAATACATAAACCTACAGGGTACAAAAGGTTAATATGTGCCACGCACAGCCCTTATAAAGTAATTACAGAAAACTGCATGTTGATAAGGATTTCTCTCCTTTCTTAAAAATGTTCACATTTTATTCAATGTCAATCTTTTCACTAAATGTAAGCAACACTGTGAAATCGATTTCTCTAAAACCCTTTTAAGCACATATTTAAATGAATTGTTCATGTATGATTAGATATCCACACCTTTCAAATTCCACAATGTAACTTAGAAAATGTCATTCAATAACCCTGATGAAGTCAACACTGTTTTACCCACAACATCATTTTTAGGCACTTTTCTGTGTCTTCGTCTAGATCAATCTATACTACATGCTTTTGTATACTTGTATATTATTTCCTAACATTGTATAGTTGAAGAAAACTTCAGAAATCATCAGATCCAACTCTGTTAATGTACATACAAAGAATATTTATCTATGCTCAATGGAAGGACTGGATCAAAGTCACTGGATGAAAGTCATCTGGGTTTTTGGGTACTGAAAATGAAAATGCACCCAGGTGATCTTTAGACTAATAGTCTATGACTAATCCCAGCCTGCTACATTATAGTCTCTTTCTGACTTACTTTAGTCTACTCCAAGCATGATAAATTTGAGGCAGGGTTTATGTCAGATATTTTTGGAAGTATCTAAAAAAAATACAAGTTATTTTAGCATTGATGATTGCCTTGATTGATTATACCACCCATGTACAATACACAGAAGAAAACAAATTAGCTAGAGTATCTCCAGTGAACATTTACTACTATATATCATTGAATTCCAGCAGTCTCACAGTGTGTTTCTCAACTTTCTTCTTGATGAAGATGTCCTTGGTGCCCTTTGATGAAGCTTATCAAAGGACATCTTTGATAATCTGGGAGTTCTTTTTCTCTGAGTATCTTAAAGAAAACCCATGTAGGTGTTTATCTAAACCATTACATTCTAAACTATTATGTTAACTGATTGAAAATTTAATTAACAACATCATCTTACCTGAAGAGGGTCCTTCAGGGATTTTGTGCTACTTCTCAACAGGCTTTCACTTTTGCTAAAAGTATCTGTCCTGAATCCACTTATATATCCTCAAGGTTAATGTCTCTGTTGGCAAATAATGCTCACACCAATCTTGAGAAGGAAGTTAAGGATCTCCATCTCTATGGGCCATTTAGAATTAATCCATTCTGATTTTAAGGAGAATTAAAAGGAAGTATTTTATTGTGCATCCCCAAGGATCCATCTCCTTCTTTAAATTCATGTCCTCCTGAAAGAATGCCTCCAAGGAGGAAAGCAGAATAAGATCAGGAGGAAGCCTGGGAAAATGCAAACACAGCAAGGATAGCTTGCACCTTCTTTGTTTATTTGGAAGGGCACTTCCTATCCTCTTACCTGACTTCCTTCTTTCTCAGCTAGAATGATAAAAATTTGTAAGGCTAAGCCCAGGCCTGATTCCAAGGTAAAAGAGATAAGAAACAGACCCCATATCCAGACACCAGTCTAGGCTTGTGGGAAAGGTTTTCTATGGTTTCCAAGGTCACCATTCAGAAATTCAGTGTACTGGCAATAAAGAACGTGCCTTTTTCCTGGAGTGTCCTGCTGCTAACAAATCACTCTGAACCTAGCCTGGGAGGCAGTTACATTTTACCAGACTAGAGGAAAATCTGACTCACTGATAAAGGTTTCCAGCCATTTCTCTTTCTAATCCTTAATACCTTAAACAGTTGAGTACCTAGAGTCAAAGAAGTAAAATAACCACTAGCCACTGCCTCTTCATACTCCCTGTGCAAAAGATGCAGAAGTAAAAGTAATGACAAATTTCAATATTTTTGTATTCTTATTTGTCCACATTAAGTATCTTCTAACACATTTTACTCTAAATGTTTCTGTACTGATTTGCTAATTATTTTTAAAAGTAAAAAGAGGAATTTGAATATTTAATTTAAAACACATTGTGAAATTCAATTTGTTAATATCCTGATACACCCATACCATATATATCCACACACACATTAGGAAACTAGCTTGGTAGAAAGCATTTTATTGAAACTACAAACAGATTCATGAATATATGATCATCTCATGATGGAT
>NW_012149819.1:465548-468370 GCF_000956105.1 Propithecus coquereli
TTGTCTTATAGGGTGTTTTATGTATAGTATATGCTCAAAAATGAGTTCTTTCTTTTTTGCCATTCTTTTTCCTGGAGGACTTTGCTGCTCTTTGAAAAACATGACAAAGTTTAACCCTTAAATCAATCCCTCTTTAGAAATCACAAAAAGAAAAGGATTTTCCTTGTTGGTTGATGAGAGTAACCAATTAATTTATGTTGTCTTCACAAAGGATATTCTGAATGACTTACTTGCACATTTATGGATAACAAAAATGAGCTACCAAGATATGAAATCAATCATCCAATCCCACAAAGCAAAGACAGGAGCAGCAGAGCCAAGTTGAGAAAGCGAAGCATGATAGATTTTAATTCCTTGTTGCTTCTCTTAAGTTGCTTACTTGAATCCCTCTCTTTAGTCAGAAGCCTAACAGTGAAAAAGATAAATTCTTCAAGGGCACAAAAAACCCCAAACGATTGGGTTTCCCTAACAAGTACTAGACATTAATAATAGAGAATAAAGCTGCTGATCAGAGTCTACCCTTTATACAAACAAAGGGGCATTTACTCCAAAGTCCAGTGTTCTAAAACATAACTTATGGTCATCTTCTAGCTAGTGAATAAAACGTGCAGATTTTCACTGTTTTGATTTTTAAATAGTAACACACTATTCTTCCATTCCTGAAATAAGCATAGCTCTTTCAAAGCCTCCAGTAATCTACAAAGTAAAATTATCAATTACTTTTGTGATCATAAATTACCAGGCAGACTTTCAAGGCTCCAACTTTCCACTGCTGAGTTGGAGAAAGTTTCAGTGGTCTTGGGAGAAAATGAGACCAACCACAGCATTTTCTTAAGCTATTGCCTAATCCAGAACAAGGTTTTAATTCTCTTCACTGCTATGAAGGCTGAGAGAGGTGAGGAAGGTGCACAAGAAAACCTAGAGGGTAGCAGAGCTTGGTTTATGAGACTTAAAGAAGGAAGTCATCTCCATAACAAAAACAGTACAAGGTGAAGCCCAAGTAAAAATGGAGAAGCTGCAGCAAGTTACCCAGAAGATCTAGCTAAGACAATTGATGAAGGTGGCTACACTAAACAACAGATTTTCAGTGTAGATGAGACAGCCTTCTATTGGAAGAAGATGCCACCTAGGAGTTTCATAGCTGTAGAGAAGTCCATGCCTGGCTTCAAAGCTTCAAAGGACAGGCTGACTCTCTTGGTAGGGACTAATGTAGCTGATGACTTTAGGTTGAAGCCAATGCTCATTACCATTCTGAAAATCCTAAGGCCCTTAAGAATTACTCTAAATATGTTCTGCCTGTGCTGTGTAAATGGAACAAAAAAGCCTAGATTAAATCCACTGTCGAGACCTACTGCTCAGAAAAAACCAATTCCTTTCAAAAGGAATGCACCAGGTCACCCAAGAGTTCCAAAGGAGATGTATGTACAAGGGAGATTAATTAATGTTGTTTTCATGCCTGCTAATAGAACATCCATTCTGCAGCCCTGAATCAAGGAGTCATTTCAACTTTCAAGTCTTATTACTTAAGAAATACATTTTATAAAGCTATAGCTATCACAGACAGCGATTCCTCTAATGGATCTGGGCAAAGTAAATTGAAAACCTTCTGGAAAAAATTCACCATTCTAGAAGACATCAAGTATTCATGGAAGGAGGTCAAAATATCAACATTAACAGCAATTTGAAAGAAGTTGATTCCTACCCTCAGGGTTGACTTTGAGGGATTCAAGACTTCGGAGGAAGAAGTAACTGTTGATGTGGTGGAAATGACAAGAGAACTAGAATCAGAAGTGGAGCCTGAAGATGTGACTGAATGGCTGCAATCTTATGATATAACTTGAATGAATGCGGAGTTGCTTCTTATGAAAGAGCAAAGAAAGTGGTTTCTTGAGATGGAATCTACTTCTGACGAAGACGCTGTGAACGCTGTTGCAATGACAATGGGGGATTTACAATATTACACAAACTTAGTTGATAAAGCAGCAGCAGGGTCAGAGAGGATCAATTCCAATTTTGAAAGAAGTTCTACTGTGGGTAAAATGTTATCGAACAGCATCACATGCTACAGAGAAATCTTTCATGAAAAGAAAAGTCAATTAATGCAGCAATCTTCATTGTTAAAATTATTTTAAGATATTGCCACAGACACCTCAACCTTTAGCAACCATACCCGTAACCATTCAGCAGCCATCAGCAAGGAGGGAAAAAGATTACCACTCACTGAAGGCTCTGATGATCGTTAGCATGTTTTGGCAATAGAGTATTTTTTACTTGAGGTACGTACATTGTTATTTAGCTATAATGCTATTGCACATTTAGACTACAGTATAGTGTAAACATAACTTTCACATGTACTGGGAAATCAAAAAATGTGTGTAACTCGTTTTATTGCAATATTTGCTTTACTGCAGTGTTTGGAACCAAACATGCAATATATTTGAGGTATGCCTGTATCTAAAGTCTTACGTATCATGCTGTTTCATTAGTCCACAGCTGAAACGAGACATTGTTAAGAAAATCAATTAATTTGAAAGTTGAGTCTGGTAAGGTTGGCATTCATCATCTATTTAATTTCTCTTTATTTAATTCTAATCAAAGGATTTTCTGACCAAAATATGTGTGTAACTCGTTTTATCAGTGTTTGGAACCAAACATGCAATATATTTGAGGTATGCCTGTATCTAAAGTCTTACGTATCATGCTGTTTCATTAGTCCACAGCTGAAATGAGACATTGTTAAGAAAATCAATTAATTTGAAAGTTGAGTCTGGTAAGGTTGGCATTCATCATCTATTTAATTTCTCTTTATTTAATTCTAATCA
>NW_012149819.1:468420-469557 GCF_000956105.1 Propithecus coquereli
AGGACTTTGCCTGAATTTATAATCTCCCTATAGATGAACTGCTTACGCATGCTGGACCACGGTATCATTTGCTGCAGTTGAAGCACTCAATGGCTACCACTCAGCTATTTACTTACTGTGTCAGACCTCCAAGGCAAGGCTCTGGGTTCTCACATCTAGGTACTTTCTAGTATTTTAGAGGACTTCACCTTCCTACTAACTGCCTTGGAGAGAAACTATAGAGATATTTGGCTTGACCAGGCCCTCACTACTCAACCCTACCACACAGATTTATCAGGCAACATCAGACAAGTCATACATGCAACCTTATAGCACCCCTTCTCACTAATCTACTCTTTTGCATTTTGTATTGCAATACTCTATTTAGAAACAGAATAACAGCATTTGTCGTAATTCTTTTTAAATATTTTGTGAGTCACCAAAAGAATTTTAGTGTTTGGGGGGGAAGGATACTATATTAAGAGAATCTAGTTTTCTCAATGTGAGAAGAGCTTTTCTGTTCATTACATAAAGCAGTAACATCATGTTTTCAATGTCAGTCCTATGATTTATGGTAAGAGGGACCCTACAGATAAAACAAATAAAAAGACCTCTATTAGATCCACTTTTGAAATCATTCACCACCATTAAAAAGACTCTTGCTGAAGCAATAGTGGAGAAAATTACTGCTCTCACCGGTCTGTCAGTTTCTATGCTTGGCTGACCAAAAAGGAGCAAACTAAGAAATTCAAGGGGTAATCAAAACAAATATAATTAAGAAACTCGAAATGTTGTAACATCTTAGATAGAAAATATAAATAATATACATACACATCACATGTTGAAGTCATCCATAAAAAGCATGCCAGAGGTTACATAATTTTTTTTCTCTCACACAACTAGAGTTTGAGGCATCTCCTTAGATAGCATATTCCCTGTAATTCACAACCATGTATCATTCATCTTTTATTCCTGATATCTTCCAAGGTGCCTGATATGTAGCAGGTGCTCAAAAACAATATTCACATTAATAATTTCATGACTAAAAAGAAATCCATGCCTAAATTTATTACTTCATCATCATAAGTGTATTGGCACCAATTTTGGTATATTAACTCCGTCCCCTTTGTAATATTGCTCAACTAAATTTTATTTTAA
>NW_012149819.1:469607-471132 GCF_000956105.1 Propithecus coquereli
AATGACTTGATCTTTGCTAAAAAATGTTTCTTCACTAAACAAGCATGTAAATACATACCCATTGTAGGATTGCTAGGAAATAAAAAATTCATTTGTACCCTTAGTCTTTTCTTAAAAGTTCTTACATTTAAAAAAGTATGTTTATATAATGCTAAACACATAATGAGACTATAAAATACACAAAACATTTACTATTTATTACAAACCCCACTTCCAAGACTAGCGGTTTTCAACTGCTTTTACTCATCAACATTAGGAGCTTACTAGGGGCAGGATTAGGAAGGAAGTGTGACAACACTGTCTACCCTTCGTCCCCCAAATTCCTGAAGTCGTGATGACAGCCCCTGCCTTCCAGGCCATTTGGTTCAGAATTGTTCTGGACCACTGTTTCTGCAGGTTTGGTAATCACACCACAGGTGTTTCTTAATATGATTTCAGGTAGTACATAAAAAGATGTGCTCTTTAACAGTTGGTAATTTACTTTAACAGATATTAAATACATAAATCATATTTTTTTCATGGACATCTCCTACAGCTTTCTTTTAAAATCTATTTATTTAGGGAAAAAAAAACTTCCTCAAAGTAAGGAAAAATATTTAGCGAATAACAGTACAAGTGGATATCATTTTGATAAAAGTTGTGAAAGTGTGTGATGGCAATGTCTCAAATTTTAGGATACTGGCCCCAAAATCCATGAGTATGGAACCAACGCTAATATGTTCACTGTTTTAATCTCAAGGGCTTAGCACAGTCTTTGGACTTATTATACTCTTCATAATATTTGCTGAAAGAAAATCACTGACAGGTCCTGTCACTTGAAAGAAATGAAAAATACCAGCTTTGAGCAAAAGACAGTCCTCTATGCAAAGTAATTCAAAGAATACCAACATTCCAGTGCTCCAGAAGATTTTCCTCTTACTCACTAAATTGTCTGAAACTATCAAGTCATTACTGGTCAAAACAGCTGAAGGCCCAACCGAGCTCACTGTGAATTACAACTATATAACAAAGTGTGACATATGCATATATCATTTGCAGTAGCAGTTCCTAGGATCTTATAAAACAGATGAAGGTGTGGCATGGCCAGATACTAGACATGAAGAATCCTCTATGTTAAAATGAAAATCAACAGCTGAACAGCCCAATGACCATTAGCTCTGCTATATGACATTAAATGATGAGATGTTCACAAAATGTGACACATCACAGCAAAGCACAGTTGTGTATAATATAGTAAATAAATTGTCTTAACTATAATAAACAGGAAGGAAAATTAATATACACCATAAAAATTATCTTTTTCAAAGAGTCAAGAAAAATATAGATCATCAGGTCAACATCAACATTTATTTCAATATTTAATAATTTATTAGATACCTAGCACAAATGCTATCTCCCTCATCTACCACAGTAAGACATTCCCCACCCCAATTCATGTAATTTGCTCTCCTAGCATGTTATACTTATCTTCCATTGCACACATAATAAATGAAATTAGACTAATCAGTTGTTTGCTGTTTGTCTA
>NW_012149819.1:473507-476490 GCF_000956105.1 Propithecus coquereli
TTAATATTCCTCATGTCTGTGATGACAATATTGCAGGTAGGAGTTCGCGTACAAAACTTGAGCCTTTTGTTCGCAGGCATTAAGCTCTCAGGCCCACAGAGCTCTCTACTCCACCCAGCTCCACACAGCGCAATGACCCAGCTTAACTCAGCAAATTCTAAAACTAAAAGGAGACCTGAAGCTTACAGATATTGTTTTGTTTTTTTCTAATCTTGGATGTTGCCCAATTTTCAGTAACAGCCAACGGGCGTTCTCTATGAATGGAATCTAGTGCACATAAACATCTAAAATGGTAACCTTGTAAGTTTTATCTGTAAAAGTTTAATCATAACTGAAGCTGTGTGCATACAGCTATTTTTTAAATGTTGAATGGCCAAAGTGTTGATTTATCATGGGAAAAGGTATGCGGTGCCTAGAAGCAGGTGTGTGGGTTTCCTTGATTATTTGATTGATTCATCAATTTCTTTTTTTTGTGCTCATTCACCTATTTTTGCTAAACAATTCCTCTGAGTTAATACATGCTGTAATCTGAGTTAATACATGCTGAATGCCCACATTCTGTTAGCTCACGGGGTTACAGGAAGGGTGGGCACTGGTCTGGAACCTACATGTGTCAAGTGAGGTGACTGAATCGTATGGGAAGGGGAGTGTCAATTAGAAGTAGTGATCCATGGAGTGGCACAGACAAGCAGCTGGGGACACGAGTGCAAAAGGAAGAGAAATGCCTGAGCATTCATCCAGAGAGTGGAGAGACCAGGATGGCAGGGGTTTGACCACCATAAGAAAAAGCTCCTTCCTCTTTGACCTTTGCAGATCTGCTAGTCTGAAAGTGATGATTTGCCTCTTACGCCCATCATTCCCACTGAGCCCAATTCTTATGGATCTCCTAATCTCAGGCTATGATGCTTCAGCATTTAATACACGCCGCTGCTCTGTTTGGAATACCCTCTTCCACCTAATTCCTCTCATCCTTCCAGACCTGGAAGAGTCTGAGTTTTTCTGACAAGTCTTCCCTGAACAGTCTTCTCCTGTCCCATCATCACCTTAATGTACTAGAGTTAAGGTTTCTTCCTTCTCATGCTACCCTAGCACACGCATCCCCTTTGTATGGTTTACCTGTCTGTCACTAAGCTGAGTGAGATCTCTCTGAAGCAGGGGCAAACTCTTTCAGCTCCCTTTACCTAGCTTACAAAGAGTAAACAGATGCTCAAAAAATGTGTTGTCTAAAATGCTAATGTGTAAAAATCCCTTAATACAACTTTTATAATATTGCACATAAATATTGCTAAGGCAACACGATGACAAATATAAATTTAAAGAATGCCTTTTACAAACCTTATATTGCCTGAGTGTATTATTTCGATGTTTAAATTTTTCTGTATATATCCCCATACGTATTCATTTGGTAATGTGTGTGTATGTGTGTGTGTGTGCACAGTCATGCGTCTCATAAGGACAGAGATTATGTTCTAATAAATGCACCCTTGGGCGAGTTCATCATTGTGCAAACATCATAGAGTACTTACACAAACCTAGACGGTATAGCCTACTACACACCTACGCAATATACTATAGCTTAGTGCTCTTAGGCTAAAAACATGTACAGCATGTTACTGTACTGAATACTATAGGCAACTGTAACACAGTGGTAAGTATTTGTGTATCGAAACGTAGAAGAGGTACAGTCAAAATATGGTATTATAATCTTATGGGACTCTTGTACATGCAGTCTGTTGTTTACTGAAACTTTGTTATGCAGCATGTAACTCTACCTGCATAAGTTCTTTGGCAAAAATATGTGCTAAATATAATTTATAAAGTGTTCAGGAGATTATAAAAACTGAATAAATGTTTTTAAAACTAGTATAAGTCTGTACTCAAGTTTACATTCAAATCATTTTCAATGAGGATTAGCAAAGCTGAGGACATTATCCTCAGAGTCTTATGAAGTACTTTGAGGAACAGTGATTTCCATCCTGCCAGTAACAAAAGACAAATGGAAAAATAACCTCAGATGAAACTTTCAGCAAACTTTTATAATGTGAAGATTAATAAGTGCAGAATCAGCTTAACAATATAAACCTTTCCCCTCTCTTTAATATGTGTCCTAAGACACAGTAGTGATTAAAGATAGCTTGCTTTATGGCTGAAAAATTCACCATTCATTAATACCAAAGGGAAAGCTTGGATTTAAAGTGATCATTTCCATCAATGGGTGCAAAAATATAGTTAGAATGAATAAGATCTAGTATTCGAGAGCACAACAGGGTGACTTAGTTAACAATAAGTTATTCTATACTTTAAAATAACAAAAACAGTGGAATTAGAATGTTCCTAAAACAAAGAAATGATAAGTGCTTGAGGTGCTGGAGGAGAAAAAGACCATTTCCCACTAAAAATAAACTTTCCATTGATGTCAAAGGACATTAAGGAGTTTTATAATTGAATAACTTCAACACAAACATAAACTATTGCTCTTATTCCAAATGCCACTATAGTGACAAACAGAGTACTCTATTTTACTTAGACATGAAGTACTTGTTAGCCATGTGTCAAACCAGCATTTACTGAGTCCTATGATGTGGGTTTAGGAGATGTCTTGTGCATGCTCTGAACACAGTCATGATGGGCTCAAATGCTACCTCTGGAGCATTTAAAATACCTGACCTTGGAGTTCTTTATCTATAAAACAGGAGAAAAGAATAACTACCTCATAAGGCAAAAGAAAAAGTATATGTAAAGCACCAATAAAGGCTGGGAACCAATAATGGCAGATACTGTTATAATAATGATATTCACTTTCCTTCAGTAGGTTATATACTAGTTGAGGCATAATTAACAAAAATGATATATGTTTTTCAACTCAGCTTTGAAATCTTGTTAACAACTAAATCTCAACATATCTAAGACAGAATTAATGGTCTCTTTCCCAGAAACAGTTCTCAGACAAGGTTTATTTTTTATTTGTGATGTTGTAATTTTT
>NW_012149819.1:476540-477416 GCF_000956105.1 Propithecus coquereli
ATTAAGGGCCCTTTCAACACAAAGCTATTTCCTAAGGGAAACTAAGTGACTTTCTCACCAGTACATGTTCACACGGTTTTCCAAAGTTTAACCAAACTGTAATGTAATTTATTTGTATATCATGCCTTACTATAGTTATATGACCAAAAAAAAAGCTATGCTTTGGAAAACGAGGGGAGAGTTTCACTAAAGATGCGTACAAAGGAAAAGTTAAAAGTTAAGATAGTAGAAAACACTAAATGCTAAGTGGTTCAAAATACTAAAAGTTAATGTAGAGGGAAAATCCTATAAGTAAACAAAATGTACACAAGCAGGAGCTTTTTTCTGTATAGAATACAGTACAAAAAAATAATGAGGGAAGGAAAAGGCCATAATCCTTAGTATTCCTTCCTATTAACTGCTCAGTCTGTAGTAGCAGCTGCAACTTCTAAGTAGATGCCAACACACGGTTTTAATCTGCTTATGATGGGAAGTGCGCAAGAAACTCCTTGCAAATATTAGCACTAAAACAGAAATGAATGGCAGGAACTGGAACGAATCTAGGGAATTTATAGATGAACAGGCCTAAAAAGGATCAGATTTAAATCTTTTTTTTCTGGAAAATACTGCAGACCAAGAAAACAAACAATTTATCAAAAGGACCCCGTGAATCTACCAAAAATTAATGTGTTATTCTGAGATTTTGATTTATAAATTTGACTGAAGAAATGGTGCAGGTATAATCAAAAAGTTCAAATGAATAAAGAAATTTGCTATTTGTAAATGGACCATGCTTAAGAGACTTCATCTGTTACTACTCTCAGCTATCTTAAATAATTTTTGCTTTCAATCATTTTTGCTCATTATGTACCTGTGTATTTTTTTATATATGGACTA
>NW_012149819.1:477466-478980 GCF_000956105.1 Propithecus coquereli
AAATAGATAGCATTTTTGTAGACACACAATATTGATAATTGAAGTTATTTCCATTTTTAGCGATACCTAGGAGCAAGTCAATCACTAAACAAAAGAGATTATCTAATGAATAAAACACATATAAATTTAAATTCTGAAGAGATTCCCTTTAACCCTTCAATTGTGATGAAGACCATAAGTAATTAATGTTGGAAGGAGCTTTATATAATAAAGGGCCGAACTTATGTGAGTTACCTTGCTACAAGTTATGTAAACAAGAATCTCCTAGCCTCCAGACCATCATCGTTTAAAGAAAGGGATGGACAGCAAAACTAGGATAAATAGAGTAAGAGAGACAAGCAAGGGAAGTTGAAGAAGTAACAGGGAAGTCTTTGAGATGAGGTGCTGCTGTATGTAGTATTAAAAGATGAACAAGAACGAACCAGTTAAAGAAAAAGGCAGGGAGGTGAGTGTAGACAGCAAAGAATGCAAAAGATGAGACCAAGGAGTGAAGAACAGGCTTTCCCTACCCAGCTACAGTCTCAAATTATATTATGCACACAAATCATTTGAGGTTTTCTTAAAAATATTGATCTAGCACTGACACCTAGAGATTCTAATTCATCAGTTCAGAGTCCATACCAAGGAATCCACATTTTTAACAAGGACTACAAGGTGGCTTTGATACCTGGACATTCACGAATTCTACAAAATGCTCCTAGAGATAGCAGGGAGTCCCACAAAGGTTCTTGACAAGTATCAAGCATGAGAAAAGGTCGGATCTGCTTTTGATGAATCTCTCTAGAAATCACGTGAAGGATTTATACGAAGAGGGTAAGCCCAGAGATTTGCCAGCAAGGACACTGAGGCAAACCAAGAAAGCAGGACTGAAGGCCCTGACTCAGGTAATGATGGCAAGGATAGAAAGCACATGACATAAATCCATGGAAATGAAATAGACAAACAATCCCTGCCTCTTTCATTATATTAATGTATTGGTGGTGAAAGAGACAAGAGTGATGGCCAGGCGTCTAGGTTAAAGTAAAAGATGTCTAGTTTTGTACATGCTACATTCACAGGGATACCAGGATAAAGGAAGTAGGACACAGAAATCTGACATTAAGGGGAGCAGGATGACCGAGGGCAGCAGCAGAGACTATGGACCCCAGGAGCAAAAGCTGTCTCATCCCCTTCTCTTACACTTTGAGTTGCAACCAATGAAGACTGTTTCTACTGTAAAAAAAAAAAAAAGAAAAAAGAAAAAAAAGGGCAGTATGGGTTGGGTTGAACTAAATGATTTTGGAGTCCTTCACATAAAGATGAAAAACAAGGACCATAATAGTGGATATGCTCACATGAGAAATCCTCAAACTTAGCTATATAGGATGCTTTATATAGGATATAAATGCTACATATAGGATATATCCCATATATATAGGATATTTTATAATCTGACTCCTGACTACTTCTTGAACTTATTTTTAACTTCCACTGCATATCTTGTTAAAGAATATATTTCTGATTTTTTTTTTTTT
>NW_012149819.1:479030-482029 GCF_000956105.1 Propithecus coquereli
GTAGGATTTTATAATCTATATTATCAATCTAAGTTCCTAACTAGACAACTTAATTATCCAGTTCTGCCCCACTTTCACACTAAAGGCTAGCATTTAAGTCTCTCCATAAGCAGGTCATAGACCATTTCAGCATTATATCATAGTACTGTTCCTTATGAATAATCCACTACAGCAGGACTGGTCGCATCACTACTATAATGGATGGAATAGGTGTTTATAATACCTTTTTCTAAATTCAGCAATTTATCACTTAATCTGAACAAAATATATAGCAATATTTCAATCTCTAAAATCATGTATGCAAAATGAATTAATATTCCAGTTCACAGGCAGATTGTACAACAGGAAATTTGTTAAATAGAAGATAAAATTGATGGCATGAGGTTGAAGAATAATTGGGATTCTACCACATAGGAAGTTAAAGAAAACTCCGTGATTAATAAGTCAGAGGACAGATTTTTCTCTGAAGAGTTAATAAGAAAATGAACAGAAACCAAACAATAGGCTCTTTACTCATTTTAGTCACTTTAATTCATATTTAGATTCTATTTGTTTTTATAGATTTGGATCCATTCCCATAGTCTTCAAAGAATCTTCTCTATTTATTACTCCCCACAGGATTTTCACAGCAACTTAGAAATATATTTTAATAATTCTGCATGCAAATTAGCATACAACATACAATTATATCCAATTATTAAATGTCTATTTTATATTTGTTACTCTCATGTCTTTGAGTAAAGTAGAAGTTCTTTGAATTCAGACACCATTTCATTTTTCCTGGACCTCTCACACACTTCACTGAGTGACCGTCTAAGTTATTGTCCAGAGATCCTTCCGATGATAAATGGGAGATGACCAACCAAACCAGCACGGACTATTTACTTAGTTCTCAAAATCATCTATTTCTCAACAGAGTTAACACACAAATACTATAAAATACACAAAAGTTGAAATGCTTTTATATGTAACTTGGGAGAGCAAATCAACAGGAAAAAACATAGGTGTCATCTAGAGCTTCAGAAAGGAATAAATTGTACTCTTATTCCTCAAAGAGATTTAAAAAATGGATGTATATGTGTGTATGTCTGTGTGTATATGGTATAATACATATGTAAAATGCATAAGTGGCTTTAAACAGGAACATGAGACTGAAACAGGTCACACAGAAAAGCAAAAGAGAATAACTGAACAGGAAAGAATGAAATATTGAAATGAAAAAGTTAATGAAGGAACAAAAGAGCTGAGAGCTAGAAAAGTAAACATGACTAATGTATTAAACATTAATGTTGTTACAATAATAATTAATCCACTTCACTTCAGTGAATCAAAAGAAGGTAATTTAGTTAAATCTCCACAAAATTAAGTAATATTAGAAACTGTTACAGCATTTTAACTACAGACTACAAAGAAAATGAATAATCATGAAAACAGTATCAGGATTAAGGAATTCTAGTTAATTAAATATTAATTAAAGCAATTTAAAACATCAAACATAATGGACTTCTTTACCAAGCACATAATTCAAAAATATATAGGGGATAATTTAATCTTTATTATGATAATTCAAAATAACATAATAATCTATAGTGTCTAAAGGTTAGATATAAAAATCATTATTGTCTTCAGGAAGTTTGTGAGGATCAACAAATTTCCACCAACGTTTATGAATCTAATCTATCACTACAAGGGCACAAGATGCTGTCCTAAATACATTCTCATTTTTTCTCCACAATAACACTGAGAAGTCTGTGACATCTTCATTTTATAGTTGAAAAAATCTAGGGATCAAGGAGCCTTACCTGCTCCTGGCCACACACAGCTCTATAGGTCAGACTTCAAAGGGCAAGGACTCCTCCAACCCTATACCATAGCTATTAGCTTCAACACAATCAGACCGAACTTTTATCACAATTTAAACCCGTCAAATTTTAATAGAATGATACAATATTTAATATGAACACTCAAAATTTCATTTATATATTTGGAAAAGTCCTTTGTAACACATTAAATGTGCTTTAAGAGGTGAAAATACAGCAATAAACTGTACAGATACCACTGTGCTATCTTAACATCAAGTAACTACAGTAACTAAAGCAGATAGAAGGAAGGAAGTTATTCAGCCATTCAGGCACATGAAATTCATGAAAACAGAAGGCCACTAAAAGATACGTCATGAGAAAACTACAAGTTAAATATCACCAAGTAGCATGTCTGGAAATAGATTTTTTTTTTTCAGAATAAAGTATTCTATTAAGATTTGAAATTGATCCAAGAAGAGACTAACAATGTGTCTTTCGATTACCTGCTAAAATGATGGCACCATTTGGGGCAGAAATTATGTCACTCACTTTAAGAGAAGAATAACTTAATATCCACAATAGAGAAGCCCAGTCAATACCCCTTGTGTTAAGAAAGAAATCTTAAAATGTACAGATCTCTATATAAAATAGGAAGTAGGAGAAAAAACTTGTTCGGGGACTGAGATGCAGTGATACTAATTTTTTAGGTTTTATTGAGGTAAACAAGCATTTGACTCAAAGATAAAGTAAACAAGTCTCACTTTTAAGTAATTTTAAAGCTATATTTTCTTTAATAATTCACCCAAGGAAATATATAGATAGACAGATAGATAGACACACACACACACACACACACACACACACACACACATATGGAGAAAGAGAGAGAGACATTCTTTCAAGCTCAATACACTTTAGGTTAGCTTAGCCTTCTTTAGATTTTCATTCTGTCTTCTCTCCCCCTGCACATAAACACACTTTCCAGCCCTAAAATTATGTGATTCTTGGCCTGTAGTAAACTGGGAATGAGCCCAGCTTACCTATCAAAAGAGAGGCTAGTCAGGGTGCAAAATTACATACCTTTCCTCTCACATCAAAAATGAGCTGAAATGTGAGAAAATATGCATTCACTAAAACTTAATCACCTACACAGATTTCCAGAAAGCTCACACTGAATACCTGCATTAATAGATAGCA
>NW_012149819.1:485809-503682 GCF_000956105.1 Propithecus coquereli
TTTTGACTGATGAAATTAATGAAATAAACATGGCAATTCAAGACAATACACTTGCCAATGATCAGAAACAGAAATAAATCTAGGGATGCAAACAGCGTGCCTTACTAAATACCAGCCAACAGAATACACAATGCCTTTTTGTAAAACAAACAATTCGGTAGCATTTCTTGACATAACTTCAAGATTAATTTTAAAATATAACAAAGTATAGGTAGAGAAACAATTACATAGGTTAGGAAAAGGAAAGGAAGCAAGACCATAGACACAAAGATCATGAGAGAATGGTTTTAGAAGCCTATTTTAATCTCACTAGTGTGATTTAATGTTCAAAGTGATACCTGCCTTTAAGAATGCTGACTCAATAATGCCACGTTAGTAATCTAATTTGAAACAACTACAAAAAAAATGTAATAATTGATTTTGTAAATGAAACTGGACTTAATTGTCATACTATTGCAATGAGATTTCAGCATACAATTTACAAGTAAATTGGGTTAAACTGGCATTAAAATGGGATGGGGGAGACTAGGAGAGGATCACTGAGTCTTTAGCTGGACAGAAAGCTGAGTTCCTTATCAACTGACTTGGATTTTCATCCCTTTGGTGCTGTAATTTATCACGCAAAGTCATGGATAAAAGCTACTATAAAGAAAAAAAATCAAGATTGGGATCCTTTTTCCATCAGTAATGAATAGTGACTTCAGGCAAATTGCTTCATTTTACTGACCTTCTAACACCTCTAAAACAGGGCTAATTATACCTTCTTAAACCATTGTGAACATTAAATAAAATAATATATGGAAGTGTCCTGCACTTGTTTCCTTTGCCTATAAAAACCCATCATTTACTTAGCAAAAATAGCTACCATTGCTCAAAACACTAGTTCCCTCATTTATAAGATCTAAGTAAGAATTAATGATCTCTTAAGATTTCTGTGTAGCATAAGCCTTAGTGGATATGAACAAATTTGAAGAAAACTTCACCTGTGTATGTATGTGTGCATATGTTTTAAACCTACTCCAACTAACTACTCTCATCTGAAACTCAAATATACTTCCTTAGTAAAGTCTTTCCTGGATGGTAATATAGTACCTCTCATGATTCTCTAACGGTTTGCTCTTGATTTATTTTTGTTCTTGGCATTCATCACCAACTGACATGTCTACACTTAAATGCTTACTAGTTGCCTACCCCACTGGAATGTAAACTCAATGAGAACAGAGAACATATGTGCTGTTTACTGCCGAAAGGCTGGCATATAATATTTGCCCAGTAAATATCTGCTGAATAAAAACATGAGTTAAAAAGAAAATTACCCAGAGACCAACTCTTGAAAAGAAAATTATCTTTACAACAAAGGGAACACCAGACAAGGAAAATCGTACATGCTTAAATTCCCACATCTTGGCAGTACACTGGGCCTCCTTTGCACTTAAGTGAAATATAAAAAGGATCAAGACCTTGGAGTTGGCAAAAATCTTGGAATAAGAATCAGAAATAAACACCAATCTCAAATGTCGCCTTCAAGCTTTATTGAATGAATTAATCATAAGGTCTTAGCGAATAAGAGCATGCTAATCTGAGAGCACCTGCTGAGCAATCATACCATATTTTGAGTGCCTACTATATGGCATGGTTTTACATGTTTTATATTTATGACTTCATTGAATATTTAATAAAAGCCTGTAAGTGACTAGAGGATCGTTCTTGAATTCTTTGCACCAAACACCTTGCTAAGGCATTTCAAATAATCATCTACGAATATTTTTTCTCAAAGATGAGATTGTTGCCCATCATATGCAATGTGCAAACTGAAATTATGACTTAGAGATTAATAAAATTTACTCAAATAACAGAGATTTAAATACTGGATTCATACCACATTCATTCTGAAGCCTGTGACCTCAAAACCTCATGTTCTATCTAAAATATAATTCTGATCCAAGATTTTCTAACCTATCAAGCGGTTTGACATAGAGTAAAAAATATGTATCTAGTTCTCTCCTACGTCAACACTTTAGAATATCTGCATCCAGTCTCTGCTTCATTCTCAAGGAACTACTGTTTGCCCAGATACCAAAGTAAACCTATCTAGAGCTTGAAGAGTTCAGCTTTATTTTAATTACATTAGAATGGCCATTCTGTATTATCCAAGGGGCATTCAAGGTCTACATTCTACATCTGAAACAGAATAAAGGAACATAATTACTACATATTACACCACATTTAATGTATTGTAGATATGCTACGTCAAGCATACATCTAAGGCTCTGCTTCCAAGCCTATTATGTAAAGTGTCAGCAACCAAGAAAATGACAAATTTAAGCTTTCTTTGCTCTTCTTTTCATTAACATTATACCCATTGTTAAAGATAGTAAATTTAATTTCTATTACATTGCTTAAAATTCTAGAATGTTTATGGCTCATAGTCAGGGCTGGCTTGGCTTACTCTTTTATGTAATATAAAGTAGAAATAATCACTTTCTCCCTTTGATTTACTGTATTTTTTATAATCACTTGTAAAACAAGCGATACAATGGAATGCAAAAGTATAATTTTAAAAGTAGACAGATGAGTAATGGGAGTTGACTTCCTGGTTTTTCACAATGTTGTAATTAAGAATTCTTAGAAGGTAGCTTAGGGGGACAGTTTTTTAAAAAAAGATTTATAATGTACTTTTAAAAAATCCTGAGCATGGACAAAGGTTTATCTTTGAAGTTTTGGTATATAATTAGAGTGCAAATAGACTTCTGATTCATAGTGCTCTTATAAGAACATTTCCTCTTTGCAGACAGGTTTCTATAATAGCTATTCTTTGGCATTGTTCTGAGGGAGTCTGAAGGCGGGAGAAGGAAAACGCACAATGGACTCCACTCATAGCTCAATTATATTTGGCATTTGGAATTTTTTCCCTCAATTACATGCAATTATATGTAATTTTACATAAATGTTTCATTTTAGAAAAGTTTTAAATTTACAGAAAAATGTGAAGATAGTAACAAGTATCCATATACCCTGCACCTAGTCTCTCCTATCATTAATATCTTAATATTCCTGTGGTAACTTTATCCTGATTAATGAACCAATATCAAGATGTTATTACTAACTAACATCAATATTTTATTCAGATTTCCTTAGTTTTTTGCCTAGAGTCCTTTTTCTGTTCCAGGATACCACATTAACATAGTCAATATGTTACCTTAGGCTTCTTTTGACTGACAGTTTCTCAGAAATTCCTTTTTTTTTTTTTTTTGATCTTCACAGTTTTGAAGCATATTGTGTAGAATGTCCCACAATGGAGATTTGTCTGATGTTTTCCTCATGATTAGACTTGGGTTATGGGTTTTAGGAACAAGACAGCAGAAGAATACGCCATTCTCCTCACATCATATCAAGGGTATATATTATCAACATGACTTATCACTGTCTATGTTAACCTTCATCACCTGGCTGAGGTGGTAGTTGTCAGGTTTTTCCCCCATAAAATTACTCTCCCTCCTCTTTCTACTCTACTCTTTAGTAGGAGGTTACAATGTACTGCCCACACTTTTAAGGAGTGGGGAGTTTTGCTCCACCTCTTTGAGGGCAGAGTATCTAAAATTATTCAGATTACTTCTGCACAAGAAATTTGTCTCTTGTCCCCCATTTATTTATTTCTTCATTTATTTATATCAATATCTACATTAGTTTGAATGTTGGATTTAATATGTACTTTTTAAAGTCACTTCTACCTCAGATGATTTTAATCTATGAGACTGTCATTTTCCAATCAAAAATACAATGGATACCAAAGCCTTCCAATATTGTCCACTGTTTAATCTATATCAAAAAACATGGTAGAAAGTTTCATTCTAAAAGAAAAACCACCTGCATTAGAAATTTCTTTTAAAAAAAGATGGTCAATCTTGTGTAATTGAAATAAATTTCTTCCTAATTATTCCATAAAGAGAATAACATATAGCTATTTAGAAATTTGTTCAAATGTCTAGCATCGACTTTAATTGGTGAAGTTGTCATTTATCAAATTAAAAATCAATTATTAAAGCAGATACAAGTACATTTCCATAAAAACACTGAAAATGTGTAATTTCAAAATTCTTGTCAAATGTAATACAGAAAAAAGAAAAAAACATGAAAGTACTTACTAGACTAGCAATTAAAGCAATAAAAACTTCCCAACCTTCCAAAATGAGTAACAGAAAGGAAAATTTATTAGCAATTATATTGATATAACTCCTCCATGATTACTTTTGCATGTACACATATATGTCCACTTTATTTAGGGAGGCATTTGAAAATATTAGTGATTGAGTCTGATTCAATAATTGCAAAGCTGAAGCTTATTAAAGGGTACTTTAATAGTGGATTAATATTGTGTTTCCATTTGTATGAAGTTCAAGAAAAAGCAAAAGTAATCAGTGGTGACAGAAGTCAAAAACATAGTTACAGCAGGGAGAAATACTGACTGGGTGTATATACGTAAAAATTCACCAAGCTGTGGACTTAAGATTATACATTTTCACATATTATTGCATATATGTCGTGATGGTTAATTATATGGGGCAACTCGACTGGGCTAAGGGATGTTCAGACAGCTGCTAAAACATTATTTATGGGTGTGTCTGTGAGGTTTTTCAAGAGTTTAGCATTTGCATTAGTAGACTGAGCAAAGACAATCACTCTCCCCAATGCGGGAAGGCATCATCCAATCCCTGAAGGGCTGGAATAGAACAAAAAGGCCGAGGAAGGGTGAGCGCATTCTTTCTGTTTGAGCTGGAGCATCCATCTTCTCCTGCCCTAGGACAAAGGCATTGCAGGTTCTCCAGCCTTTGCCCTCGGACTGAATTCACCACTGGCTTTCCGGGTTCTCCAGAAAGGAGGAATAAGGATGTGACGGCCAAAGAGTATCAGTTACTTTTGGAAGTGATAAAAATATTCTTAGCTTGAAGTGATGAAAATATTCTATCGTTGACTGGGATAATGGTTGCATAACCATGAATATTCTAAAAACCATTTAATTGTACACTTTAAATGGGTAATTTGTATGGTATGTGAATTATATTTCAATAAAGGTGCTATTTAAAAAATATATTCCTAAAATGAAGTGAAATTTGCTTTTTTATACAATCAGCATTTTCACAAGAATCGTGAGACTTCTAGGTGTGCATGATCACAAGAGCCAATTCCCACGCGCACGCTCATGTCTATGTGTGTGTGTGTTGCAGTTTGATATTTATTTTAGGTAGCAGGTACATTACTAAAAAGTCGAAGGCAAACTGGACTTTTAAAAGTTAAATATATTTTTTCCTTAATTTGTAGAATGATTTCTGATATGCTTTAATTTTACGGTCACTTCCAAAGAGAACCTGACTGGTAATAGCATGCTTGGCTTATACTGGAGTCTCAATTCTGTTTCCTGTATTGCACCGTGCATTGCTAAACTCATATAAACTAATGAGGATGTAGCCAAAACATGTTTCATAATATTAATAAAAATTAAGTCTTTACTACAGGAAAAAATGCACTTTTGTCTAATAAGCAACAATCATACTGTTTATTAGCTACATTTATTTTGCTCAGAAAATGTACATATTAATATGTGGAGCCCAGTATCCTACAATATAAGCATTTACCACTACATAGACGAAATTAAAAATGGACCAAAAAGAGATTCATAATAACAGACTTTTAAAGAGATTTAAAAAGGTCCATGTCTTGTAAGTAATACCTGTCTTCAATATTTTTGTAATGTGAAAAATAAAACCACTTTTTTACACATTTCTATTTTTTCACCAGATTTGCTTAAATTAGCTGTTAATTCTAACCATAAACTAGTATATTTTATTTCCTAGTATATAAATAAAATTACATAGTATGAAATTCATGCAAAAAATACAAACAAAAAATCCGAGTATGCTTAAAGTTTACTTTAAAAATCTGCACTCACAGAAATGGCACATAAAGGAGGGGTTTGAGAAATGAAGTTACTTTTTCTTCTTCCTTTGCATCTTTTAAATCAGCCCAACTTCTGGAGACATGGAGGGCCCCCACTCACTAGTTCCCATGGTGGAAAAGAACCCTCCAGGGGGCTGGGACTTTCAGACTTGTGTGTGGAATCTCAGTCAGTGGGTGGGGTTCTGCCAGGCCCTTTGGGTACGGGCATGTCAGGATGGATGTGCTGGTTATTTACGGGCAGGCATGTGCTTGGCATACCTGGTTGTGACTGTAGCTCTCCAAACTGAGCTCAGTGGCCCTACCCCTTGGAGTGAGCCTCCATGCTGGCTGGGTCCTTTGTGCCCTGACACACATATCCTCGCACTCCAGGTCCCCAAATATTTCCATTCCTTCTGACCCGCTCCTCCAAGTGTGGATGGAAGCAGCGGCTTTCCCATATATTGTATTTAACAAAACAAGCTGAGCTTCAAGGCAATAATAAAATATTAATAGATCAATAATAAAATATTAAGAGATTTATGCTGCATTGCCATCACAACATTATTCTAATCACCTAGAGTAGTTGGTGCCAATACATAATACTTCATCAAAGGCGATTTACTAAATAATTTAACTGCCTTAATTATCTTCATTTGTGCAAACATAATTATTTTTATTTCAATCTAGAAATGCCAATTTAGAATGAGAATATTTACACAAATGATGCTAGCTGCCAAACAATAAAACAGAAAAACTTCAAGTCTGAAGCACAAGAGGGACGGCATGTTTTCTTATTCTAAGTAATACAAAGCACAAAATTGATTGGCACTGGGAAATTGTCACCACAAGAACATTAGACGAAATAACAAATTTGGCAAAATTCGAGTAGGGCTGTGATGATGTCCTACCTCTCTTTCTGCAAACACAAATCCTTTGAATGACCTCTTTCCTATCTGGTAATTTTCAGTTGATGTCTGGCTACCTAAACCTACCATACATTTAATTACCCCCATCCAAGCCAGTTATCTCTCAAAAGGACCCGGGCTTGAAACTGTAGTTCCAATAGCCTTATGTAATCATCAGACAAATATAACAGCATTATTCATAATGACCAAAAAGCTGGAAATAATCCAAATATCCATCAACTGGGGAATGGTTAAACACAACATGGTACATGTATACAATCGTATATTATTAGGCCATTAAAAAGGAAGTACAGGCACATGCTATTAACACAAATGATGAACTTCAAAAACAGTATGCTAAGGGAAAGGAGTCAGTCACAAAGGACCACATATATGTGATTTCATTTACACAAAATGTCCACAAGAGGCAACTCTCTAGAGACAGAAAGTACATCAACATTTCCTTAGAGAATACGCTATTTAAGGGAATATCAGTATTTGAAGGAATAAGGATGTGACAGCCAAAGAGTATCAGTTACTTTTGGAAGTGATAAAAATATTCTTAGCTTGAAGTGATGAAAATATTTTATCGTTGACTGGGATAATGGTTGCATAACCATGAATATTCAAAAAAACATTTAATTGTACACTTTAAATGGGTAATTTGTATGGTATATGAATTATATCTCAATAAAGGTGCTATTTAAAAAATATATTCCTAAAATGAAGTGAAATTTGCTTTTTTATACAATCAGCATTTTCACAAGTTCATCTACCTAAACTTCTCCGAAGTTAGGACAGACAGAACTCTCTCTTAGCACTGCAAATATTACATTATTTCCAGAAAAGAAAATTCAGAGGAAAAAATCATACAAGTGAGCCAAAGTACAAACATATTTGCACTGTATAATTTATAATTATCTGTATAAATATAATTACATATCATTCGGTGGACTTCTATATTTTCCTGGAAAACTAGTTGTGACACAAAAATAAGAAAGAAAGATACAAAACACTAGATATAACATCTCATTTATACACACATATATATTTACCACAAATAACCACATACAAATATATTCCCATATTAAAACAGTGTTTATCTTTGGATAATAGAATTACGGCTGATTTTCTTTTTCTTTTTTCTTGGTTATTGTAGTGGGTTGAATAGTATGCCATCGATGATGTATGTCCAAGCGCTAACCCCCTAAGTCTGTAAATATAAATTTATTTGGCAATAATGTCTTTTCAGAGCATCTTGGGTTTAAGTTGGGTCCTAAATCCAATAACTAGTGTCCTTACAAGAGAAAGGAGAGGGTGGTTTGACATGCACGACAAGGGAGAAAGCCATGTGGAGACAAAGGCAGGGGCTGGGGTGATGAACCTGCCAGTCAAGACATGCTCCGGATTGCCAGACCCCCCGGAAGCTGGGATACAGTCATGGAACAAATTCTCTCTCACAGCTCACAGAAGGAACCAACCCTACAGACACCTTGACTTCAGATTTCTGGACTTCTGAACTGAGAGAATAAATTTTGTTGTTTTAAGCCTCCCAGTTTGTGGCAATTTGTTTACTATAGCCTAGTAAACCAATAGTTACACTTTATGATTTTTAACTTTTTAAAATTTTGAAATGATTTTTGACTCAAAGTTGCAAAAATAGTACAAAGTGTCCCTTAAATTCTTTACTCAGCTTCCCCTAATGGTGACATATTATGTGACATAATATAGTATCAAAACCAGGATATTTACGTGGGAACAACATTGTTAGATTACAGCCATCATTCAGTGCTCTGCATGCCTTCAATGTGTGTGTGTGTGTGTGTGTGTGTGTGTGTGTGTGTGTGTGTGTGTACTTCTGTGCAGTTTGATCCCATGTATGGATAAATTCTCATGCCCATCTCCACAGTCAGATGGTTCCATCTCCACAAAGGAATTCCCTTAGGCAACTATGTTATTGCCACCTCCTTCACCCTATCCCTGCCCTCGAAAACCACTAATCTGTTTTCTATCACTACAGTTTGGTCATTAAGAGGATACTATGTAAATGGAATTACCATGTACTCTTTTGAAATTGGCTGTTTTCATTAAACATAATGACCTTAAGATCCATTCAAGTCGTTACATTTATCAATAACTCTTTGTTATTGCTTGAGTAATATTTCATTGTACATATCGACTGGAGTTTGTCTAACCCTTAACTCCCTAAAGCCATTTAGGTTGTCTTCCAGTTTGTGGCTATTACAAATAAAGCTGTTACGAAAATACAGATTTTGCGAGAACATAGCTTTCATTTATCTGGAATAAATGCCTAAGAGTACAATTTCTGAATCATAAGGTTAAATGCATGTTTAATTTTATAAGAAATTGCCAAATTATTTCCCAGAACGGCTGGAGCACTTTATGTTCCCACCAGCAAAGTAGCGAAGATCCAGTTTCCCCACATCCTCACCAGTTATTTGGTATAACCGCAATTTATTTTTAGCCATTCTAACAGGTGTGTAGCATTATCATTTGTGGTTTTCATTGGCATTTACCTAATGGCTAGTGATGTTAACCATCTTCACATGTGCTTATTATTAAAGGGATATATGTATATCCATTTTCAGCGAAATGTCTATTCACATCTTTTGTCCATTTTCTATTGTACTATCCATGTTTTTATAGTTGAGTTTTGAGAGTTCTTTATATATTACAGACACAAATCCTTTGTTGGAGATGTGGTTTTCAAATATTTTCCCTGAATCTGTATCTTGTCTTTTCATCCTTTTAACAGGGTCTTTTGCAGAGCAAAAGTTTTTTATTTTAATGAAGTCAAATTTATTGGTTACATCTTTTGTGGGTTATGTTTTTGAGGTCATATCTACAAACTCTTTGTGTAGTAGAGGTAAAAGTCTGGAAAAGGGCAAAATGTATTACAAGTTGTCTCTTTAAAACCCTTTTTGGGAATTAAAACCTGCATTCCTGCCTGAGGCCAGTCATCAAAGGGGCAGAAAAGTGTTCTTCGTGCTTTGTTTTCTAGTATCTTAAATCACAGGAGATGGCTCAACAGAATTGTCAGGAGGTCACAAGACCATTTTCACTGCAAATAAGGTCAAGCAAAATCACCAACTACAGTTAAACAACAATAGCCCAAAGCCACAACATGTGACACTGGTCACATGGACCTGAGCCCAACCTCTGAGCCTCCTCCCCCTTTAAAAAGCCCTGTATTTCTGCTTAAAGGCAAGGTCATGGTTTTTCAAAATGCTAGTCTGCCACCCTTCGCATTTGCCAGCAAATTAATAAATTTCCCTTTCCTTCTCCTCAAACCACTTGTCCTTGTTCATTGTTCTCACTGATTCAGCCACGGAGACAAGTACCGACCTTTCAGTAACAAAATTTGGCATTGCTGGATGGGCCCATCGGTGTCCCGGTAGAAGGGCACCCCACAACTGCTGCTATGGCCAGAAGAGGCGGGGAGCAGCCCCGGTTCAAACCGTGGGTCTTTGCCAGTAGGAGCACCATTTTTTCTTGGTGAGAAAGTGAGGGACCGCCTCAAGGGCGGCTGAAGGCTGTTTAGCTCTAGGGAATTCCTGTCTCTTCCTCCCCAAATTAGATTGAAAGACAGGAATCGATAGTAGGAGAATGTACTTTGTTTTGTGTGAAACAAATTGTTTGAGATTAGAAAAATGTGTTCTCTTTGATTGTAACTAATGCCATTTGCTTCTGTAACCGTGCTTGCTTTTAGTTGTTTGTTAAATATAGGAGTGAGAGCAGGAGTGACTCCATGACAAGCTGAATTTTCTGAAATAGGCCTAAGTTTCAGTTTCCCCCGAAACCGAAACGCGGACCAAAACTGGCACTGGCGCGAAAATTGAAAATCCCGAGGCTTGGAGACAACCAATCAGGAGTCAAAACAATCAGCCACTTTCAAAGGAACCAATGGACTAAAGGGGAAGGGGGGATGGTATGCCCAGCGTGTCATGTGGAACCTGCGTGTCGTGTGCCACCGGTGTGTCGTGTGCAAAAGAAAGTATAAAAGCTTCACTTTTACCCCAGGGCGGGGTCCTGGTTCATAGGGAGGCCACTGCGTTGGTACTCTGGGACTTGGACCCTAGCTCGAGCTAGCCAATAAACTCCTTTGCCATTTGCAGCCTCGGTGACTCTGCCTCTCTGTTCCTGGGGCCGAGGGGAACCGGTTCTAACAAGATAAAACTCCTCGAAACCTAAACTTCGTTGAGGAAAAGGAAACGGATTTGGGAAGATTCGCAATGCCTCAGCCCTCTTGGTAAGTTCCCCAGTGTGCACACTGAGACCCTTGATTCCTCCCATTTGGCGAAGATTGTGAACCTTCCAGCCCTGTAAGTAGGGCATTTGTGGCACCATAGGTCTGGAAGTTACAGTTGAGTGGAAGTAGGGAAACTAGGGGATTTAGCCCCTTTTGGGTTAGGAGGATTCAGTTCTCTTTTGTATGGTTCCCATTTGTTTGGTTGACCTTGGCATTGAGATTGAAATTGTTTGCAATGGGAATCCCCTGTATTGTCTACTTGTCAGCTCGTGTTTGTTGTTTTTGTTTTAACATGGGAGGCTCCATTTCTACTCCATCTGAAAGTTCCTTGGGGAGAATCTTGGTCAAATGGTAAACTTACAGCTATAAGCCTATGTCTAAAAAGAGAATGGTGTATTACTGCTTGGCCAATGTACATGCTGGAGTATCTGGAGAAGTGGCCATTGAATGGAACCTTAAATTATCTTACAATTGGAATTATTTTGTGAAAGACAAGGTAAATGGGATGAGATCCCACATGTATAATCTCTCATGCAATTGAATAATAAACAGGCTGAAAGACCTGGGACAAAATTAATGGCACAAAGGAAACCTCCACCACCAGTGTTTGAAAATAGTCAGAACCTGAGTGATAAAACTGAGGAGGAATTAACCAGGTTGGATCTCATGAGCCCTTTCAATCTAAACCTTACAGAACCTGCTCCTGTACCAACAGCTCCCCTATAGCCCCCACTGCCAGTGGAGGGGCCCACAGTTGGGGAAGGTGAGAGTAGAACTGATTCTTCAGTCTCATGCCCACCAGGTTATGACTCGAGAGTGGGAATGGTCTCTCCTTCCAACACCCAGCAGGGAACTCAATTTGGCCAGAGGACACCCATAGCCAGGGCAGGGCAATTTCCATTATGGCAATATCTGATAGGGGGCTTGAGTCCCCAAGAATAGCTGGCAGGGTATTACCGGACTTACATCCCATTTCCCACCTCTGACTTATTGAATTGGGAAAAACTCAAACCCAACCTATAGAGAGGTCCCTCAGAGAATGACGGTATTATTCACAACCATCTTTGTGATGTACCACTCCACTTGGGCAGATGTACTGACCCTACTGAATATATTACTGCAGATGAGCATAGACTGGTGGTGAACAAGGCCAAGGGGGAGGCTTGGCTATGGTGAGGATCCTAATCAGACCTCAGATCCCAATACTGCCATTCCGATGGCAGAACTGATCTGAGATCCTAATGCAGACACAGACAGTGTGAGAATAACTCATTACCAAAAGTGTATTCTGGCAGAACTCTGGAGGGGAGTGCCTAGAAGAGTTTAAACAAGGTCCAAGAATTACAACAAAAAGCTAATGAAGATCCTGCTGAATTTCTGGAATGCATCTATCAGGCATATCAGAAATATACAGATGTGGATCCAGAGGCCCCTGAAAATATGTGCATGGTTAACATGACTTTTATAGGGCAGGGTGCTCCAGATATAAGGAAGAAACTACAGTGTGTAGAAGGGGCAATTGGCATGAATCCCTCATAGGTTGTTGATATTGCCTTTAAAGTACATAATACTAGAGAAGAACAGAGACTAAACACTTGTTCTGGTAGCTGCAACAACCAAGGGTCCTTTGAAACTGTCAAAGGAAAGGGTAGAAAAAGCCACCCTAGGTTGAAGTACAATCAATGTGCTTTTTGTAAAGAGAAAGGACATTGGAAAGAACACTGCCCAAAATTGCAAAGGGCTCCAGGTAACAAGAAATGCTTTCTAGAGTCCAGGATTCACATGATGAATGAGGGGGCCTGGGGCTCCATGCCTCATTCATTAATGGCTCCAATCCAAATATCCCCACAGGAGCCCCAGGTACAATTGACAGTGGGGACTCGATTAGTAGACTTTTTAATTGACATAGGAGCTACCTTTTCTGTTCTAAACTCTAAACTAACTTCCCTTAGCGAGGACATGATGGCAGTGGTTAGGGTAACTGGTCAGACCCAACAACGACCCATGCTCCAACCTCTTCAGTGCCAACTGGGAAAACAAAAGTTGAGACACAGTTTCTTATACATGTCGGACTGTCCAGTACCTCTGCTAGGCCATGATTTGTTATGCAAGTTGAATGCCCAAAAAACTTTTTCTCGAGAGAAGCAACAACTCCACCTGCAGGTTCTGCCCAAAAATACTCTCCAGTTTCAATGTCTACTTCCTGACACAGAAGAAGAAACAAATTCTATTCCTCCCGAGGTCTACAAAAATGTGAGTAAGGCCCTATGGGCCAATAGGACCCCAGGACATGCCATACAATCACACCAATTACCGTTCTTTTAAAAGAAGGGGTCTCACACCCTCATAAGAAAAAATAACCCCTTAAAAAGGAAGTGTTGGGCCGGGCGCAGTGGCTCACGCCTGTAATCCTAGCACTCTGGGAGGCCAAGGCGGGTGGATCGCTCAAGGTCAGGAGTTCAAGACCAGCCTGAGCAAGAGCGAGACCCCGTCTCTACTAAAAACAGAAAGAAATTAGCTGGACAACTAAAAATATGTATATAAAAATTAGCCGGGCATGGTGGTGCATGTCTGTAGTCCCAGCTACTCGGGAGGCTGAGGCAGAAGGATCACTTGAACCCAGGAGTTTGAGGTTGCTATGAGCTAGGCTGACGCCACAGCACTCTAGCCCGGGCAACAGAGCAAGACTTTGTCTCAAAAAAAAAGGAAGTGTTGGAAGGAATTCAACCTGTATTGAACAGACTTCTAGAGCATGGACTAATTTATCCCTGTTGGTCCCCTTATAATATGCCAGTTTTACCTGTCAAGAAGCCCCATGCTAATGAGTATAGATTCGTATAGAATCTATGTGCCATTAATGATATGGTACAAGACATACACCCTACGGTGTCAAATCCATATACTCTTTGATAGCAGTACCAGATGACTACGAATGGTACTCAGTGCTGGACTTAAAGGATGCTTTTTTTTGTATTCCTGTGGAAAAAGAGACCCAACTCCTTTTCACATTTGAATGGCAGGATCCTGAGACTAGGATGACCTCACAGTACTGCTGGACTGTGTTACTTCAGGGATTTAAAAACTCTCTTACCTGTTTAGCAAGAGCTTGGCAAGAGAATTGCACTGGGAACCTACAATTGGACCAAGGGACTCCGTTACAATATGCGGATGATTAACTTATAGCCAGCCCCAATTATGATCATTGTCTTGCAAATACAGTGGCTGTGCTAAATCATCTGGCTTCATCTGGTTATAAATTATCACCCAAAAAGGCACAGATCTGCAAACAGCAGGTTACTTATTTGGGATTCCAAATCAGCAAGGGAAACCACAGCCTGATGTCAGACCAAAAGCAAGTCATCTTGAATCTTAAGGCACCCCAAAATAAAAGACAACTGAGTGTGTTCCTAGGAATGGCAGGGTTCTGTTGCATCTGGATCCCAAACTTTGGACTAGAAGCAAAGCCCTTGCACACAGCCCTTAAAGGGACAGATGTGGAGCCTCTGATCTGGACCGCAGACTGTCAAAATGCCTTTGAAAAACTAAAGCAGATTCTTATGACTGACCCGCTTTGGGGTCGCCTGGCTTGCAGAAAGAATTTAAATTATACATTCATGAAAAACAAGGAATGAGCCTTGGAGTCTTATTACAGATGCTGGGAGGCATCCCACAGCCAGTGGCATACTTGTCAAAGCCACTAGACAATACTGTGAGAGGGTGGCCTCCTTGCCTCCAGGCAGTAACAGCTACTTGTGACTTGTGGCCAAAAAATTTACCTTAAGACAACCAGTTGTAGTATATGCCCCCCCACTAGGTTCTGACTTTATTAGAACAGAATGGGGGTTATTAGCTGACAGCAGGAAAGCTAGGAAAATACCAGGCCTTCCTTTTGGATTATCCAAACTTTAAATTAAAGACTGTCTACTCTCAATCCTGCCACCCTGTTTATCAGCTGAAGAGAATGAGCCTCTGCACATGACTGTTTAGAGATTCTGGAGGCTATCTATTCTGGCAGGATGGACCTATCAGATCAGCAGATGCCACGGCCAGATTGGGACCTTTTCACCGATGGGAGCAGCTTTACGGACAATGGGCTGGATATGAGGTGGTCCCAGAATGGCGGGTACTGGAAGCAATAGCACTGCCGCCTGGGACTTCCACCAAGAAAACTGAGCTGATTGCTTTAACCAGGGCTCTTCAGTTATCCAGAGAAAAAAAGGTAAACATTTATATAAACATGCTTCCAAGGTCATGCATGCTCATGGAGCCATTTGGAAGGAAAAGGGGCTCCACGCAGCAGAAAATAAGGATACTAAATATGCGACTGAAATAATGGCCCTGATACAGGCCATGGGTGAGTCCCAGCAGGTGGCTATCATGCACTGTCCTGGTCACCAAAAAGAAGACACTTAGGTTGCAAAAAGAAATCAGGCACTGACAGGCTGCTAAGAAGGCCGCTAATGGTGATCTGTTCCTCAGGGCCTTGAACTTCAGCTAAATTTAGATCAATATAAATAAACTCCACTACACTACTGAGGGTGAAAAGAGAGCTCAAGACTGGGGCTTTAATACTTGGGATGGCACAGCTAAGTGGAGACAAAATTCTCATGGACTCATTCTTCTACCTGAAGCCTTGGTTTGGCCCCTTAAGAGGCACCTGCATGAATGCATGTATTATGGGTGTGCTGCCTTAATGGATTTGGTCGGACCTCATATAAGAGGACCCCGTTTGCAACAAACCATCCAACAAATAACTCAGAGCTGCCCTTTATGTGCTTGAAACAATCCAAAAACAGAAAAGCGACCTGCTGCACAGGGGACCCAACATGTGGGGGCCCACCCTTTCCATGATTGGCAAACTGATTTCACTCAGATGCCTATAATGACTGGAAACTTCAAACACTTGCTTGTATTTTCAGACTGCATAGAGGCTTATCCTACCCAAATGGAGAGAGCACCTTAAGTTGCCCGAATCCTTCTGAAGGAACTCATTCCAAGGTAGGGACTCTCTTCCTTCGTACAGAGTGATAATGGACCCTCCTTTATTGGAGGTAATTCAACAAGTAAGTAAAGCCCTGCATCTGGAGTGGAAATTGCACGCATCATAGAGACGTCAATCTATGGGAAAAATGGAGAAAATCAATCACACTTTAAGAAAACTAAAACCCATCTAAAGTGGGATAAGATGTTGCTGCTTGCCCTGCTTCGGGTAAGGATGGCCGCTAGAAGCAGGCTTAATAAGCCCCTATGAAATAGTTTATGGGAGACCCTTCCCAGCACCTTCAGGTAAGTATGGTAGCACAATTGTAAGTGAAGAAAGCAGAGTAAAGCAGTATGTCAAATAAATAAATCAAATACTAACCACTATACATGAGTTTGCCTATTTCAGGACCCTGCCTCACTTGGAGACATTCCTCCCCCCCTTTAAACCAGGAGACGGGGTGTTGCTTAAAGTCTGGAAAGAACAAGGACCCAAACAACAACTGGCAGAGAAATGGAAGGGACACTATGAAGTGCTTCTAACAACTCACATCACATTGAAATTGTCAGGAGTAAAACCGTGGGTCCATCATACCAGAGTAAAGAGGTGTCCCATGGAAGAAGAGGACATAAGCCCCCAGTGGATGGGCCAACCTTTAGGTGATCTAAAGTATCTGTTTAAGAAGAAGGAAAAATGAAAATGTTGATATTTTTGCCAACCTTTCTTTGGTTATTTGTTCTGTCTATAGAATGGAGAGATGACTCCTTCATCAGGATTTCCCAAACTATCACCTCTTCCGCTGATCTGTCTCGCTGCTGGGTTTGCTACTGTGACTAATAGCTCTGTGCTCAGAGGTCCTGTGTTTCTTTCTTAACAAGCTTCATATCAGACATTGTGTACTAGGCAATAGTAAGGAGCCACTGTCCTACTGGTGTCTTAGATACCAATCCGGGTAAAATCTCTCTTATCAGGTATCCTCAGTTTCACCTTGTCTATCCTCATGGTTGTAGTTGTTGCTTATGCCCTTTTTCACCTGGTAATATGTTGCATTTTTTACTATTTTAAATCTACCGCTAAAGCTTTGACAAACCAGAAAGCACAATGGCATAAGTAAGTACAAACCTTCCATATAAAACATCACCTCAATTCAGCAGGAAGTAGCTCAATAACTACATCACCCCTTCTCCCATAGATATGGAAGGATAAAATAGAATATGTAACAGAGGTAAAGGTCTGAATAAGGGCAAAATGTATTGAGTCCTCTCTTTAAAACACCCAGCACTTTTAGGGAATTAAAACCTGCATTCCTGTCTGAGGCCAGTCATCAAAGGGGCAGAAAAGTGTTCTTTGTGCTTTGCTTTCTACTATCTTAAACCACAGGAGATGGCTCAACAGAATTGTCTGGAGGCCATGAGACTGTCTTCATCAGAGATAAAGTGAACCAAAACCACCAACTACAGGTAAACAATAGTAGCCCAAAACTACAACATGTGACACTGGTCACAGAGACTGAGCCCAACCTCTGAAAACCCCCCTTTAAAGCCCTGTATTTCTGCTTAAAGGCAGGAGGGTGGGTTTTTCAAGACACTAGTTTACTGCCCTCCTCATTTGCTTGCAAATTAATAAACTTCTCTTTCCTTTTCCTCAAACCACTTGTCCTCCTCCTTCATTCTCACTGATTCGGCCTTGGGACAAGTACTGAACTTTTGGTAACATTTTCATATCCTTAGGTATTTTCTAAAGTTTTATGAGAAAAAATAGATTATTTGAGTCACTTACATAA
>NW_012149819.1:505242-536193 GCF_000956105.1 Propithecus coquereli
TTTTTCTCTACATCAGAAGTAGTCAGATTTTGGATGCACTACACAGTAGGATGCAACATAGTCTACAAAGAATTTCTTTTTAATTATAGACTATAAAATAAAATGAATGCTACTAAAAGAGCTGGAGGGGTAAAAAAAAATTTTTTAAGAGGCATCTTTCCCTTCATTTTTATGATTATAGTTTTTTGAAACATAACCCACATCCCTTCTTACATTTTGGACGCAGGCTTCCAGTTGGGAGGCTGTCTCCCATGACCTCCAACAGAAAAACCCAGATGTACTGTTTATGTTAAAAATACCTGCCTCTTGAAAGCTGGTCTCCTTTATGCCCTCTTCTTCTTCAAAGAGTAACTGACATCCTTGAAGATTTCATGTATAACCTGGGCATCAACTACCACTTATATGTCAAAACGCTCCTCAGTTCCAGTTCCTATCTTCCTTACTCAGCTATGTAGCAGGCCATTACTAACAGAAATTTGTAGATCTTGTGAAATGTAATACACAAAATGACATCAGTGTGGTTCGCAGCTCTAAAATGGAGTTGGGAAGCCATTCTAAGAAGGACTGCCCGCCCCACCTACATGCTTACAAAAAACGAATTAAGAAGAACCAAACAAACAAACAAACAGGTCTTTGCCTTGAACCTTTGAACTAGGCCAAACTGCAATGACCACAACATCCTGGAAGATAGCTGAATTTTGCCAGTGCTACAACTCCTAAATGGTGAGAGCCAATGAACTACGAATGAATGTACTACACCAGCCACCTTCATCAATGATAATTCTTTCAAAACAACTTATGTAATCACCCGTAGCTTCCTTTTAAAAGACCTTACTCCCCTCTCTCTCTTCAGAAGACAATTTGGCTTCCAACTGAATCTATATATCCCAAATTGCAGTTCCTGTGACCCCAATAAATACCCTGTCTCACTGCTTTGAAATATGGTATTTCACCAATTCTTAGCCCACATTAAATGGTGTCAGAAGTGGGATATGAAGCGACTCTCCTCCTCTATGTTCCAGTGCAACTGTGAATTTGAAGACAGTACCTGCAAGAATACCTTGTGTTCCATCACCTCCCCAGTGGCCCTGGACCCTGCTGGTGAGTCCTCTCATTCCACAAAACTCCTGCTTTGATTGAGGTTCAGGCCTTCATCAAATTTCCTTTGTTGCTGGTAGTCGACACACAAATTTTCACTGAGTACTCATGGGGATTTCTATTTCTAAGGGCATTAAGTGACGAGTCATCATCCTCTTGAACCCCTGCTGGTTTCATACACAAAAATTACTGTCCATTGTGTTGTAAATTTCTTTCTCAATGGACCAACATCCTAAAAATAATCTGGAATTACAATGACCAAACTGGAGATCTGATCTCCCAAAACTAGTTTTCCCCTGTGGACAATTAGAAGGGCTAAAAGGAATGATTAATAGCCCAAGTGGACATTCCAGGAATCTAAATTAGCATCCCTGAGAGACAACAATGCCAAATTAGCTCAAAGACTCTCTAAATTTGTAACAACAAAAGCATACTCAGAAGCTTCTAAAAATGAAAAAAATCCAGAATCAAAGGTGCCTCTGTTTGTCCTTATCTTGTGTCACCTCCCCCTTGCAGCCCTACCCCTCCCATCCCACAGCCACTCTCTGCACCCTCTTGTTTCCTGCCTATCTACTCTTCCCTAACTGAACTTCCCCTTTTCAATGAACTTCTTATTTAATCACTCCCAGTCATCCAAGCCCCTTTTAAAGTTAAATCGAATGAAGGAGGCTCTGGAAATTCTGTTACTGATACTCCTTGGACTAAAGCAGAACTTGGGCCTATTGCCAAAGATTTCTGAGATCCCTTGGTTAATCCTGTCAGATTCCAAAAAAAAAAAAAATTTCTACCTCCTTACTAAAACCTACCAGCCAGGTTACTCTGATCTTTACCAATCCATACACATGTTAAGCAGGCAAAAACCATGCTCAAACATGGTTAAGTGAAGCACATTGGCACATCCTTCAGATCAGAATTCCCCAACGTTTTTGGCACCAGGGACTGGTTTCATGGAAGACAATTTTTCCATAGACCATGGGTTGGGGGCATGGTTTGGGGATGATTCCAAGCACATTACATTTATTGTGCAGTCAGACCTCTCTGCTGCTGATAATCTGTATTTGCAGCTGCTCCCCAGCACTAGCATCACCGCCTGAGCTCCACCTCAGATCATCAGGCATTAGATTCTCATAAGGAGCGTGCAGTCTAGATCCCTCACATGTGCAGTTTACAGTAGGGTTTCAGCTCCTGTGAGAATCTAATGCAGCTGCTGATCTGACAGGAGGAAGAGCTTATTCTGTGATTGCTGTGATGCCAGTGATGGCGAGTGGCTGTAAATACAGATGAAGCTTCCCTTGCTTGCCCACCCACCGCTCACCTCCTGCTGTGTAGCCTGCTTCCTAACAGGGCACAGACTGGGCCCACAGCCCAGGAGTTGAAGACCACAGCTTTAGATGACCTATATATAAGAGAAAACATGAAGACTTTCTACCCAAAGGCTCAAAAATTAGCCAGAGAACTAATGCTGATTGCTGGAGTATTTCCAAAAACTATAGGCTGGAAAAAGATTCACCAGTGCACTCAGTATCTGAGGAACCAGTACATAAATACTATGATAGATTGAAGAAAGTCTTTTTGCAACACACAGGCTTAGATAAAATTGACTATTGACTTAGACAAAACTTCCTCTGTTTACTCTCACCTTTGTTAACGGGTGAGAGGAAGAACTTAGCACCTTAATAAAATATAAGCAATTAAATTGGGCCACTATGAAAATCCTCAGCCTATTTAATTTGGCTGAACAACTCTCCAAAATCATGAAAAAGGGGAAAAAAAATCCAAACAAAAAGCTGCTAAAGTCCTAGATTTTCAAATCCAGACTGCAAAAGTTATGAACTATGGAACGCAGCAACTAGGATCAAACGAATCCCCAAAATCTTCTTACCCAACCACACTTTCTGTTCCACTCCCTCGTAGTAACAACAAAATATAATCACTGGAGTTTTAAATCAACTGATCACAGTTTACCAACCTCTATTCATTTAACCGGGGGAACTCCAGGACTCTCATCCGTTCCTATTAGTCCCTTCAGCTCCCATTCACATAATTGGTTGAGATTTTCTTTTTTTTGAGACAGAGTCTCACTGTGTTGCCCGGGCTAGAGTGCCGTGGCGTCATCCTAGCTCTCAGCAACCTCAAACTCCTGGGCTCAAGCGATCCTCCTGCCTCAGCCTCCCGAGTAGCTGGGACTACAGGTGTGCACCATCATGGCCGGCCAATGTTTTTTTTATATATTTTTAGTTGTCCAGCTAATTTCTTTCTGTTTTTAGTAGAGACGGGGTCTCACTCTTGCTCAGGCTGGTCTTGAACCCCTGACCTTGAGCGATCCACCCGCCTCGGCCTCCCAGAGTGCTAGGATTACAGGCATGAGCCACCACGCCCGGCCTCTCCCAAGTCTTAAAAGCAGACATAGCAGACCTGGAATTTCCTTCACTTTCTGTTCTCATCCAATATGTGAACGACTTACTGCTTTGTTCCTCTACCCTGGAGGCCTCCATAGAGGACAGCCTCTCTATCTATTAAAGAAATTATCCACCAAAGGCCATAAAGTTTGAAAAGAAAAGCTAAACCTCTCTCTTGCACAAGTAAAATATTTAAGACATCTAATTTCAGGTCAAGGTCTTTCTCTTAATCAGCAAATAAAAAATAAGCAATCTTGGCTTTTTCTGCCCCCGCGACAGAAAAAATAACAACAAAAACCTGTATGGTTTCTTAGGTTTACGAGGACACTGTAGATAATGGATCCCAAATTTCTCTGCAATGGCTCAGCCTCTATATTCCCTCCTAAAAAGCTGACCACCCAAACCTCTATAATGACCAGAAGAAGCCTTCTCCTCTTTTGAGAATATAGAGAGTCAAGAATTCTTGAGTCTCCTGCATTATGACATCCTAATTATAACCTTTCCTTCTCCCTTTTGTTCATCAAAAAAATGAAAATGCCATCAGAGGCCCTCAGATATTAATAATACAGCTAAAACTTAGACCCTGTACCAATAGGACTTCCAACTTGTATGTGAGCAATTGCAGCCACTGTAAATTTATTAGAGGAAATTGAAGAGTTAATTATGTTCTCTCCATTGATTGTTTATGTCTCTCACTCTATTGAGGCCTTACTCAACTCTCATCATACCCAGTATACTCTGCCAGCAGATTCACTTCTCAAAAGATCCTGTTATTATCACTCTCTATCACTGGCTGCAGCTCTTTAAATCCTGCCACCTTACCTCCTCTTCCTTCTGATGAGATACCACATGGTTCTATAACCCTGACAGATACTTTAAACCTCTACACAAACCTACAGGAAACCCATATTCTAAAAGCTGAACTTGTCTGGTTTACTGATGGACCCTGTCTTTGAAATAACTCAAGTAAATGTCAACCTGGCAATGCTGTTGTCTGAAACAACTGAAAATGGTCTCCTACCCAAAACCACGTCGGCCCAACAGGCAAAACTTTTTGATCTCTCTGAACATGTATTCTGGCAATTATTAGGACTGCAAATAATCTATACTTATAGCTATCATGCCTTTGGAGTAGCACATGATTTTGGTATGCTCTGGAAACAAAGATGTTTTATAATTTCTACTGGCCAGGAGAAAAGAAAAAACAAAACAAAACAAAACCCAGCAACTGTGTCCTGGAATTACTAGAAGCTATCCAAAAACCTAAGTCTTTAGCCATAATTAAAATTCCAAGACACTAAAACACTGATATTAAAAAAAAAAATTATTTGGCTGACACAGCTGCAAAAGCCACAGCTTCTAGAAAACAACTGTCCACAGCTTGATATCCCTTAAACCTTCTAATGGCCAATTTGACCCAATAAAAACTGCATCCTCGATGTACAACAGATACACCCTCAAATTAAAAAAAAGAAAAAAGAAAGAAAAAGAAATAAAAAGGAAAACTTAAGGATGTTTTCATGGCCCTAAAACCCACCTATGATATGGACCCAATAAGAGACAAGTCTTGACAGACGGTCTCCAAGATCAAATTTTAGATTATACTCATCATTTTAGTCATTGGGGAATTGATAAAATGATTCTGTGGGGAAAATATTACTGGAAACCTTCCCAAAAGTGGCTTCTCACATTTATCAGAGATGCCAAGTCTGTCCCAAACACAACCCTGGAAATCCTATTCATAGTTCTATGGGACATTTTCCTTTGCCTTCAGGACCTTTTGAGACATGGCAGATGGATTTTATTCCGCTGCAATCACCTTAAGGATATAAATTTGTCTTGGTTATGATTTGTATGTTTTCCCACTGGGTTAAAGTTTTTCCCTGTCACAGAGCAACAGTTTCAGCAGAAAGGAAAGTCTTAAAAAATAATCTCCACATGGGGCTTACCTTCAGAACTGCAAAGTGACAGAGGCACTCATTTTACCAGACAGATTATACATTAATATGTAAGATTTGGCCTATTCTACAACATTGCCACTCTGCCTACCATCCACAGTCTTCTGGGTTAGTGAAATACACTAATGGAACAATTATGACTCAACTGGTAAAATTAGCCAAATCCCTCAGTCTGCCTTGGCCAAAACCTCTGCCTCCGGTGCTCCTTAATCATAGATATACTCCCTTTGGAAAACACAGGCTGTCCTCATTTGAAATAATTATTGAAAGATGCACGCGATTAGACCAAGAACTTTACGAATCAAAGCTAATCAAAGGTGACATGCTCACCTACTGCAAGTAACTGACCTAAGTATTACAACACTAAAAAATATTGGCACAGCCATCTTTCTACAGAACATGCCCTGGAAAGGAAGACCAACACCAACATCATCTACTACCTGGAGACTTTGTAAGGTTGGAAATGGCACCGACATAAAAATGCCTTACAATCTGGATGAAAAGAACCTTATTGTGTTCTGTTAACCAATTTTATGCCACTTAGCTTAAAAGCATTGACTCATGGATACGTGTTTCTCATTTTTAAAAGGCTAAATCTCTTGAATGAACACCTCAATCTGATGGTGATCTGAAACTAAAACTGACAAGGGACACTCTGCTCAATCTTGGGGAAAAAACAGACATCAAAAGTTGACCACTGTTCTAAGACTCTGGACCAAGCTTTATACAACTCTGGAATATTGCTCACTCTTTATTACCCTTATCTAATCTTTACCCTAATCATTGAACTACTTTATTTGTCATTGAAAGTCTACAAGGACCGCTACACTGCTGGCCATCTTAATTCTTGTACCTTTGCCAAAAACAATTGATTTTCTAAAGGCATATTTAGAATCAGGATTTTAAGATAACAGCTAGAATATACTCTATTGCCAAGGGAATCTTTTTGATTACTGATTACTGTCTTTTTAGTGTTATTAATCCTTTACATCAAGTAAAATTGATTCAGGTCCTATTCTTAACTACTTTGAAACCATTATGCACCCTTTTTTGGCTCTGTTGCTAATCCTCATTACTACAGAAATCGTTATTAAACACCCTGACCTTTCAGAATTCCTGTATCGATCAAGACACTCTTTTGTGGATATCTCTCAAGATATATGGCATCATCTTGACCCTTAGCTACAAAGAAGTCTAATCACCTCTTGCTTTGCTTTTCCCTCAATATATGCTATAAAATAATGCCATAGTCCAATACTCGCAATCTCTAGACTCTCTTGCCTGTGTGGTTCTGGAAAACTGCATTGCTTTAGATTATTTACTGGATGCCCAAGAAAGAGTCTGTGTATTTGCAAATATCTCCTGTTATACATGGTTAAACAATTCCCATCAAGTTGAATTAGAAACTTCTGAAATACTAAAATTAGCCAAATCTTCAAAAGGAATACCTTCACAGGGACTTTCCTCATGGTTTAACCTGGATTTTTCTGATCTTTTTAGTTGGCTTCCCTACAGGTGTGGGCAACATCCTCAGGACCAGAATACAAACATACATTGTTATCTCTCTGTTAATTCATATTTTCATACTTTTTAAGACTTGTAATGTCTGTATTTTTCCTTGCTGCCAGACTACCCAAGATATTAGGATCATGATGTAACAACATTCAGAGATGATTAATCAAATGTAGTCTTTCCTGATACACCATCAATCACCATGGATTGACATGCGCATCCTTGTTAGAATGGCTCCCTTGTTATTCAAAACTGGCTAATCTCTAAAGCCCTGGATGCACAGTGACTTTTTACAACCCAGTTCTGGGGGACATGGCACTCTAGAAACAGGTGTTTCTAGCTCCCAGGGAAACAGAACAAATTTTTGGCTTGCCACCAATGATGACTGATCAACAATGCTTCCCATGTCAGATACGATCAGAAGGGGGAAATGTGAAATGTGATATACAAAATGGCATCACTCTCTAAAATGGAGTCAAGAAGCCATTCTAAGAAACACTCCCTTACTTTCCTCCCCCTCCTCAACATAATTCGCCTTCTAGCCAAATTTGTGTCTCCCAAATTGTAATTCCTAAGACCTCAATAAACACTTTGTCTTACTGCTTTGCAGTCTGGTCTATCTCCTCTTTTTAATGGATAATCTCATGAATCAATCTTTTTTTTTTGGTAACAGCTTTATTGAGATATAATATACAACCATGCAATTCACCCATTTAAAAGTATAATTCAATATAATTTTAGTATATAATTTAGTCTTAATATGAGATTATCATTTTGATTTATCTTTTAAAAACTGTCATTTATTCTTTTTTTTTTTTCCTGAAACAGAGTCTCACTCTGTTGCCTGGGCTAGAGAGCAGTGGCATCATCATAGCTCACTGCCACCTCAAACTTCTGGGTTCAAGCAATCCTGCCTCAGCCTCCCAAGTAGCTAGGATTACAGGCATAAGCCATCACACTGCACTAATTTTTCTAATTTTTATAGAGACAGAGTCTCACTATATTACTCAGGCTGGTCTCAAAGTCCTGGGCTCAAGAGATCCTCCCGCCTCAGCCTCTCAAAGTGCCGGGATTACAGGCATGAGCCACCACCCCCAGCCTAAAAATTACCATTTATTCTTATCATCACTTCATAAACATCGAATCAATAAACTCTTAGAATACTGTCCTTCCCAGAAAGGTACTTAAAAATTAGCCAATGCCTATATACGTCAACATATAAAACTACCTCTCCTAATTTTTTTTTTTCATTTAATCCGAACATACGGACTTTATCAAGCGTGAACTGGGCTAAAAACTAGAGAAGCTCTGGGGAGACTGCTCTCCTATACCTCTTCTGGGCTTCCATAAAACCCAGGCATACAAAAATCTTCCTACTTACTACATGATACAACAATAATTAACACAAAAGAAAACTGTCAAGTTCTTTCCCTAAACCCAAGGTAAAATATGCACTGTAAAAGACATTCCAATAAATATAATTTGAAAACCACTTTTAAATCATCCCAGAGCTGTCATAATAGTATAATAACTATGCTACAATTTAAAGATAAAGTAAAAAAAATTCTATTGAAGCCTTGAGTCTGATCTTTCACTTACATATCTAAAAATAGAAGAAAATAAAACAACCCTCTAAATGGGGTTATAAAATAGGAGTTTCAAAATGTTTATTTTGCAAAGTTGAACAAATTAACTTAATCCACCTTTAACCTACCTAATTTACATTCAATAGTACAATTTGCTTATATGTACTTTTTAGCTTTCGAACTTTCATAATGTCAAGACAATTCTGTACAAACTATAAATAATAAACTTTTGTTTCCATTAGTTATTCAAGAAGATGCATACTCCAAACCACTTGCCTATTCCAGCATTCAGAAGAGTTTTAATTTGTGTCAGATTAAATTAAATTTCATTAGTGAGAAAAACTATGCTTTCTAAATTTTAGAGGCACAATTAAGTGCATTTTGCTTTAGATGTTGACCTACTTCACAGAGCTGACATTGCTCAAATCAAACATTTCTACATCATCTATAAATCATAATTAAATACATTTCATTATTAAGAGGGCACTTTTTAAAATTTGGTTGTTCTTCATCTTATATATCTCTTTTAAAATACCTATTCTTGTGAGATTGACTCTAAGAAATCATAATTAATTAAATAGTAAAGATATGAAACAAATAGGAAGTTAAAGAGTTTATACAATCAACTTAGAAGGAATAAAGGAGAAAAAGTAATTAGAAAGATTGTATCTATAGACCATGTCCCTTAAATGGTTAACGAACATTTTTACATGAAATTGTTACACTGAACACCCTTAAAAGGTAAAATTCATGAAGTTTAAAAAACTGTATTATCAAATTTCCTAAAAGAACTTGCTTTGAATATAAAGATTACAATGGTTTCTGGTATTCTATTAAGTTACATGGTAATAAAGTTAAGAACAAAAAGTAAGTGATTTTACAACATGACTAACCAAGTATGAATACGCTTCCAACACTATTTATTAAATGCCTTGTTTTTAGAACTATAAAAACGTTTTAAATCATTAGGTCACTTGTTTCCAAACACATATTCCATCTGATATAGGCAATATAAGTTTATAAATGAAAAATATACAGAGTTTAAAAGTTGTTTATATCAGGATACCTGAAAAAAGTAAAGCGAAGTGTTATCTTTTATAGCAGGCTTGCTTTACGAGTAGTATTTTCTCATGAATCTCATTACAAATTACAAAAGAAAAGCTAACAATTCAATACAGGAAAATGCATGTGCTTTTAAACCAAGTATCCCCAACTTTTTTGAATGACCCCAAAATTCCATAATCTTAATCTGAGTAGAGAATTGTTGGCACAGTAAAGGAAAGCAGTCCAAAAAACTTATTTAAAAGTCTTCCGATGTTCCTAGCTGAAGAAGGAGAGTTACTGCAGAGAAAGAAACGAGAGCCCAAGTGACTGTCCAGTCCAGTTTCCTCACGTGCATTTTATTCTGTTCCTCTTCCTCTTCCTCCTCCCCCATCCCCAGACCCTCTTTATCAGACTTTATATCCACTTCAAGCAACTGCCTAATTGGGCTTGGTCCTCTAGGAAGAAGCACAGAAGATGAGAAGAGAAGCCCAGGACCAGAGAGAAGGCATAAATACAACTAGCTTCTCTGTAGATACGTACACAGAGAAGCTGACTGCACCTGAAGTAGGTTACAGTCTGCTATGATTTCCTGTAGTCATTTGAATAGCGATAAGACAGTATTAATTCAGACAGAGTTCTGTGTATGAAATGTAATTTCAAAATATTTTAGCTTTCTAAAAACAGAACTATCCTTATTAACATACAAGCCTATCATCAACTTCCCTACTTTGAATTGTTAATACATCTAAGAAATGCATTACACAGAAAAATAGGCACTGCCGCTCTTTTAACAACTCTGTGGAGTAGCTATTATTACCACAATTTCTACAGGTAGAAGCTGTTGAGGCTATAGACCAAATACTACAAATGGTAAATGGTGGTTTGAACACAGAGTGTGGCTCCAAAGTCCATACTCTCTCCAAACTTCTGCATTACCCCAATAAGAATGTCTTTAGTTTCGAGGTAATTTTTAAAATAACTTAAATCAGCAGACATCCCCGATTAAAAGAAAAGTCAAATGATCTGGGAAAGTGTATTTTGAGAATATACAAATTCTGTTTGGGAAAAGCTTAACAGGAAGACACACACACACACACACACACACACGCACACACACAGACCCCTGCAGTTTGTCCTGTGCTGTGGGTAGGGAACAGTTCTGCCTAAGTATGTGCTCTGGCACAACCCAAATGAAAACTGTAATTGCCGACCTTTTTCTTTTTTCTGGTTCTAAAAGTGCACGGTTTGGTAGATGGTTCTTTTGTTTGGGAAAATATAATGGACCCTTTTGTATATGCCAAGGTTGGATGGAGCCTAGTTGTTGCAGATTTAAAGTTAATTTCTCTGCTTGATAAAGTAACAAAAAATTGTAATTTTGAGGAGACAGCTAGAAGAGGTAATAGAAAATGAATTGCAAATGAGAATGGACCCTTCAAACACTAAGAACGTAACTAGAAGAGCTGGGCCTATGGATGAGACAATCAATAAAATAGTTTTTATAAGAGAGGCAGTCGAGAAATTTTAAGATTAATTCCTAAGCAATCTTAAGTCGTTTTTCTCCATGCTATGCTGAGTCCCCTTCTTTATTTATCCCCAAGTCTGCAATTAACTGTCCACATGGAAAAAAAAGCTACAGAATCCAGGATGGCAGGGAAAGAAGGAGTAGTGATCAGAATCCAATCAATCTATAATCAGGTATGCAGAACAAGAGATAATCAGACAAAAAGTTCCCACATCCCAGCCTCAAAAATACTGAGAATGAACCTGAACTTCTCATAAAAAATGAGATGAGCTATACAGTCATCCCTCGGTATTATGAGGGGGATTGGTTCCAGGACCACTGCAAAGTCCACACACACTCAAGGCCCAGTCGGCCCTGTGGGACCTGTAGGTAGGAAACTTGGCCCTCCCTGTATGCATTCTGACAATGTTTTGCATCTTGAAAATACTGTATTTTTGATCCATATTTGGTTGAAAAAAATCTGCATATAAGTGGAACCTGGGCAGTTCAAATTTGCATTGTTCAACAGTCAATTGTATTCAGTTATTAAAAGAATGTAATTCCAGAAGTCCAGATAATTTGCTGAGTATGAATTTACTAAAAAGAGAAGGAGAAGGTGGAAAAGGGAAAAACAAATACTGAACAGGGTTTTTTTTCCCCCTTGGCAATCAAGTCAAGAGACAGAAAGATGTTTTCACTGTGATACCTGAATTTTTAAATTTACAACGAAGATCTTAGCTGAGTATTATTACCATTGTGAGCAAAGATCATGGTACGTTAGGACTGGAAGAGTCTTCAGAGTTCATCTAGTTCAATCCTCTCCATCGTATAAAAGAGAAAAGTAATGTCTAAAGAAACACAGATAACTATTTCTACTGATTTGTGTTTTCTTGGTTTATATAATTCTGATTTGTCCCCAATGCATAAACTACCTCCTTAATATTCTTCCCTCCCCAGCAACTACCCTCTACTCATTCATGTGAGTGCGCACGCACACACACGTATTTCTTTATACTCCCAGAGCAGTGATTATTGATGCAATAAGCTGCTTACTTATACCGATACTAAATAGAACATGGCCCAGCCCTAGTCCTCAGGGAGCTTCAGACTAGTGGGAAACGAAAAAATGAAAATCAGTGTGATGAAATTTAAAAATATATTGTAAGGGGACCAGAGGACAGGCATTCATTGTGTTGTACCTGTCTCACTGAGATTCATATTTCGTGCATGTGTTTCTGGTTCCCAGGTCAGTTCCTTCACAAAGTATGTATTCGGTTAAATATTTTTCACCTCTACTGAATTTTGAAGGGGACTATTTTGTAACAGCCTCTGCTTGAAATGAAAGCCCAGGAGAAAACATATACATTAATGAGACTCCCAAGCAAATGAGGAAGGAAGCCCTGATTACTAGGTACTCCTGAGACTGTGAAAGAAAGGACAGTGCAATTAGTCCCAGTCATGTTCAGATCATCAACTGGGTACCTGAAAATTGTAAGTCCTTCATGCCGAAGACAGCATCCAACATATAGAAGGAATTCGATAGATTGCTATTAAATGGACTAACAAACTAATCTATCATCACAACAGATGTGGCTCAGCTATAATATCATACAACATCAACACTGAAAGAATCTTCATAGGGAATCTAATCACTCTTTCCTTCTGATCATTCTTTTCTTTATCATTTTTTCAAATATTTAATGATCACCTACTATATGTTGAACAAAACACAAAATATAGTTACTACTATCATCATACTTTGTTCTCCTTGGGTAATTGCCACAGACTGCTAGCTCTTCTTTCCACTCTTGGAACAAATGTTAATAGCAACCCTCTGGAAACAGTGCCCTTTGATTATGGCAGGTCTTAGAAATTTCAGTCCCTTCAGAAGGCAGGAGGCAAGAGCAGACCAAACCTGTGAAAGGAGATTCTAGAGCAAATAGGGGCTTGTAGGCTTTCCCAGTCATCCCATGTAGACAAGCACAAATCTTCTGAAATTAAAAATGTATATAAAAGAATAAAAATGACGAATAAGAGAAACAATATACCACAATTGAAGAATACATTTTAATGACCATGCTAGATGTTAAAAAGAAGTTGCTACCAAAGTTAAAACTAATAAAGAAGCAAAGACAGGTTTCCCAGGGTCTGAATAGAGATTCTTTCACATTATGTCTTAATAAAAACTTACCCTCTTTAATGGCTTTAGGCTTCAAAGGTGCCAGCCTAAAGGTGCCACCCCAACGTGGCTTTGTCTTCAGTTAGCTAACATTGTCCAACAGAACTTTTTGGGATAACGGAAATAATTCTCCATCTGCACTTTCCAATACTATAGCCACTAGAAGTATGTGGTCATTGAACACGTGAAAGTGACAATAGCAAATAAGAAAATAAAATTTTAATTTAACTTTAATTCATTTAAATTTACATAGCCACCTGTGGCTCGTGGCTACCATGTGGCACAGTGCAGTGAGGCCCCAGCTCTGGCCCTAGCACTCATTAATAGAAGCTGGCACATTAGAAATGATATTGACACTGCCTCTCTCTCCCACCAAAGCAGGAATTAGAATTTCCTCCAACCCAGAATGACAGTTAAAATAGTATATTACTTCTAAAGAATCAGCACTTGGCCTCCTTGCTGCCTTATTCTGAAGTTCCCTTATTCCGCTCATGAATATATTAGCTATGGGTCTTACAATAATTCCTTTAATTTCTCGGGACCTCAGCTGCCTTATCAGTAAAGTAAATGGCAGTGCACAAGTGAACCACTGAGTGTTTTAGAGTCTTTTCCAGCTCTTATAAATATGATTTAAACCATTATACTTCACGCTCCAAAAAGATTACTTTTCATATATAATGACTATGCCTAAAATGGCACTGATGTATCAAAGATTTAATAACAGCCTTTGAAGGAAAAAGAATACATTAAATGTATTCCAACTATAAGGTATATTATAATCTCTGCAATAGAATTTTTTAAATGGGCATCATAGAGACAAGGAAATACACATGTTTAATAGAAGTGTAATAAATTATTATAATACCATCAAATATAGTTTTATTAACTTAATCGGATGTGATTTACTCTTAGAATTTAAACAAAGTACAGAAATACCATATTAACCCCATGTCAATAATGTACCATAAAAGTAACAAATAATGTATAAATAAATGTATAAAAGGGTAATTGATAATATTTCTCACAGCAAGGCCTGTCCATTTTATTTATCTTCATAATGGCTTAGGTTAAAGTCAGACCTGAAGAATGGAATTTGCAATGATGAAGTATCAAACTCAGCTTTGAATTTCCTAGATTTTCACCTATAAATGCCCCTAAGGGTGGCTTACAGATTGTGGTAATATTGTACATTAGGAATGAAATTCCAGCAGCCATTGATACCTGTTTTGACTTTGTAAAACCTGTTTAAAAGTGCCCCAAAATATGTTTATTTCCTTGTCTTTAGAAATCATTGGTGTGATCAAAAGAATTACAGAATAATTAAGTTCTTCTGTATGTCAAATTTTAAATTCATGAGGGGAATTAACATAGATTCATAAACAAATATAATTATTATTATTAATTCATATATCTAGATCTCACATCTCTCACAATAACAGTATACTATTAAAAAGACTAGGCTTGGCTATATCCCAGCTAGACCCAAATGAAGATCATTTTAAATCTCTGAGTCAAACTCAATGTTTGTTGAGGCTTAAAAAAAAATAGCTAAGAGGACTAGTTTAAAAACAACAGAGAGAAATAACCACACTATTCAATTTTGTTCCATGAATAGATATAGAAAACCAGGACTGGATGTGGTTACTAATTATTTTAAAATACTTGTAATTACTAGCGCTAAAAGGAAATGCTGCGGAAGGCAATTAATTTGTAAATAAACAAAGAAGTTGTTTCAAAGAAAACTCAAAAGTCATTTTCTTCAAGCCATCTTTTTAAATGAAATATAAAAGCAAAGATTCTTTTTCTAAGTTCCACTCGGCGTCCTTAGAATGACCAACATTTGCTGCTATTTGCTTGTAAAACAATTTATAAAATTCCCAAAATTGGATTGTGTGGCACATAAACCCACACTCCAAGACACGTATCATCCTATCAGTCAGCAAATATTTATCATTTACTAATGTATGCGAAGAACTGGGGGGCGGGGAGACACGGAAAAAAGTCAGTTCGTGCACTTATGCAGCTCATAATCCTGAGAAAGATACAGGACAGAAACTCAATAAACAAGGATATGGGGTGGACAGGGTCAGAGGCGCCAATGGGAAGACAGACAGCTGCATGATAGGGGAAGGAAACAGAAAGAAGACTGAGCAGTCGGGAACTGCTGATGCCTAGTCCTAAAAAGAAATGCCACCCCTATGCCTAGCTACATCAGTTCAAATATTATTCTTTCAAAGGCCTGCTTAATATGCCACCCTAGCCAAGCAGCTGCCTGCAATGCACAGAAGAGCCACTCAATAAATGTTGGCCAAATGAATAACTAAAACTTTTTGTTCTCTGCAAAGCTGGTCCCTATAAAAGTTCAAAACTTCATTAGCACACAGTCAAGTGTTTATTCACGAGCAGCTGAACAGTTTCAACCTACAATTTGCATTCTTGAAATTGGGTCCTTTTTTTTTGTGTATAATCATTTACCTACTTATTCACCAATCATTTATTGAGTATCTGTAATATATAAGGCACTCTTTTAGATGCTGGGCATACTCAAGTGAGAAAAATGCCCTTGCTTTCCTGGTTCTTAAAATCCAGTGGGAACAAAAAAACGTTTTAAGTAAACTGTATCTAAAATAACAAGGAAAAAGTCAGATAGTAGTAAAAGCTACACAGAGAGCTAAAACGTTGTGATGTGAAAGAGAAAACGTAGCTCCTTTGGTGGTCACAGGAGTAGACCTTGGGACAAGAATCAAGCACAAACTGTTTATTAGGGAGATGGAAGAAACATCATTCAGGGGAACTAAGACAATTCAATGAAGGGTTCCTTATCAGGAAAACTACCATTGAGAGCAAGTTCAGTTAATCCACTGGGGAAATTCTGGGACATGCTTCCGAGTTATGCACCTAAGGATTAGGGGAGCCTTGAGGCATTTATATATCAAATTCTATTGACCATTGCTTGACAGCTGATGGGGGACAGGGAATGCCCCAGTACTTCTGGTCTGCTGGAAAGCAAGGGGAGGCTCAAGAGGGAAAGAGGCAGCAAGGAGGCAAAGTGCTGGCAGTTGTTGCCATATAGTGAAGTCTAGGATCAGAGAGAAACATCAGAACTAGGGATTGTTATACAGAGTCACCTATATACACAGCATTTGAAGGCAAGAGATTAGATGAGGTGTCCTGGGGCAGTATTATATATAAAGAAGAGAGGAGATCCAAAGAATAAATTTACATCAATAATCTTTTACTGTGTCACAGTAATCACTACAGCCAATTCACTCTTTTATTCATTCATGAAATAGATATTCATTGATTATCAAATCAATGTATGGTATTATGCTGAAAACTGTGGGAAATTAATATATCATATATGAACCCTCATTCTCATTTTTCAGTGCCTAGAATTTTAAAGACCCTTAAAAATTAAAGATTCACCATGATAATTGTCCTAAGAGAGATACAAATAAAGGACTATTAAGAACTCAAGAAAAAGAGATTATTTTCACTATAAAATGTTTTGAAAGGAAAATAGCCTTTAAGCTAGGGATTGAAGCCTTTTGAAATTTGTAAGACTTGACTTTTACACCCTTACAAGGTGGGTACATTTCAAGAGTAAGAGACTTAAGAACAAAACCACAGAGGTGGCACATTGATAGGAGGATGATTCTGGAGTTCATTAGATACTTATACCTGCTTGATGATAAAATATATAAAAGGGATCGGTGGTAAATATTTCTAGAATACTGGAACCATTAAATGTATCTCTAAAGGGCTTAAGAAAAAAATTTAAAACTGTAATTCCATTTCACATCCGTCGTATAGCATATTATTTTCCACTGTACTAATGTAGTATGAACAATCATTATGCACCTAGAAATTCACTTCTCACTTATTTTGCCCATTTTGGTTATATGTTGCCTAGATCTTAAATGTGGGTCATTAATAGCACCCTTTCATCTATCCACCTATCTGATTTAAGTCTTAAAGATTGAAAACTCATGCATTACACTTGGATCTGTAATGTGGGATTACAAATAACTGGATCAGGATAAAAGGAAAGGAAAAGAACTGATGTGGGTAAGGAGAAGATGAAACACAGGCTCGGAAGAGCTGGCTGAACAGTAAAGTACCAGGGGACATGCTGGTGGGAAGAATGGCTCAGGCCCAAATGACAAATGGAGGGGGTCAGCAGATGCAGAGACTGCAAAGGGATATTACACCCCCATCCACACTCTACACTTGTCTCTTTAGATATCCTTCGATCTAAATCCATTGCTTCAGTTTCTTTTGACCGCTCTTTAAGAGACTATGAGACACATCCTTTTATGGTAGCCTTTAAAGAAGTTCTAGTACACAGCCCCTAAAGAACAGAATTTAGCCATCATAGACTTTCTGAAAAACATTGCTTACGAGAGATTCCACTTTTTCTCATATTGGTTACCCTAAGAATAAAGTTTATAGTTACTAAAGGACTAAATGTTTATCTCCATGGTGGTTCTTAAGAGGACTGGCATGCTAACTGTACATGATTACATGTACAAGAGAGCCAAGCAAAATAATAAAAAGAAACACAATTGGCAAACAAATTATAAACTCAAAGAATGTGCCTGAACTCCTACAAAAGGAAGGAATGTGTAGAAACACTTGCTATACATGAATCCATGAAGGGCAATTCAGGAGGGTCAGCTGGGAACAACAGACAAGGAAGTAGTAACATCCCTGCCATTTAAATACCCTGAGATAGACTGAGCGTTATAGACCTTCAACTTAGAAACCTTTAGTTTAAAAACAATTGTGCGAAACGGTAACCACAACAAGATACAACACACAAATCAGTCAACTCCTTGGAAAATGACTGAATAATAATAAAAATACTACCGAAACAATCTGTTAGTCCAATATTAAAGTATCTGTGTACTTGTAAAGAAAATTTATAAGCATCTGTTCGAAACTTAGAAATTATGAAAAAAATACATTCTTTGCCCCAACTATCTATGTGAGACACCAGTTGAGGGGAAAAGGAAAGGGAAAGGAAGTAAAGGGAAGAAAAAATTAGCAGTATATCTTATTATAACTGATTTTATAGTTCGTAAAATCAACTTTCATAGAACAAAAAGGTCAATAAAATAACGTAACTATTTTCCGTTCAGAAAAACAAGACTAGTTTTGCTCCATGGCATCTGCATGAAACCTCTATTCTTCCAGCCTTCTGGAATGCATCAAAACACAAAAGAATTATCCAAAGAGACAAAATTTTTCCTCTTCCCCCTCTTGCTCCTTCAGTGAATGATTTACTGTTCAATAAGGGTTAACCCAGGTCAGCTAATAAGAAAAGAGGGAACCAGTGCTCAACCTTCATGCAGAGTAGAACGGAAAATATTCCCTGGTTATTTATCCTTTAGTGACTTACAGATACTAGGAATAGTTGATAACATTTTTAAATATTTGATTTCACAAGTTACCTCTCCTACTTTCAAATGGTCCTTTCAAGATCTATGTGTTGACAGGCCAGAACCTGCCGTGTCCTGAGAAGTGCACAGCCCTGCTCAAAGGCCCACACAAGTAGAAACGTTGAAAAAAACCCTCGGGTCACACATGGTGATATGCCAGATGTTAGAACACCAAATGGGTTGACATTTAATTTCATATGTAAGCTAAATTAACTGGTTTACTAAGTGGATTAATTTATCATTCGACTCACGTATTTCTAACTTCTTAAACGCACATTTTAATTTTCACATCACCTATAGGCTATTGTGTGAACACTGGGTAACTTATATACATTGTATGCAAAGATTCCTTTACATTTTAAGAAATGATCTTGTTCAAAAATAGATTTAATTCAAAAAATTCTATTATTACATAATTCACCCTTATTGCTATATGATTTTTCCAGATAGTCTGGTGGAGAAAGAATTTCAGGCAGTGGGGGAACATGCACAAAATCCTGCAAAAATCATCGCATCTGGGGAACTGAAGGATTCCAGAAGAACACCAGCTTAAAACATCAGAGGTACATGGATAAAGCAATAAGACTTTGAGCTTGATCAAGGAAAGATCAGTTGGACAGCAAATTCTCATATTGGGGAGGGAAGTAATGAAAAGAATGAATTGTTTACACTGTCTTAAAAGACATATATAATTGTAAACAAAAATGAAATCACATTATATAGCTGACACTCCTTATAATAAAGACTATTATTAAGAATCCAGGTTTGTAATTTTATTATATATGAAATTCAGCCTCACTTGGTATCCTTTATCATCTTATTATTGCTTTAATTTCCCTGCTCAGTGATCCTGTAACTGTATTTTAATTTCTTTTTCCTGCTATCCATTGTTGGGGGTGGAGGGGTGTCAGCCAGTAAAGTGTGGAATGCAGCAAAGTTGTCCTGAATAGACAAAATTGACAAAAATTATGAAAGCAAAGGATGTGACCAACTCAGAATTCTGACCTTTAGAACTCGAAACCAATAAACATGAATTCTTTTGTATTATGGGTGAAATGGCAAGTATTTCCTGTTATTAAAACTTTTTTGGCTTACCTTCCCAGGACTAATGTAGAGCTTCTGAAAAGATAACCGAGCAGTGACAATAAAAAGATTGTTGAGAGTGTCTCTAAGGTACAGGACAAAGAGTATTATATTTCTACCGGGAAGGAAACTTAAATTATAGGCCAAGATCCATGAAGGCTTAAGTTGCCCAGGACTGCATTCACCTCTTCGGTTACTGCATGAGCTGCAGGACACTCACAATCAGAGCCCGCCTGCCACGGGGGAGGTGAGTCAGTACTGATTCTCTTTCATAACTATCCAAGAAAAACTACCCACAATAATCTTGAAGTGCATCACACCTTAACTGTTTATTAGAGCGGGGACATCTGAGGCTAAAACAATAGACAAATGCAAGGCTGTTAATACTAGAAATCAAGCTTACTGGCCCTTACTCCCTAGAATGCTCAAGTTCCATGAAACCTTGGACCACCCAGACATTCGCTATGCTAACCATCCTCTTACACTAAAGTGGAGATATTTATTCGGAATTATGGTTTATACTTACAGTGGAACCTATCTTTGTATGGATTTTAAACATTACATTTAATGGAGTTTTTTTTTTCCTTTTTTAACTACATGTGTTGAACAGAAAACTCAGATAGTGAAGTGTGCTTTACTATTTTTATTTTAGAAACTTTCTCTTGAAAATTGTTCTAAACATCCCTCATAAAAAAGCATATTCTAGCAACATTTAGCATCTACAATATCTGACCATAATATCTACAGTGTATTATTTGGTTTAAAAATAGCTCAATATTTTAGAAGATGTATTAATAAAAAGGGTAAGAGAGGGATATTTACTTACTAATGTAATGCTAATGGAATCTATTAGGAAAATTTAATACGCTCTGTTTTGATCAGGATTCTAACTGCATTAAATTCATCTTCACATTTCCCACAATTTAGATTTTCAAGGGATTACATTTTTAAGGTAAACTTGAGTTTACCTTTCAGAAATCAAAGCAGGCATAACATTTACTTTATCTAGTTAAAGGAAATAAACCCAGGAAAAACACACTACATTTGTGCTCAGAGAGTGCTAAAAAAAGTATGGAATGAGAGTTAATAACCATCTCATGGTGGAATCAGATTGGCCTATTGAGAATCTAACCTCTGTCACTTTGTACCTGACTACAAGACTTTGGGCAAGTTCCATTCCTTCTCTGAGTCTCAGCTGCCTCACCTGTACAAGGAAGTCAGCTAAGCCACAGGGTTTTTTAAAGACTTAAATGAAAGAAAGGTAATGAAATACTGCCCTACAGTAAATACCTAAATATTAGCCGTATATTCCTATCATAAAATAAAATGCAGTGACATGCTGCTCATGTATTTAATAAAATATTGAAACCTAATAGAGTAGATCCTCATTATTTGTGGATTCCATATTTGTGAATTCACCTACTGGCTAAAATTTATTTGTAACGTGAAAATCAAAATGCAGCACCTTTGTGGTCACTGGCCAAAGTGCACATTCACGGAGCAGCAAAAAACTCTGAGTCACCCAAGGCGATGTCATTCACAGCTGATGTAGAACAAAGACATGCTCTGCCTTCTTGTTTCAACTCCCATACTATAAACAAAGTATCCTTTTTGCAGTATATTTGATGCTGGGTTTTCCCCATTTTTGTGCTTTTTCTTGGTAATTTCACTATTTAAAATTGCCCAGAGCATAGCACTGAAGTACTGTCTGGTGTTCCTAAGCACAAGAAGGCTGTGACATGCCTTACAGAGAAAATATATGTGTTAGATAAGCTTCCTTCAGGCATGAGTTATAGTGCTATTGGCCGTAAGTTCAACGTTAATGAATCAACAATATACAGTCATGTATCACTTAATGGCAGGGATACATCCTGAGAAATGCAGTTAGGCAACTTCGTTGGGTAAACATCATAGAGTGTGCTTACACACACCTAGATGGCACAGCCCACTACACACCTAGGCTATACAGTGTAGCCTATTGCTCCTGGACTACCAACCTGAACAGCATGTCACTGTCCTGAATATTGAGGCAACTGTAACACAGTGGGAAGTATTGTGTATTTAAATACAGAAAAGGGACAGTAAAAATGTAAAAGATAAAAAAAATAGCACACCTGTGCAGGGCACTTACCACAAATGGAGCTTGTAGGATTGGAAGTTGTTCCGTGTGAGTCAGTGAGTGGTGACTGACTATGAAAGCCTATAAACACTGTACACTTAGGCTACGCTAAACTATTTTTTAAAACATTTTTCTTTCTTCTACAATAAATTAGACTTAGTTTGCTGTAACTTTTTTATCTTAGAAACTTTTTAAATTTTTTTTAACTATTTGACTCTTTGGTAATAATACTTAGCTTAAAACACAAACGCATTTTACAGTGTACAAAAACATTTTATTTTTTTATACCCATATCCTATAAGCTTTTTTCTATTTTAAAATTGGGCTTTTTTTAACTTTAAAAATTTTTTTTTGTTAAAAACTAAGACACAAACACACACAAGAGCCTAGGCCTGCACAGGGTCAGGACTGTCAATGTCACTGTCTTCCACCTCCACATCTTGTCCCACTGGGAAGTGTTCAGGGGCAATAACAGGCATGGAGCTGTCATCTCCTGTGATAACAATGCCTTCTTCTGGATACCTCCTGAAGGACCTGCCTGAGGCTGACTCTACAACAATTATAAAAAGTATAATATAGTAAATACATAAACCAGTATCATAGTCATTTATTATCGAGTATTGTACATAATTGCACATGCTACACTTTTATAGGACTGGCAGGATTGGCAGTGCAGTAGGATTATTTACACCAGCATCAAACACATAAGTAATGCTTTATGCTACACTGTGAAGGCTATGTCACTAGGCAATAGGAATTTTTCAACTCCATTACAATCTTACAGGACCATCATTGTTCAGTCTGTCATTGGCCAAAAACATCACTGTGCGGCACATGAATGTATTAAATAGTGTCCTTAAGCAGAGACACACATAAAACAAGGTTATGTATTGATCAATTGACAAAAATGTTCTGACCAGGGGCTCATAGAGACATAATCCCATAAGAGCCACAGGAGCAATAGTTCATGCTCAGTAATTCAGTATTTGTGATAACTTCATAGACCATAGTTACCATGAAACAAGAACAGACTGTATATGGTAGATCTTATGTTAAAGAATATGAACATAAAATTTTAAAAGGTCCTTGTCTCAAGGAAATTAAAACGTCAAGTATACACATTATAAAACATTAAAATACAAACTGATAATTGTTGGAATGGAAATACAACAAAGGTGTACTTACAAATCACTATCTTACCTTTTTCTATTATGGTCATTGGAGATCAATATTAAAATGTAAATTACCACTCTCTTTGGTTGGTGTCAGATAATACTAAAAATAAAAATGCCCTGCTACTCGCTAGCTATATGACTTCCTATCACAGTCTGATACGTCTTTTAGTGAAACCTATATATGCCCAACATCTCCATAGGCTGGGTTTCAAAATGTATCCGTCTTTAGGTTGTCTGCGGTGGAAATTATTTCCCTTGAGAGTATATTTAACCTCAAGCCTTGACCGCATCTAAAGAATGATTCAGAATTTCAGGAAATAGGAGCCCTCAGAAGAGAATTTCCACACTTCAGGTCTCTCTCTTCCCCACAACCTCCATCCTGCAATTCACTTCTATCTAAGGGATGGGAAGAACTAATGCAATTAATTGGTCTAATAAATGACTTGTTTTGTCTTAAAAAATACAACAACAGTTTTTACCCTTTCTCTTTGACCTATCAATGCCAGCCCTCAGCTTTTTGCTCCTTTCCATGTAGTATCTTAGATCATCAGGGAAATGAGGGGTGGAAGGTGAGAAGATTCTGGAAAAAAGCAATTGGGAAAAACTGAAAGATCTGAAGGCCATGCTAAGGAACTTGGATTTATCAAAAGGCAAAGCTGAGCTGTGAAGGAATTTTAAGAGATTGGCATTTCTGGCAGCAGTGTTGATGTATGGGATGGAGTATATGAACAGAAGAAGAGTGACAATTAAATTAGAGGTTATTGCAGCAATCTGCAAATACTATAATATTGTCTTAAAACTTAGCAGCAGAGGGGACTGAAAGTAATGTTTAAGATACGTCTAGGAAGTAGAACAACAGACCTTCGAAAACATTTGCAAACAGGGATGGAGAAGAAAGAGAGATGCAGATTTCTGAATGAAAAATCCTGTGAAAAATATTATGCCCTGTGCAATGGAATTCATGAAATGAATTAAATTTGGGAGCTGAAAAATGAGATTAGTTTTCAGCATGTCAATATTGAGATAATAAGAGAACATTCACATAGAAATGACCAGCAGGCACGTGGACACGAGTCTGACAAAAGCAAGGTATGTACTGAAAATAGAGATTTGGAAATTATCAATTATTCAACTATTATCAATAATTCAATAATTATCAATAATTCGATTATTATCAATAATTTCCAAATGGTTATTTAAGTTGTAGTCATAGAAGCATTTCCAAAGAAAATGTTATCATAAGAGAACAGGGTCACGGACGCAATCTTGGAAACATCACCATTTAAAGCACTTGAATCTTACTTTTCAAGAACTAGAGTGTGTAAGTTCTATGCAGAGCTTGATAAAACGCTATTGCCTTTCCACCGCAAACTTAAATGAAGTATTTCTTCTGCATACCACCACAATAAAACCTACAGTGAAGAATCTAAAAAATTATTTAAAAAATAAAAAAGGCATATTCACCTATCTGAGCATGGTGGGAAAAATAGTTTTAAAGTGTCTAAACTCTCTGAATAATTTCCTGTGTCTACCACTACCATACAATTGCTAATATTTTGTGGAAAGGCAAATTTCTTTCACTATCAATTTTACTCGTGGAGGAGGAAAAAAAAATTACCTTCAGATAAAGTTCTTTAGAGAATAATGAAGAAATGAAAGAGATACAAAACCAGGGAGTGAAAATTCTTAATTTTAATACTAGACTTTATGTTAATATACTTCTTTAATATATGAAATTTGCATAGTATCTAGTTTGCAAAGATTAGAAAAATTATACCTTATAAGGTAAAATGGTTATTTGCAGTGAATTTTAGGCATTTTAGAAAAAAATCTAAAAATTATGATCTCTATATTTAATGCTTTCTTTTTTTTTTTTTTTTTTGAGACAGAGTCTCACTGTGTTGCCGGGCTAGAGCGCCGTGGCGTCAGCCTAGCTCATAGCAACCTCAAACTCCTGCGCTCAAGCCATCCTTCTGCCTCCGCCTCCCGAGTAGCTGGGACTACAGGCATGCGCCACCGACCCCGGCTAATTTTTTCTATATATTTTTAGTTGTCCGATTAATTTCTTTCTATTTTTAGTAGAGACGGGGTCTCGCTCTTGCTCAGGCTGGTTTCGAACTCCTGAGCTCAAACGATCCGCCCGCCTCGGCCTCCCAGAGTGCTAGGATTACAGGCGTGAGTTAATGCTTTCTTAATGAACGTACTATTTATATAATGGCATAACAAAATTATAATCTAAACTATTAATAATGCCAGAGTAGATTATCTGACATTTTTCAATATTTAAGAAAATAATCTAGATCCTACAATAGGTACAATAATTTTAAATTTTTAAATAAAAATTTATTTGGAAGTAAAAACTGCATTCCTATCAAATATTAGAATTCCTATTAAATAGATGTCAAAACTAATACAGAATACAACCTGTCTTGGGATCTGGGATTTTGTGATTCAGTACTGCCCATGAATTTACCCTAACAATATAATGGCTTTTCTCTCAGCCTTTGGATGAATAAGGTCTAGGCCTACATTATTAATTCACTAAAGATCTTTAGATATTTAATTTACATATAATTATTTTTTAGGCTTAAAGGTATGCGAAGCCACACCTTTGCCCTACTCTAAGATGTACTGTAGTTACTGCATCACCACTTTAATGTTGTTTTTCTCTGGTTCCAAATATTATATTAAATTGCATTACACAATCATATGTGCATAAACTTCCAATACTGACATCATGAACAATGTGAATTCACTAGAAAAATAACTCAATGAGTCAGATATGGAAACAAGAAATAACAAGCAAGTTGAACCCTATGTGAAAGAAAATCCTGTAATCATGAAGGCCTTGTTCTCACTTACTGGATTTTCTCCCATAAATGTAAGAAGTAAAATTAAGCTCATAAAAGAGGACTTGAAGTGATGAGTCTACACAAATCTTATATATAAGAAAACACACATGTTTCATTTAAATGGCAATGGAGAATTCATGTCAGACTTGTATTATGAGCCAAGTGGAATATATGCAGAAAATGTTTTATCGTTGTATAATGTTTAAATTGTGGCTTCTTTAAATAAAATGCCTTTTAAAAACATGTTAACATCAATGTGTCCTGAGAAGAAATAAAAGTAACACATCCTTTAAAGAAATATTAAATGATTCCTAACTCTGATCCTTCCTTTACAAGCTTTACTCTTAAAATATAACCCATATAATACAAAACTGTTAACACTGATACCAGCTTGATGTGGACAGAATGAAGAATAAAAATGGAAATAAAACTACTTGGGTCTCTAGCATATAAAGTTAATAGGGACTCATTGGAAAGGAAGTCATGGAAACTAGTGAACAACTGTAGTTGCTCTGCAATACTGCTTTCTAAAAACACTGTTCCCTACCTACAATTACATGCAAAGAAAAAAGAACTGGTTTTCTTATTTCCTCTCCATATCTGAAGCAATTAGCAATAATTTGAATAGATTATTCACATGAGAGGCCTTTCTATCGCTGAATAACATGAATTACTAAAAATACATATTTACAAAATCAAACTACTGATTTACAGTCAAGGAACCATAAAGGAAATCATCTAATTATTACATCAGATCAATTGTTTTCCCATTTCAGGATAGCGTTTCCTTCCTAAGTACTTTAGTATATATTTCTAAGTATCCTGAAAAAGTTAAAAAGTTATAGCACTTAATCCAGAGATACTTAAGCCAATCTTCCATAAAATTTTAGAATCTTGTCTATGCTAGTAAATACCCTATATATAGGATTAGAAAATATATATTCAACAATCTGACAGTTGATTTTTATCCATTTACTCAATAAATGTTTAATAATGTAATCAGAAAAATAAAAAAATGAGCTTCAAAAACAACCCCCTGTCTTTTTTGGAGACTACTTTGCAATGAGAGAATGAAAATTTTAAAAAGGAGAATTGTCTGGTATTATTAGAATAAACACTGGTCTGCAAAGGAAGGGGTCTGTTTCTCTCTGTGCACTGACCTATACCCATGGCCTAAGGTTCTCAAAGTGTAGTCAAGGAACCTCTGACTATCTGTCTAGAATACCCTTGTGGATGTCTGTGAGATCAACAGTATTTTCATAATCATACTAAGGGTGTTGTTTTTGTTCTCTTGTTTTTTTTTTTTTTTATTGCCTCGTACACTCCCATTTTCCTTTTAAGTGTACAGTCAAGTTTTCCTGAGGTTACCTAATGAATGATAAGCACTGAATGCAGAAGTCTACATGAGAATTCATTATTTTGCAAGAGGAGCTTATTAATAAACTAAAAATTGAATAGGAGCAGAGGTAGCTTTAAAAAAAAAGAACTTTGACTTTTTACATAAAATCCTCCATAAGTTCCTGGATGACCTTTCTAGTCACACAGACACTAAAGAGATTTTCAAAAGCTATAAAACAGTCCCTCTGTCCTCACTAATTGTTTTTGCTTTGGAAAATATAACTATTTTTTCATAAAATATGTTAATGTTTATCATGGCTATTTCTAAATGAATTAATAAATAATCACATTTAAACTTCCTCAGTTTTAATTTCTAATATGGTAACTATCAATAATTATAATCCATGCAAACAGAAGGTCCTTGGCATCTTCAATAGTCTTCACAAGTATAAGGGGGTCTTGCAACCAAAAAGATTGAGGACCAGTGGCTTAACACATAGTTGATGTTCAGTAACTATTTGCAGACTGACTGCAAATTAATAACGAAGGCCACACTGATGCAGCAATTATTGAGCTGGGATCTGAAGGGATGGATAGAGATCAGCATGGTGAGTGAAAGATAATCGGGGAGGCTTTTCTTTAATAATGCCTACAGTTTAGAAGTAATGCTATTTAAAATTTTTTCCAAGCAATTGACCAAATTGTAGAAAAAGATTAAAAATGAAGCATTCCCTTATAAATGAGAAACTACATAGAAAGAGGGGACAAGAGCCATGAAAAGTTAATGCCTCTCAGTAGACTCTATTCTGTAGTTCTAGAAAGAGCTTTGAATTTAGAGCTGGACATCCAACCATTGCACTGAGAGAAAGAAAGTGGTTTATCATGAAGCTTATCATTTTCTAGCATGTATTAGTTTTAAAATAATGTTCTTATAGTCAATGTTGATATTATTTGCTGTTAAAAAATAATGTCAAAGCAAAAGCAGACACCAAATAATGTGTTTGCTCAATGCTGTTTCCTAAAACTCCCAACCCAATACTCTTCCTATACATTTGAAGCTGGGGAATAATTTCTTTGAGTGTACGAATGCATGAGGCTCTTCATCAAAGACAAAATTTGAAGTTACTTAATTGATAAAATAAGATACCATATATTCCCTGAAAGAACACTGATGATTCTGAAATCTGCGATCAAAATAACAATTATTTTGCAAAAGGAGCTCATTAATAAACTAAAAATTGAACAGGAGCAGAGGTAGCTTTAAAAAAAAAAGAACTTCGACTTTTTACATAAAATCCTCCATAAATTCCTGGATGACCTATTCGTGAATAAAGGCAAATATAACAAAAGCATTTCTAAGATTTTATAAAAGACAGCCAGACTGTGAAACCATTCCTATGGATGGTATCAAAAATATATTCTTGAGCACGTAGCTTTGCCGTCTGCCTAAAGGCCAAAGGGAAAACCCCTTGTTGACCATAAAAGGGCCGCCTGCATGTTCTCAGTGGAAAGTATACAGGCTCTTATTTACACAAGTATAAATACATGCCATTCCTTTGTGCTCACAGGCACTCCTGAAGGCTGGCCAGAACAGGAGGGCCCAAGAGCGCAATGCAAACAAGATTCAAAAAGTCTATGACATTTTCCCAACATCTAATGCACTTTATTTTTCTAACTTATCTTCTTTCATGATAAAAAAAAAATCTACAAAGCATAGAATTTAACAGGTGGCAGCGCTAGAAATACTTAAAAATAAGCCTTTAAGGTTCAACAGGATGGAAAACACATTTTCCATAAATAGACACTTTTTTCTAGTAACATTACAGCTGTGTGAAAATTGAGGAAAAAAGAAGAATGTATTTGTAGTGAATAACAATGCCTTATCCATTTACATTTCTTAGTAATTTAGAAGGCTAAATTTTGAAAACTTCTGAGAAACAGTAAGCGCACAAATCATTGTGACCTAAAACAGACCAAAAAAAAAAATATATATATATATATACTGCTAACAATAAATTAAAGGAACTGCATGTGGAGGTATACATTACTTGACGTGGGTGTATAATTATGATATGAAAATTTTGTAATCAGAGAGCAATCAAATGCATATGAGAGCCTATGAATACAATGACTAACTTCTATTTAAAACTCTTAGGGGATTCTGAGATTTCTGCTTAGTAATATGCATTAGAGAGACACCAAACAGATCTCAGATTATCGCTGTCAGCTAGAGAGTGCTTGACTTAAAGTCCTATCACAAGGTCAAAATGAACATTAGCAGCCATCTAATCTGATTATCTTTTCAGTGAGTGAATTCCCTCCAAAACGTCTGTGCTCGGTGGTCTCACAGTCCGGGAACCTCTGTAACCAATAACGCTTAGATGCTCTACCCACTTCTATTTAAGGTTAACTCCTACTGATGAGTAAGAGAACTAAAAGCCTGGCTCAATCCCCAGCGTATCTGATATATCAATAGCACAGATCAGAGATGGCTCATATATAGCTCTGGGCAGGGAATTAATACCTATGATGTAGCCCATTTCATCTCCGAGAAGCTCTTTTAGAATGTTTTACTGATATTGACCTCGGTATTATTCACTCTAACTTCCCATGGTACAGCTTCATAAATCCACTTTGATAAGTCCTTGCTGGCCAAAGTGTGGTCCACAGACCAGCAGCGGCAGTATCACATCAGCTTGTTACAAACGCAGAGTCTCAGGCCCCACCCCAAGCCGACTATTGCAGAATCTACATTTTAACAAGACCCAGGAGGATTCAAGCGAACATTCAAATCTGACAAGCACAAATCTAAGGAAATGCACACAAATTACCTCTCTCATGTTCTCCTAGGGAGCTCCATGGGAGTATTTTGTTGGTCTCTCTGCATCAAAATTTATTTTTCATTCGATCCCATTTGTTTTTACAAGCCTGTATATTCGTTTTCAGTCATTCTAGTCAGGAAGATGGGCAGAGAAACTAAAATCTACTATGCAAGCCAGGCATTTTGCTAGGAGTCCCGGTAAGGCAATTTTTAATTTTTAAATTTCACAAATGAGGGAATTAAGCATTCAGAAAGGTTAAGTAATGAGTTAAGATCAGGTAACTAAGAAGTGGGTAAACCAGGATTTAAACCCAGGTCCAGGCTTCACTAAGCCCTATTTTCACACTCTGACTTCTCTGCCATTCTGGATTCTTCTTATCCCAAATGCCCAGGCTCTCCTTTAAAACAAATATGTAGTGTTAGTAAGAATAAACTCCATTTAAGAACCTTCGCTGACTTGTCTGCCTTTAATAAATGAAACTGTAAACCAAGCATGTCTGCTTAGCACCTAACCAACTTAGAGCTTTAGGTCTAACAAATTAAAGTGGCTATTAGAGGCACTATACTGTAATGATTAAGGGCATGAGCCCTGGCACCAGGCTGCTTTTGTTGAAACCCCTGCTCAGGCACTTGACCTTGGCCAAGTGGCTTACATTCTCCTTAGATTGGGGATAATACTAGTAATTTTCTTCAAAGGTTTTTTTGTGAGCGTTAACGGGATTAATATATGTAAAGTGCTTAAATGCATGTCTAGTAGATAGTAAGCACTTGATACGTGTTAGCTATGTTTATTATTAAATGGAATTCATTCTGGTACAAGTTGCCTCTATTTAAAAAAAAAAAAA